>NC_067125.1:41018027-41337813 GCF_021347895.1 Acanthochromis polyacanthus | reverse complement strand
GACCCAAATCGAGGTCGAAACGTCGCCGGTTGCACACTTTAAACTCAGCAGAGAAGGGTAGACCAAATAGGAGTCCCCAAAGAAATGAAGAGGGTAGACCCAAATAGGAGTCCCCAAGAGTAAGGAGGGTAGACCCAAATAGGAGTCCCCAGAACAATAGAAATAATTCAAGGACAAAGTGGCACACAGGGATGGGTTGGTTTATACTTATGATTTTTATTACATATATAACAAAGGCGAAACCAGCATAAAAACCCAAATAAGGGATAATAAATAGCTAAAATTGGGCCTAAAAACAGGTGGAACCACATCTAAAAAAACTAAACAGGTTAAAAGGTTTGAAACACAGTAAAAGGGTAGACCCAAATAGGAGTCCCCATTAGAAGAAGGGTAGACCAAATAGGAGTCCCCAGTAGAAGAGAGTTAAAGCTAAATACAGTTTAAAAACAGTTTAAAAAGCTAAATACAGTTTAAAAACAAGTTCATACCTACCTGTACTTACCTGGATCCGGAACCTGTGGGAAAACCTGTGGAGAGAACAAACAAAATCAACAATTGGAAAAGCAAAGTGATGCATATATAAAGTAAATACTTACCTGTAAAAGTCCCTGGCGGTGGTCCTCAACAGAGGATGGACAGTGCATTCCCGGTCCCCTTCTCAGAAGGGGGCTGATCTTTTCCCCTCACCTGACCCTGACCCTAACTAACCCTAACCCTTATTTGGAACCTAACCCTAACTTCATTTTGATAAACACATTGTAAATTAATAAATTGGAGTTCATATTACACTTTATTAAAATGTTTAAAAATTATATTTCATATGGGTTGGATAAAAAGAATTTCATTGGCTAGGAAAGGGCTATAAAAACTATTAATTGGGCTAAAAATGTTAAAAATAATTTATTCTGGCAATATTAGGGTTAAAAATGGATATATTTCTATAAAAATGCTTAAAATTACAATAGTCATTTCATTTGACAAGACAATGGTTAAAAAATTATATATTAATATTTTAATTCATGTTAAAAGGTGATGGGAATTTTCCTGAGGTTAATAATGGGTTAAAAGGGCAATTCATAGCAATTTGGAGGGGTTTAAATGGTTAAATCCTTGAAAAACTAAAAAAGACGATTGAAAATATAAAAGGCGATCGAAAATTAAAAAGACGATTGAAAATACAAAAAAGACGATTGAAATATAAAAAGCAGCTGTAGAGAGCTCATTCGAGAGCTGACCTCTGATGAGACAACATCTCTTTTACTTCAGAGAGCCAACCTTTACTTTTTTGGTGTGCTATTGACCTGAAGAAGACCCAGAGTAGGGTCGAAACGTCGTTTACAGCACACACTTCCTTTGTTTATTGTTTGATTTATTCTAAATTAATTTTTCTTTTACAAAAAACAAGTTTTTATTTTTTTATGGGGTTTTATCCTTTTCATATTTGAAAAGCGCCTTTAGTTGTTTGTTTTATTTCATTTTTATTTACAAAGACAAGTTTTGTTTCTCATTTTATCTGGTTTATCCTGATCATATTGATAAGCGCCCTTGGTTGTTTGGTTTTTCTTTTCAAAAACATTTTTTACTTTGAAAAATCAAAACAAAAAAATAAAAACAACAACATGGATGATGGCTGGACGCTAGTGCGCCGTGGCAGAGGGCGCCAGCGCATCCGCCAGCCACAGTGGGGTCGAGGTGATGGGGATTACCGTGGTTGGGAGGACCGCGCACCATCCTTCTCCCCTGCAGAGGGGAGGGGGGCATTTCCCCATCCTAACCCTGACCCTGACCCTGACCCTGACCCTTTCCCCAAGCCCTAACCCCAACCCTTACTAACCCTAACCCCAACCCTCATCTTGGCCCTAACCCTAACACACTCTGTTAAAAACATTTATAAAGTAACAATTTGAATAAATATTGGATTTTCTAAAAATATAAATATTGGATTTTCTAAAAATATAAATATTGGATTTTCTAAAAAATATAAATAGGGTCAAGACTATACTAAAAAATTAATTTAATTTGACAAGACAAGGGTTAAAAATGATTGGATTTTTATAAATAGGGTTAAAAACTATGATATTATTTCATTTGGCAAAGAAAGGGTTAAAAATTATATATTAATACTTAATTCATGTTAAAAAGGGTTATGGGAATTTTTTGGAGGTTAAAATTGGTTAAAAGGGGAATTCATAGGAATAGGGATGCTTTAAAACAATGGGAATACAAATTCAGTTAAAAGACGATTGAAAACTAAAAAGACGACTGAAAATATAAAAGACGATTGAAAATTAAAAAAGACGATTGAAAATACAAAAACTAAAAACTGCTGCAGAAAGCTCATTTCGAAGCTGACCTCTGATGAGTACGCACCTCTTTTACCTCAGAGAGCCAACTTCAAGTTTTTCGTGTGCTTTTTTCACCTGAAGAAGACCGTTTACGGTCGAAACGTCGTGATTTCTTTTGTTTGACAGCACACCTTCCTTAGTTTATTGGTTTATTTTATTTAAAACTCTTTGGAATTTTATTTTTCAATTTACAACACAAGAATTTTCTTTTTTGGTTTACCTTTCTATTTGAAAGCGTTTTTAGTTGTTTGCTGTTCTATTATAGGAAAAAATAAATAGACAGCAATTAAAATGGATGGATGGACGGTGGTAAGGCGGGGCAGGAAACGCCCACGCACCCGTCCACAGGATTGGGACTGGGGTCCCGAGGTTGGCAATGGGTGGATGGACCGTGCACCATCCTTCTCCCTAGGGAGGGGAAGCTTCCCTCGTCCTAACCCTAACCCTGACCCTAACCCCAACCCCAATTTCATATTTCTAACCCTAATCTAACAACCCAGTTAACAATAAAATATTGAACACAATGACAATTCATAAACATGTATAATTCAAAATTAAAATCACATTAACAATTCATAAACAAATTTACACAATTTAAAATTCATAAATATATTTATTTCATGACTTAAAACAAGTTTAAATTCATTAACACAATTTCATCACAATTAAAACTAAGTTAAAATTCATAAATACATTTATATTCACAGTAAATTTCTTTAACATAAATATACTACAGTCAATTCTCTTTAAATTCATATTAGAAACATATATTACTATTAAAACACATTAAAATAATTTTCTTACCTTTAAAATGCTATATCTATTGCTTTAAAATATACTGGGTTTGTTAAATATCTAATTCATTGAAAACGGTAAAGTAAATTTCCATCGTCTTTTTATTTTAAGGGGGTGTGGCTTGCTCCTCTATAAAAGGACCACCACAGAGCACAGCTCATTCTTGCTCTGGCCTTCGACGAGTCAACATCTCTCCAGCCAGTCTTAAGCAGCTCTTTATTTTCAGTGCCCTACACCTGAAGAAGACCCAGCCGGGTCGAAACGTCGTAGCATGGCACTTTTTCATTTGATTTAATTAATTTTAAAGGGAGTTTTTCCACATTTTGATTTTTACAACTGTCTTTTTAAAGACAATTTAATTTAATTAAGACATTTCATTTGTTTATTATTTTAATTCATTTTCTTTTTAGTTTTAGTTAAAAAATTATAGATCTTGTCCACTCCCACTCCATGATGGAGGGAGAGTGGACTGTTGTACGCCGTGGTAGGGGACGACGCCCCCAACCACGGCCTTATTATGAACCCCAACCCCACTGGGGTCATCATGATGGGGATGGGAATGGGAGAAGGACTGGAGGGATGGCCCGTGCATTCCCTGGTCCCTACTTGGGAGGGAACAGGGCCAATCCCTTTGTCCCTAACCCTAACCCTAACCCGACGTCCTACTGCCGCTGGTGGAGGGCCGACTGCTGGGACGATCTCTGGCGCTGCCGTTGCCGGTCTCGGCAGAAGGACGTCGCCGGCGCCGCTCCAGCTGCTGCTCCCGCCACCGCCACCGCTGCTCCTCCTCCTGCTGCTGCCACCGCTGCTGCTGCTGCTGCTCCCCGCTGCCGCTGGTTTCACCCGTTTCCACCAAAAACTTTCTAATTTTTATAACGAAAAGTAGCCCGCTGTAGATCTTTGTTGTTCCCGCCGCCGCTGTCTACCAACTGACACTCCTGCAACGTTCGGTGTTGCCATGGAGACGGACACCTCAAATCACGTCACTACTCTGTTGTAAGAACAGGTAACCCTAACCCTAAGCTAGCTTAGTTAGCCAACGCTCATTTATAGTTTTACATAAGGCTGCTGGCTAGTGCAAAAATGCACCAGACACTAGCTTTCTGATGTTTAGCATTTAGACAAAAGAATACATATAATATATACCGCGCTTTGCAAAAGTTCTGTTACACGGTTTCATTATCTTTAGAGATGTTTACATGTCGGAGTGAAAAATTCCATTAAATAAACTGAAAGTTCTACCTTATAGGCAGGTGTTCTTAATACAAATTTTTTTCTCCAGTGAAGTTGTATCAAGATGGAAGTCAAAAGAGTTGAGATATCTGCTGGGTGTATTTCAAGCTATTTTTGCTTCTATAATACAACAAGACTGCTTTTTAGTCTGTATTATAAGCTATTTTGCTCTTATAATGAAACAAGACTGCTTTGTAGTTTGTATTTCAAGCTATTTTTGCTCTTATAATGAAACCAGACTGCTTCGTAGTCTCTATTTCAAGCTGTTTTTGCTTTTAAAATGATACAAGACTGTTTTTTAGTCTGTATTTCTATGGCAGCAACAACAACAACAACAACGCTTGTCTGACTCTGGCAATTATTATAATACATAGGTAATTGTTTATGCATGTTTTTTTATTGTATCTCTTTAACAGATGTCAAGTGACGAGGAGGTGATGATCTTTGGTGTGGAGGTGATCTACACTGATGAGGAGGGTGAGATCGACGCTGGTCAAGTGAATGGAATCTACGGTGATGGTGATGAAGTGAATGCGATCTACATGCATGAGGATGAAATATATGTGCATGAGGAGGAGGACATGTACGTCGATGAGGGTGAAATGTACCTTCATGATGGGGATGGGATGGATGCACGGTTAGGGTTAGGATGGGATGCACGTTGTGGACGGTGATGTGACATAAGGAGAGAGAGAGAGAAAAGCAAATGAAAAGGCAACAATTGAGATGAGGATTAAACTCAGTTTCTTGAACCTGCTTCGTGAAACAAGCCCCTGGTATTTCTAATGTTGGCTAAAAGCTTATTTTAAACTGAATTACCAGGGTGAAGAAATCATTAAGAAATCAATCAATCACAAATCATTATCATTGTCACATAATTTTATCTATGACGGGGAAGCAGAAAACATTGAGTAAAGTAACGCAGTTCCCAGATTGTGAAATAGTGCAAGGGCTCTACACTGACACTGACCTCCTTTGTGATGGTGAAAAAACACATTTGTATCTGTATGTATGTATGTATGTATATATTTGTGTATATATATATTATCCCTATTTGTTTATTATCTCTTCATTGTTGCACTGCCTGCTCTAGGTGCCTTTTCAAATGCTCCCCCTGGGGACAAACAAAGTTTTCTGAATCTGAAAAAAAACTGTTAAACTGTCACGCTGATGTGGCAGACAGAGCTGCAGTGTTGAAGACAATGTTCATATTTTATCATTTCATAATAAAAATTGCATTATGCCGCAGCACAGTGTGTGAATACTAAAGCTCCAAAAAGCTTAACTCGCAAAGAGGTAATGTCGTCAGCCTAAACAGAGCTAGAAAGAACACTATTAAGATCTGGTTGTAGCATATGCTTAAAGTTGAGACTTATAGAAATCAATTGTAAATCAATTAAAAAAATAAATGGACAAAATATCTCTGTCAACATTTGCAGTAATATGTGAGTTTACATGCTCTGTATGCTAATAAACTAATTTCATGCCACAGGAATGAAAACAGGCAGTGGCAGGCTCTTGTTATTCCATTCCACAGCAGTATTATTAGGAATGAAAATAGCAATTCATTCAGACAGAACCATAAAAAATGCTTTGTGTCACTGGTGAAGAGAAAACATACATTGAATGAGGGACTGAGTTGTTTTGCTTTTTGTGTGTGTGTGTGTGTGTGTGTGTGTGTGTTGAAAGAGATAGACACAGATGCAGTGAAAACAATGCTGCTAAAGAAATAGGCAGAGACACTTTTGTTGAAATTATAACCCACTACAATGAGTACAACATCACAGTACTTTGGAATAATCTTATTTAGGATTCAGTGCTTAAATGTATGTCAAACAAAAATATAAAGCATGCGATATTTTATTAAATACTGTCCATTTTTTTTAAACGTACAGGAGTAAGTATTTGTTGTTCCAAGGCATCTCTACAACAGAACGGACGTCATGAAACAGCCATGCTACCACAACCACCAAGCCTTTCATAGTCTCTGGTCTGTAGTGGTCACACCGTCTGATCACGGTCCTTCAAAGTCACACTTGACTAGTGTGTGGAAGATTGGCATCATTGGAACTTGTCAAACTTTTTGAATACAAATTGTATTGTGTTCAAAAACATACATTAAACGTCTTTTCTAACCCCAGCAACAGAAATGCGAGTTTTCAGAAAAGAAGACCAATTCCATGCTGTGTTGTTTTTCATGTGTGTTCATCTGTAACTGCTGCATTATTCTGTAGCCATATTCAGATCTGCTATTAACAGCAGTGGTAATTTATTAAAATATAATTTATAAACCGAGGGTTAAATATGGCCACATTAATTTATCAAATCCTGGAGATTGTGTTGAAAGATTTTTATTTTTTAAATTTAATAACGAGCTGGCATTGGTGAGTAGAATAAGCGTATTGGGCTTCTAAGAAGCTACAAAATATTTTTTTGACTGAATCGTGATCATCCAGCACAAAACACACCATGTGGAAACTAGGAGGAGGACAGACTGGGAGAGATTTTTCTGGCTGTGTTCTGCAGACTAGTACAGTCGTTCTCAGGGCAGAAAATCATCTGATCACAAGCTGCTGTAGCCAGGCACGGGATGCAGCTTATCTCCCTGCAGGAGCTCAGTGGAGCGCACAGGAATGACCACCACAGGATAAACCCGTCCTCGGGGCGTCCCGTCCTGAGAGAGAGAGACTCACACAGATGCATGTGTGTGTGTTTGAGAACAGAGACATTTCCTTCTGAACTTTGTAAGAATTTCACCTCCCGCAATGCTGTCAAGTTACAGCAGTTCACCCCAGTAACTCCTGAATATTTCAGCAACCACGTGACATCAAGGAACAACTGAGACTTTCTAATGAAACTTCTGGAGACAGAAACTTCTTCTGTCTCCAGAAACTTTTTCTGTCTCCACCAGACACAAGAGGGCAGTGTGAGCCCTGAATCAGAAGCCTTCAGCAGGGTTGGTGATGATCACAGCAGGTTACTACATGCAGCCAGACTCCTCTTCATCAGTTGTAATGAGAGAGGAGGCAGACCGGCGCTGCTGATTTCACCAGCTGGAAGTGTTTCTTACGGTTATTTGACTTTTTTCATTTCAGCAACCTCGTGCCTATTAAAATCCAACCCGCTGACCCACACAGATGAAAGACGGAACTGCCTGACCGAGCAGAGACATCATTTGCACCTTGTTGCCCGGGGAGATAATTCATTTATAGTTCCCAAAAAATTAAAATCGACAAGAAAATCAGAACCTTACTTTTCAGTCCAATCTTAGAGCTCTCCATAAGTTTCATTTTCATTTCATTCATGAAAAATCTATCTGTGATAGGACTAAGAGGAGTGTTGCTGTAACTGTGCGTGTGTGTGTGTGTGTGTGTGTGTGTGTGTGTGTGTGTGTGTGTGTGTGTGTGTGTGTGTGTGTGTGTGTGTGTGTCAGAGGGTGTGACCTCTTGACCTTTGACCTTACACTCCTCATCATCATCATCCGGAAAATGAAGGAGGGAAACAGATGAGTAGAGCTGAAACAATCAGGCTATAGTTTATTAGTTGCTAGGCAGTAAATTAATTTGGAGCTATTTTGATAATCAATAATGGAATGATTTTTTTTTAAAGCAAATTCACCAGCTGAGACTGAAAATTTTCCCTTTCTTCAGTAATAGAGAACTTAATATATTCAGATCACTTTTAGACATTTTTATCAATCAATTAATTTTGGTAACTAATTAACACAAATGAAAAATCTTCAGCACTAAGATATTAAAAACAATAAATGAAGTTGTTCTAACTAGCAGCTACAACAAAAATGTTTTTTGTTCTGCTATCAGCAGATGATCAATACTGAATCAGTCAGAGATCAACACACTACTTACTTGAACTACATTTTGCTGTTAATACTTGCCAAGTACTTTGTGTTACTAAGTCTCTCAGGAATATTATTACATTTCCAAGGATGAAATCTATGCTCACTCAAGTAAAGGTTTTGAGAATTTCTTCCACCACTGGATATTTTCCACTTTAACAATGACTTTATTTTTTTTACCAGGAATTTGCACATTCTCTTATTTCATTTCTGCAGGGTGAAAGTAATACATTTCTGCAGCCTCCCCAGCCTGTCTGTGTGCTATCCCTGTTATCAGAGCGTCCCGGCACCCGGAGACACTGTGACAGCTTGTCGTCAACCTGTGCTGACAGTTTACATCGACATCGAGGCTGCTTTTAGTTTGTATGCACCCAGACTCTGGAACAGCCTGCCTGTGGATTTGAGGACACACTCTCTCTTTAAACTTTGAATTTGCATTTCTCTGCATAAAATTTGTAAACAGCGCATACATATATTGCATACAAAATCCACATCTCTTTCAGTAGGCTTGGCGCATTAACCCTGAAACATTCCAATTATTGTTTTCTTGCAGAGGGGTGACTTATTGGCTCAACTCATTTAAATATTTTTGCAGTCAATTTGCATACTAGGTGAACAGATCTGTTGAAGACATAATGTTTTAAAAAACAATATGTTTGATGATATCAAGCCATTAGGTCCAGTAACTAACCCCCACTAACCCCAGTGTGCTTTTTTTTTTTAGCATAAACTTGATGTTCAGTTAATTTAAAATAATTAACCGGCATCAAAATTTGATGATTTATCATTTGGTCAGTGGAGCAACGATCACATTACATGAGCGTGAATGTTTTATAACCGACGTCCTCGTTTCTTTTTTGCCTCTATTTTCTTTTTTTTTCTTTCACAGACAAGTGACAACCCTGTAAATCAGCTATGTGTCTATGGCAACCATGGATATCCACTGTTATTTTGAAATGCCATTGAATACTTGATTTGCCGACTGTGACACTGAGTCTGTTGTGCTTGTGATTTGCGGAGGAGTGTGGTAAAAAAGACAATTTTACCCTATGGATGTTACGTGCATGTGATGCTCACTCGTACGCAGCAGCGATTACACAAACACTCGTACACAGACAGAGAGGTATGTTTCATGGGATGTTCTTTCCTGTAGCGACTGTTGTATAATCTTATTTTCTTCCAACCAGGGGACCTGTTGCTATGTGAATCACTCAGCGGTAAACTCTGCTTAACAGCTTCAGTGTCAGATCATGCATGCACATACAACGTGTTAAATGGAGGATTTTCTCCTATCACATCGTTCAGTTCAGTACTCACTTCACTCTAACACACGTCATCGATTAGTTTCAGTTACATCTAAATTAATTCACTTATTGATCCAAACTTGCATCAATCAAGTTTCAAGTGTCCCTCGTTAATTATTTGAATGTGTGTGTGTGTGTGTGTGTGTGTGTGTGTGTGTGTGTGTGTGTGTGTGTGTGTGTGTGTGTGTGTGTGTGAGGCAGAGATATTGACCAGCATCAAACGACACAGTTTGAGCTGATTCATTGGCTGCTTGCTGATTTTCTGTTTAACTACAACTGTGAAGGGTTGCCATGGAAATGTGACCTCAGATTGTTCTGGCATTTCGTCTGTCCTAAACACCTCTGTTTAGAAAATCAAAGACATGATGTGATGTGACAACAAATTTGTGTTAAATTTGTATGCATTGTGGATGTCAGAGAGAGCAATCGAGAAAATTCTTGCCAGGATCTGTGAGGTCTGATCTAACCTCTAATATCATAATAAGTGTTGATTTAAGCCTAAATCTGGGACATACAAAAAGATGAGGGTTTATGCTCCAAAATGAGCATTTTAAGACCAAGTATGTTTAAAAAGCTGTCCCATCTGAGACACACCAGTTTGTTTGCCTCAATTTGGAACAATAATTTAGTAAATAATTGTGGTATTTGCTATCAGTTAAAAGGGTGCATTCAAGTGATTGTCCATAATGCTGTGTGTATTTCCTTTTCTGTTCTTATAGTCACCAGTTTCCAGATTAAATACATGACATAATCTGAATGAAGGAGAGAAAACACCGCAAGATGTGAATATTGAAAATCAGTCATAAATTCACCATTTTTGTAGCAACCTGATTGTGATGCTAATGAATGAACTTTACACACAAATGGAAGCTACATGCAAAAAAAACACAATTACCTTTGTGGCCCATATCACTGAAATGTAAAATGATTCATATCCTGCCCATGCACTTGTATTTGTTTTTAGTCAAATACTGTGTGTTTGAAGCTTTAAGGCAAAATTAAAGGTCAACAAAAGGTTGAATCCAGCCTCCATTGTTTTATTTGTTAATAGTTTGCTTCTCCAGCATTATTTTTAAAGCCTGATTTGATCTCTCTGCAGGGATGACACCAGTCTTGCACAAATCTGTAGAGAGATGTTTTCACAGATGATTCTTTTCAGCTATTCTTTCCTGCCTGCAGTGACTTTGCTGTTCTGGCTCTTCCACTTTAAAACACTCTCAAGGCATTCTGAAAGTGCTGCATTCAGCTGCATTCAAGTCAGGTCCTAGTCTTCTCTTCTTTTTCCACTTCTTTCAAAACTCTTGTGCGGTTGTTGCGGTGTGTTTGGAATCATTGTCATGCATGTTGTAAAATTCCCCACCTGATAAGCTGCTTGACACTGGGAGCCATTTTTATTGCTTCATTCAGTATTCGACGAGTATGCAAACCTGCATTCATAGTGCCTTCTATAAATGTCATCTCCCCAACACCTTTTGCACACATGCTGGCCCACATCAACAACTGCAGACTCCCACCTCCATGTTTCACAGTTGGCACTTGTGGTATGCCAGATCCTCATCACACCTACTGGACCACCTTCTGATCTACACTAATTTATTTTGCTTTCATCCGACCAAAGTGTGTTCTGTCAACATTTATTAGGATTAGTGATGTTTCATGGCAAACCTTAATCTAGGATTCTTTTTGCTTGAGCAAGGTTTTCTTATTTGACACTATTTACAAAGGAGGTCTTCATGTAGCGTCCTACAGCTTTGTAAATACACACGGCACGCATCCATTTAGTTTTCAGTACACAGCTTTGTAAATAGCACAGTGTACATTATGTAATTTTTTCAAGGACACTCACTGTGAATTCTATTACAAGTGGCTCTTCTTGTCAACACGGTTGCAACTAAAGTCTCACAATTAGATTTCAGACAGTTTCCTTTCACATGAAGCCCTGTTGCATTTGTTTGCAGTAGTCACAGGCTTTCACTTTTGTTGCATTAGGGTTCTACTTTTGTACGTACGAACATACGTAAAATTAGGTACCTTTCTTTACCCATTGGGGCTAGAAATATAGAAAATCCACTTTTTTATATTTTTCCACATAATTTCGTGGCCCCAGTATGTCTAGCCTAGTCATGCCACGCCTAACCCTATATAAAAAAGACCACCCCCTTTTTCCCCCTTTCTATTCGAAAACGTATCAGTGAATAAAATGATCAAGTTTGCAGTCTTCACGGCTGCAACTGAGTCAGATTTAAACACAAACAGACACTGAAATAGTCCATTTGGAACAGGGCTGGAACCTAGAATAATATTGGCATGGTTTAATTAATGATACGGGCAATATTTTGAGCTGAAACTTGAACTATGTAGAATATGTAAGATTTACATTAACTTGTTAATGTAAAAGGGCCACAATATGGGGCCTTTAAAAACAGAACAACACCTAAAGATTATTTGACTTTGAGACACTTTAGTGATATTGCAGTCACTTTAGTTGTGCATAGAAGCTATGGCTTGTTTGTTTATCATGTCCAGTGTTTGCCACACACAGGGGCGGTTGTCATGTCCTTTCTTTTTGTTATTGCTCTTAGAAACCTCAAACACCCACTAACACATTTACAAATTTGTGTGAGAGTCTGTTTGTTTTTGCATGTGAACGCTTATGTTTTCCTGTCGGGCCATTTGCTCATGTCAAAACCAGCTCAGAAATGTGAAGAGGACGCGTGAGACAGAGGTCAGGGTTAGTGAGGCTATCACTGAATCATCTAAAGCTCCAGCCAGCCTGCACGAGAGACGCTGTGTGTGTGTGTGTGTAGCTCTGTGTGTGTGTGTGTGTGTGTGTGTGTGTCTGTGTGTCTGTCTGTGTGTGTCTGTGTGTGTGTGTGTGTGTAGCTCTCTGTGTGTCTCTCTCTGTGTGTGTGGTGTGTGTGTGTGTGTGTGTGTGTGTGTGTGTGTGTGTGTGTGTGTGTGTGTGTGTGTGTGTGTGTCTGTCTGTGTGTCTGTGTGTGTGTGTGTGTGTGTGTGTGTGTAGCTCTCTGTGTGTCTCTGTGTGTGTGTGTGTGTGTGTGTGTGTGTGTGTGTGTGTGTGTGTGTGTCTGTGTCTGTGTGTGTGTGTGTGTGTCTGTGTGTAGCTCTTTCTGTGTGTGTCTGTGTGTGTGTGTAGCTCTCTGTGTGTCTCTCTCTCTGTGTGTGTGTCTCTCTCTCTGTGTGTGTGTGTGTGTGTAGCTCTTTCTGTGTGTGTCTGTGTGTGTGTGTAGCTCTCTCTGTGTGTGTGTGTGTGTGTGTGTGTGTGTGTGTGTGTGTGTGTGTGTGTGTGTGTGTGTGTGTGTGTGTGTGTGTGTGAGTGAGAGAGTGTACTGTGTATGTCTATGCTCTTTTAATGGTCCACTAATCCCAAATGCATTTGGCTGGCAAATTAATCCAAGCCTTGTCTCTAAACCCCCTTCTATCCCACAATCCCATCGCCCGGTCTCCTCCTCGATCTCTTATCGTTCCCAGGCTTCTATCTATCACTATCTATCTCCAGATGGTATCTTGGAGGTAGGTGTGATATCGAGAGAGAGGGAGAGAGACGGAGAGAAAGAGAGGGTGGATGACCTGTGACGCGAACGGAGCCTCCTCATTGGAGCACATGGGAAAGAGAGCGAGAGAGAGAGAGAGGAGAGGAGAGGAAAGCAGAGGAGAGGGGGTTCATTTGTTGCCATAGTGAAAAAGTAGATCAACCACCGTGAGTATGATGCCCTGATGGATGCTGTGGTTCTCCAGGAACATCCACCTGCCCTGCAAGCAAAGGTAGGCCCGCATGTGACTCCATCTTCTCCTCTGCAGCTCCAGTGGTGTCCGGATTACAGAAAGAAAAATCCTCATGCATTTATTTTTTTCTAAACCACTCGAGTTAGTGAGGAAGGGACGCGTTGTAAAAAGGGACTACAATAAGGAGACGCTTCCTCAGATAACCCCCTTTAAAGCTCTTTACAGAAAACATTTTTAAAAGGGTCCACTGAGAGCCACCAAATAATGTTGTTTTTCCAATCTCCTGTAATTCCTTTAACTGCAAGATCCTTCATTGGAGTCGTTCTTTTTGCAACTGCTGTTTTATAGTAAGTCCCATTTCCAAATTCCCCAGAGTTGAGAACAGCATTTCAGTATTTTTCCATTTCAGTGCGCTGTTTACAGATTAATACAATCTGGATACTTATTAATTAAACAAATAAAAACTCAATTAAAAGTTGAACTGCTGTTAAAAAATACACAAACAAGTCTAAATAGCCTGCCAGTGTCCGTGTTACATGGCCTGAGACATTTGCAGGGAAGCAAGACGTTTCCATTAATCTGTATTGATTTTTTTATCTTTAACGATTTGATCTCAGTTGGTCTCTTAGGTGGACGCTGTATAGGTTAATGGCCCTTTACTGTGACCGCAATGAAACTTCAGATGTTATCGATCCCCTTCACTGCATCGTTGCCCCAGCTCACAGTGTCACTTCTGATGCCCGAGGCAGAAAGAAACGCAGTGGTCCACCTTCATCCTACCCATTAGGGTATAACGCGCTGAGAGGAGCTACTGATAGTATACAGCATGTGTGCAATTTTAATGATCTGTGTCCATTTTTAAATGGGGAATTAAAGGATGCTTTTGAGTCCAGGAAATAGGGACAGAGGATATAAGCAGATAGAAAGAGATGAAGATATGGAATAAAGCGTGTATGTGAGAAGTTAGATTGCGGAGTATAACCTCGTTTTACAATCTTTTTGCTAGTTGCATTTCGCTCTTTTTTCCTCTCAACTTGTGTGATTTATTATTGTTAGTGTGCATTGTGTACAACACGAAACAATGCAAATAGGATTCAGTAATTTACATTTGCAAGCTGTTCTGAGTTGTTCAATCGTAAACAATATACCACATGACAATAACCTGTGCTCTGATTGGCTGAGATTGGCGAGATTTGTTCCCCCTGGATGGAATTGATTGAAACTTAGCTGAGCCATAGCTGTCTTTCCCAGTATGACATGAAGTGGGTTGAAATTTGACTAAAAAGACGATTTGAAGTTTATGGTGGGAAAAATTCAGTTAGGGATCGAATGGAGACACAGCAGTCAGTGCTAAACCGTTTTCCGCTGCAGGGATTTATACTAGGAACCCAAATGTTATCCAGAGTAGCCGTTAAGCTAAACTAAATGACTTCAAATGCATCCTTTGTTTTATATGAACACAGCTAACGCTAAAATAGTTTACAGGCAAATGTAGTCGCTCCACGGTTCGTATGAGATTGGCTAACTTCAAGACATTTATCCATTGTCCGCACAGTGGCGCTGTTAGCCTCATTAACTATGCTGTTCGGCTAATAGTGGAATTATAATCCAGAATAAGATAGACCAAATGATTTAGTACACTACTGTTATTATTTTATGTGAAAACAGATGAAAAAGTTTATAGGCAAGTGTAGTGGCTCCAAATATCAGGGATTGGCTAACTTCAACACCATTAGCCTCGAGAAACGGGCTGTCTTTTAGCCTACAGTCTAGCAGTATGTCGGTTCTTGGAGGATTTTTTTTTTAGTTTGTGTCCATTTTCACCACATAAGGTAGGTAGGAGGAAAAGGCAAGAATGAGTGAAATGTTCCAGAGTCAAACTGAATGACCCGTAGGCGCCCCCGCGTTGTAACAGCCGAGAGATGAGAAGGGACGAGTGGAGGTGAAATGAGAAGGTGGAGAGCGCAAGATTAGAGAGGAATGGTGCTTGCATTCATGAGAGGGGCAGAGAGGAGACTGGGGTAGCAGAGAGGGGAGGTTGGATGGGAAGGATGGGAGAGGGCGGCTGAGGAGAGGAGGAGCAGAGGAAAGAGCCACCTCTTTTGAAGGAGAGAGGTGTTTGGAGAGAGGCTCAGGTGTGCGTGACTGGAAAACGGAGGAAGCTCGGAAGCTGCACAGCGGCGATCACAGGCAGCTTTGGGCTGTTTGACATCGGAGTACACATTATCCGGCGCTGCATCTTTTCTCTATGGAAGCAACTCGCACCCTGATTATCAAGCGGGACCGTGCAGTCAGAAAGACCTTACCATAAGGTAAGGCTCACTGTTCAGATACTGCAGAAATAGACCCTCAGTGTGTGAAATCGCGCCGTAATTCATTCAATGGGGATGCGTCCTGTCTATCCTACTCTGTATTCTGCTCAGACTGATTTTGTCGCACTTTCTTGCCTACCTACTGTTCCTGCAACAATCGTTACTTGCAGTTGCATGTCAGCTAGTTATCCTTGAATTAAATTATAATCCGGCCACGGTGTAACCTGGTTAGACAGAGAGAGCAGCCAGTTGCACGCACAGATGTATAGGAGATACAGTCATATACAGTCATGCCGCAGCAGACAGAGAAGGATCAGAAAGCCGGTTTTCAGCGGTGCATGCTGTAGCCATGTTCATTTCAGACGGTGTCTCTGTCATGTTTTGCTGCACCGTTCTCTCGTGATGAATCGCGTGTGTGTGTGTTGGTTTGGCTCGAACGGTGCACATTATGGTCTCTGATCTCCTTTTGCGGTTGACGGCTGCTGCGCTGCGCCAGTCGTTGTTGTTGTTGTCTCTGAATGGTGTTTTTCCTTGGCAGTCTGACTCCACGCTACTTTCAGTTATTAATCGCGGGCTTGCAAAAATGTCACAACAACCACTTAATTACTTTAAATGAACGCTATAGTTACGTCGGCGAAACAGCAATGTAAAAGTGCAATAACGACGATGGGAAGACAACGACCAGAGGCTGCAAGTCCCTTTAAAACATTGCAGGAGAAGTAATTTAAGGTCAGATTGTGGGAGTTACGCAGGCGCCGCTGTCACACCTTGTCAGATATGGCTGCAGCAGGTAAAGTCGTTAGTGTGCTGACACTCCCTAATGACAGTGACTTTACATGTGTTACTGTGCAACATTCCCATAGGAAGATCAGACTGTGGGACACCCAACAGCAGCTTTACAATGACATACTTATTGACTGTCTGAATTGTCCCCACTGTGCATTCAGAAACCTTTTGATGATGCTTCATAAAGATGATCATACCGCATTTTTATTGCTGTCTTTAACAAGATTGACAGAGAAAATGGAATTATCTGTAGCAGTCAGATAGGATGTAGCCCTAGAGACGTTACTTGCGGGAAAAACCAAATCAGAACTCGAGTATTGACGCCTCCTACTCTTAGTGATGTCAGTCTGAGCACCAGCAACTGTCCCACTGAAATAATTCTGAATACAAGGCTGCAGTGAGCAATGATGAAAACAAACCTTTAAACTTTTAAAACGTGCTGAAACATGCTGTTCTCTGGGGCTGCTGCAGCAGAAAAAAATAGTACCTCTATCCATTGCCCACATTGAGACACACTGTCACAAGCCTACTCAGCAAAAGCCTTGTCTGAATAAGCGAATGTGTATACACAACAGAAAAAGCAGAATGACCCATTTTAATTCCCAGCAAATAATTTGAGCAGGCTGTCGGTGGACTGTGCCTGCCTGTATGCTTTGTGATTCTGTGTAACATTCTAAATTTTCTGCTGTGATCAGAAGGTGGTAATAGAACACTGAAATATTTTTGTTTTTTGCAGGTGTGGGTATCTTCTTGCTCTCATGCTGGCACTCCAGCATATGAGGCAGATGCGGAAATCAGGAGGGTATTGAAAGAACAGTCCTCTTCACTGCTGTGGGTGAATCAATTTATGTGTCTGTGTATGTCGGTCAGTCATGTCAGTTGGCTCACTGACTGACTGACGTATATTTGTCGTACGATGCTTTCTTTCTCCCTTCAAACTTGCCTGTCTGTCGAGTTTTAACTGCTTGCTGAAGTCAATCTGCTTAGATCATGAAAAGAGCAACCCCAGCCTATTTTGGAGACGCTGCCCCCTCCCTGCCTGCCTGCCTCTTCATTAAACTGAAACGTTTATGTGCCCTCCAGAACAAGAAAATACATGTATTTGCATGCGAGAGATCTTTCTAAATAGTTATTATAAAGTGTTACCTATGCGATTCTTAATGTCCCTGTTTAACGGGCAGTAAATTAAATGCTTTCTCAGCAAACAAAACACTGTGTGTCCGCACTAATGAAATTTGCTGAATTAAAGTAAGCCAGGCAGGCAGGGAGGGAGGGAGGATGTTTGTTTCTTCCTATGTTGTGTGTTTATGTCTGTAAAAGTTGATTTGAAAGGTTTTGTAATGCCCTTGTGCATAATTTGGATAGAACTAAATATATAAATGCCTAATGGCGTGTGTGAGATGTTTGTTTAGGGAATGAGGATCGCATTTTCTTTTCCTTTCAGCTATCGTTAGGCCTCCGCAACAAGAGAGTGACACACAGGGGGAGCGTTACAGAGAGACACAGCATGTATGTGACTGAGTGTGCACGGTGGCTTGTGTTGGGAAGAGAGAAATACATGGTGAGAAGGAATATGTCTGTGGGTAGATATAGTTAACGGTGGAATTTTAAATGAGGACAGTTGAAATGATGTGTGGATCAACAGGGGGCTGAGACGGAGACACAGCCGAATGTCGTATTGGTGTAGCAGTTAGCCCCGTTGCCATCCTGACACTGTCCCGTTAATTACGTTTAGTGAGACTCTCCCTAACCAGGACACCTAACCCTTTGCTCTGGCTTTTTTCTTCTGTTTCTTTACTTGTTTCCTTCTTTGGCTCAATCTGTCTTCTTCTGCTTCTCTCTTTTTTCTCCCATCTTTCCTTCTCACCTCCATACTCTGTTTGCCCTCCTTTCTTTGTTTACCTCTCATCTTCTGTATTTCACTGTTCTCCACCTTCGTTTTTATATCCACACTTTCTGTCTCTTTCCCTTCTTCCGCCACTATGCAAACCACCAACATCCCTGCTGCGGATGCCATCCTCTGCTGTCTGAACTGTTCCCAGTTCCCCTGCTGTTTACGGTCAATTAAATTGCTCCATTGCATGCAGCCAAGTCAACTATTTGTGTAGCTCTGAGTTTAAGCAAATTATAAGGCTTGCCCATTGATGCTGAGGGATGGCTACTTGAAAGTTTGCTCAGGGGAGGAAACTGATGTCCCCTCTATTTGGCCGACTGTTGCACACAGGATTCTTTGTGTGTTTCATGTCGCTAAATGTGTCCCATGTCTGTTTAAATCCTCCACTTAGTGGCTGACTAGCCCACATTTTGTAGAAGAGGATTTTTTTCACAGTTGCCTAACCTCTGTTTGCACTTCATTAAAGGGATGCATTAATGCATAATTTATATTAACGAGACACGTGCAGGTGTCTACCTTCTAACAAAAGGAATATATAATACTCGTGAACACATTTTTTCTTCTCAAAGGATCGTATAGCAGTCTTTGTTCAGTCTTAAAAACATTTTAAATTGTAATGCTAGATCCCAAAGTTAGATTTGCTCAGTTAGAACGCCCAAAAGCCACTATTAAAGTAACCCCATTAACGCTGCAGGAGAATAGCATGTAACATACCCACGAGAATGATTTGGTTCGAGTTGAGAGGCAGACACTTGACTTATGGCATGCTGATGAATTTTCTCGGGACTTTTCCGAGCTTTTCAACAGCTGAGTTAATCTTCATGGAACAAAACAAAAAGGAATTGAAAAGAAAAATGGGACTGCCAGTGGTTTAATGTGGCCTTGTTGCTGGTGTAACAGTGACAAAAGTGACTGCTGTATACAACTTTTCAGACACCCAACAGTTCCTCACAGCAGCTACCGTTAAGGTGTGATAAGATGTTGCGCTTGTGTTATTGATATTATGTTGACAGTGGTGACTATGGTGACTGCTCAATCACAGTGATTTAGAGCTACTAAGCAGCAAGACTGAAAAGCAGCTTGGCTGCTGTGTTTTATATAGCTACTGGTACACTGAGTATAGTCAGGATTTTTGCCAAAAGTGACTCCTCATTATGTTGGTTACAGTAATGGTCAATGCAGTGGTTGTTATGTTAGTATTCTGTCGTGCAGTTTGTATCCATGTTTCACTTAAACATCACACATGCTGACACTGAAGTTTGTCGTAAATGTTTTCCTCACTATCGTGTGAGCATAGTGAGGAAAACAGCTGAAACAGCTCAGACTTGAATTCACTCTTCCAGGTAAAAACACACACAACATGACCCTCGTTCGTGTGTTTGGATTTAATCTTACACTTTATTGAATCTTAGGTACTTTGACAAAAGTGGATGTGCTGCTGACCTACCAACATGTCAGTTCACCTGAGATTATATGAATACACATCAGAATGCTTGACAGAACTCTTAATTACGTAGTGATTATTAGTGCTTACATCCAGCGCCAGATGTAATTGTAAATTCTAACAAAGCCTTCTGTCTCTGCTCACAGGTATACATGAACATGCCTGTCTGTCACCTGTTACTGTGGAGACCAACTAATTGGGGAAACCTGGAGTTATTTCAGCCAATGAGACTTGGCCCAGCTTTTCTTTTGAATTTCCCAGGTTGCACTGCTGCACGTATCTCAGCTGTTGCAGTGATGGTCCCACCTTGAAAGACAAGTCAGAAGAAAGGAATATACAGCAATCATCAATTTTCAAAAACTCATCTGTGCTGTGCCACAAGGTCTTGCCATGGCCAGGAAAACTCTTTCTCGGACAAATAGTTTCCTGTGACGGCTCTACGCTACAAATTTGAGATCTGCTACTGCGTTTTTACCTGAACAGACCAAGATGATGCTTTGGCTGCTGCTAGTCCTGACCATCTGCGAAGGGCCTGATCAAGCAGACTCTGCCCACTCCAATGAACGGCGAGTTGTAGCACACATCCCCGGTGACATCATCATTGGAGCGCTGTTCTCCGTCCACCATCAGCCTCCTGCTGACAAGGTAGTTTTGTGTTTGCAGCTTGGGTTAGGGTTAGGTGTGGTGTAATCCCGCCTGCCTGCCTGCCTGATTTTGAATCCTCACTGAACATTTTTTCAGAAGCTAATACATGAAATTGAAAATACCATACCAATATAACAAATAGTGGATGATATTTTTGGCCAAATTTGCAATCTGTTGTACCAAGAGTCACAATGTAGTTTGTAGAATGGGTACCCCAGTCAGTCAGTGTGAGTTCGTGAACATTCAAGCCCCATTAACCAGTATTCACCCACTGACATTTCAGCTTTACATCTCATTTTAGATAACTGTGAACAGGAAAAAATAAGTCTTGTATAGCACTTGTATGGTAAAAGCAGTTTAAAATGAATTATAATTAGGGATGTCCCAAATGATGCATTGTCTGAGCACGACACGTCATCAAAAGCGGATGTGAGTGCGCAACGCAACAGAAATCACCAGCCGACTGGAGCGCGAAACACGGCCGAACAATCACAGCGCAGACATCTGTGATCTATCGTAAACGCGGATGTCAGCGTTTACTATACAGCTGTATCTAAATGCGGGCATCGGCGCTGCATCGTGCATACATAATGTAAGTACGATGCAGCACAGACGTCCGGCTGTGTTTCCGTCCGGACGATGCATCATTTGGGACATCCCTAATTATAATATGCAGAAAATAATGTATCTGACAAATTAGTACCATCATCAATGGTTATTGATTGACATTTACATTGACATTATCTGTCAGTTCAGTTTGTCATTTCTGTGTGGGTTTCTTCTTCTTCCTACTCAGGTACATGAGCGCAAGTGTGGTGCAGTGCGAGAGCAGTATGGCATACAAAGAGTGGAGGCCATGATGCACACTTTGGACCGCATCAACGCTGATCCGTACATTCTTCCCAACATCAGCCTAGGCTGTGAGATCCGAGACTCCTGTTGGCACTCAGCCGTGGCTCTGGAGCAGAGCATCGAGTTCATACGGGATTCGCTAGTTTCCTCCGATGAGGCGGAGGAGTGGGGTGGAGGAGGTTCTTGGGGAGGAGGAGGAGGAGGAGGTGGAGGGACGACGACAATGAAGTGTGCAGACCCCTCTGCTACTCCAATGCGAGGAAAGAAACCCATCGTGGGTTTAATTGGACCAGGGTCGAGCTCAGTGGCCATCCAGGTCCAGAACCTGCTGCAGTTATTCAACATACCACAGATTGCCTACTCTGCCACCAGTATGGACCTCAGCGACAAGGTGAGTCCAGTTACCTGTAGACAAATGTTATTGAAGCTGTGCACACGCAGGCACATAAATATGTGAGAGAATACATATTTAACTAAATGTATTGCTGACACTTTATGCCAAAAACGCATCCATCATGCGATTAGTTGGGTTCGTTCTACTTGCTTCCGAATATCTGTCCTTATTGCTGACTTTGTTTCCATTGTTTTAGAGCCTTTACAAATACTTTATGCGGGTGGTGCCTTCAGATGCCCAGCAGGCAAGAGCTATGGTGGACATTGTCAAGAGATACAACTGGAGCTACGTGTCTGCTATACACACTGAAGGTACAACCACCTACACACTCTGTGGCTTCTGAAGTCTTTCAAGTTTGAATAAGCATACATGTACTCACTCCTTCTCCTTTGTCTTGTTCTCTCTGTGCCTCACTATTTAGTAAGCCTAACCCTTTTTGCTCCTCCTTACATTTATTGACCCGAGTGTTGACCCACAGTGCTCTCAAATGTCTAATTGTAAAGAAAATTGTGATGGTTCAAGAAAGGAGTAAAAGCAAAAAAGTTTAGTTTCAAACAAGTCAGAAATATTAGAGGAGAAAGGAATGTAATTGACAAGATCGGACAAGTGGTTTTTAAAGACATGACTTTTCAGTTTATGAAGGGAAATGTGATAAAAATGGAATTACTGTAGATCAGCAGGTAATGGCTGGAGGATAGTGGGAGTAATAGGGTGGTCACAAGAACAGATAGTTATGCCAGAGAGCTAAAGAAGATGGCATGTGAGAGGACTGGCAGGACTGTGTCTGTTGAGACAAAGAAAATCATTTGTGGAGGAATGGAAATGTGTTACTCATACTCACTCTGAAGTGAGCAGTGAGTCACTCGTGGAAGATGCTGCAGATAGTGAGACAGTTACCTGAGCAAGAGGACAATGCATTAACTGCGTTTGTGTCCACGGAGAGGTTAGGGTTGTTGAACCTGAAAGTGTGAGATAAAGAGCGATAAGCACACACACACACACACATGCAGTAGATGTTGGCCTCTGGCTTTGCCAGAGGGCATTACAGCAGCATTTGATTTGTGTGTGTATTACTGCTGTGCATGTTTGTTTGTTTCTCACTGTTCATTGGACAATGCAATGAAAATGTGGGATTACTTGACAAAAATGTGTAGCGCTGTCTCCTAAGTAAGTGACTTTACACTAAGTGTAAAGCATATTGTGCAAATTTAACCTGATGTGCATGAACCGCTTGAAAATGGTAAATGAAACTGTAACAACTGGCCAACATATAGCTTAAAACAGGAAGAAACGATAATTTATATGCTTTAAGAGTCTTGAAAGAGTTTGAGGGATTTTAGCATTTTAGCCTTTTCTGAATTCAATGTCAGATTTTCTTTTATATTCTAAATCCTTTCAGAACTCTTGAACCAGTTTCTGCTGTTTGAAAATCATTACAATTACAAATGGGTCAATATATAATTGAGAGACTTTTGAAGTCCATGGGATATACATAAAGTTTTTTATGTTCATTATGTCTTTACAAATTCCATAATGATTTATTATGGAAACATTCAATTATTGACTAAAATGTCATCTAAATAACCTTCTAACTAGCTAAACAGTAATATAATGGGGGATGAATAAAGTGATTCTGATTGTTTTGATAGTGGTCTTTTTATTTTTTGAGATAATCATAACATTTCCTTTTTGGCAGTATATCGAATTTTCAAAATAAATACTCGGATACCACCGTAACGACTGAATATTCGGGTCCAGCCCTACTTTAAGTCAGCCTTTACAAAGACACCTCTCAAGGAAGTGTTTTTCCAAATCACCTGTCCCACATGATGTCATTTCCACTTGAAGAAAAGACTGACAAGACTCTGAGGCTTTCTTAGTTATTAATATAGTGTGTGAATCAAGTATGCATTTTTGGCATTTCAACAGGTTTACATATATCATACTATTATATATATATAATTTTCGATTTTACTCAATATAATATGTTAGAAGAATCTAGCCCTCTCTAACCCTAACCCTATACCATGTGGTGTTTAGTTATAGGCGGCCATGTTGATTTTAGACCTGAAAATTGCAAAAATGTCATCCGTGTTACAAGAAGTCCCACAATTACATATTGACCCAGATAGTGAAACACAAAGATCTAATTGAACCGTTGTACTTTTGAGTTGGCACAGGCTTAATTTTCAAAACTTCCAGCTACAATGAAAAGTACAAAATTTCAATTAATTCTCAAAGAAAAAAAATTAAAAATTAATTCTCAGAGATGCTCAGTTTGCACAGTTATAGGAATTGCATACATAGCAACAGAGGGAGACTTTTGACTTTCGTGCACCTTATTTTCCAAAAGCAATAGTTCCTCCTCCAAAAGTGTAGTTATTTGAGATTATATGACTGAAAATCAGTGAAAGAATGTGACTGCCTGACCTGAGGTGAATTGATCAGCTAGTTGTTTTTTAATCGGATGTTTTTTAATACTAACTCTGTTGGAGTTTTGGGTCATTTTTTAAAACAAGGATGATCAGCGTTGGCTAGATGTAGGAAATTTGCTGCAGAGTGTTTTGTATCCTGAGATTTGCTAAGAAATGCCAGAACCTAAGAATAATTAGCACCTTTTTTGCCCAGATAATTAGTCATATTCACACATTTTTACCTGCGCTGTAGGGTTGTTTTATAGTAAATGTTGAGTTAAAATTGATTGATTCAGAATATGATGCACTGAGCTGTTGTAAATACACTGATTGTTGTTAGTTAGGGTTAGGGTTAGATTAAAATTATATTATTTGCTTGAATTTTCCCAACTGACAATTTAATGGGGTTAGGTCCGCAGACATTATAACATATTTGCAAATCTGCCTGAATTTGTTTATGTATGTGAAGAGCTACGGACAAATCACCCTGCATAGTAACAAAAATATGATGTCAGAATAACATTTGCCTTAAGTGTGACATTTATTTTGGTCACACACACACACGGCCTGGTCTCCGTGTGTGTGTGTGTGTGTGTGTCTGTAAGCTTGCCACACTTGCCACTAACCCTTGCCAACAAGACAGGGGGTGTGCATGTGTAAGGGAATTTGTGTTTATAAGGGTGTTTGTCGTTCTGTGTGCAAATCAGGGAAGTATTGGTCTTACACAGACAGACAGGCAGGTTTGACCTTCGAACTGGTCTTCAAGGACGACTGCTGCCTACTCAAACACAATCAGTCTGGGTGGCATAGAGAAGACAGAAGGAATTAGAAGGGGTTTCTGAAGTGAAGGGGAAGCAGAAAGACAAAGGATGGGGAGAGATGAAGGGAGAGGACTGAGAGGAAAAATAGTGGGGTTATGAAGGTTTATTGAGGGGAAAAAACAGTCAAGTTCTGGATTGGAAAGTTACATTACATGATGGAAGGAAGAAAGAATTGGGGAATCAATGATGATAATGCCAGAAAACCACAGAAGAGAGAATATAAGGTTTGTGTGTGTGTGTTCTTGGATGTGGAGTGCTTGGGATAGATAAGAGAGCATACAGGAGCTGCAGATTCAGAGAAAGATTTGGGGGGGTTATGGAGACTCATTAATTCTCTACATTAACATTTTGCATCTGGAGGCTAAAGACGAGGGAAACTGATAAGCAAGAAACTGAATTGTGCAGATATTACATGTATAATTCAGTTTCCATGCTGTGAGTATTACTGTCTCAGTGGGAGGATATATTGTACATACCAGAATTTATGCATGTAATGTGTGGATTTTATCACAGCTTCTTTTCACAATGGACGTGCGATGCAAAGAAGTCTCTCTGGGCTAGACATATTTCTTTTCAGTTGGTTGTGACTGCAATGCTAAAATCAATGCACAGCCCAATGCTGCTGCTTCTGGGTGTTTGAGATGAACCAGGGTTAGGGTTAGGGTTAACTGCAAGCCAAGCAGTTCCCTGCATGGTCACTCTGTCACTGAAGTTTAAGGGGGCCATGTTATTACTCTGCCGCAGAGTACTGAACTGCCGCAGTTATGTGACGATCGGCATACGTTTGTCCTTCTGTCTGTGTGCAACATTACTTAAAAACAGAATAATGGATTTGGATGTCAGAGGGAAGGTCAGAAATGCCATGAGGACCATCTGACCACCTGATTAGATTTTGGCAGTGATGCACCTTATGGTCTGGATCCAAGGAATTGTTTAAGATTTTTGTATCATTGCGAGATAGCGGTACGGTGCCGCTGTGAACACAACGCTGTGAACAAAAGTGAACACTATGTCAGCTGCCTGCTGACGATCACACGATCCACCGCTGCAGACTTTTCGAGACAGAAATCATACGACTGAGCAGCCTTGGCAGAGTACTGAGCTCTCTGAGTACTTTTCTTGTTCTTTTTGTGAGTACCTGTCCAATCCTGAAACATCCAGCTTCCCACCAGACTTATAGTGATGCAACGACAGTACAAATTAATCTGTTTCTTCTCCAATGCTGATTGAAAAAGCCACTGGTGTGTTGCCATATGGGTAAAGCAGGATTATTTACTGCATTCAAGAAGTAGGTTAATTCTCTAACCATTATTCGTCAATTCAATTCAGTTCAATTCAATTTTATTTATATAGCGTCAATTACAGTCAAATTGTCTCAAGACGCTTTACAGAACCCATATGCCTGACCCCCAGAGCAAGCCCAAAGGTGACAGTGGCAAGAATAACACCCTTTTAACAGGGAAGAAACCTCGAGCAGAACCCGGTTCTATATAGGGGGACCCATCTGCCTGCTGGCCGGGCGGGTTTGTCAATTTGCTACAGTAAGAGGCTCCACCCAGTGGTGGAATAACCAGGTACTTCAGCTAATGTACAATAGATTTTCTGTCTTTTGTCAGTTTATTTACAGCTAATAATCAATTAACTGTAATTCATTAATGTCAGAACACATCCTGCTCAGGATGTGTTGTGTCACAAGAGAAACAGCATAAATGGTACGATCCCAGTGCACCCACTGGTATCGATGAGAGGCAGCGAAAAAGTCTGCCAGTTCTTAGAACAAAGCCTTGGGGAGACCAGCTTGTAGCTGAGGGTACTCATCTGCTGAAGGGATGGGGAGGTGCTGTCCATTGTTCTTTGTCAGCAATTTCCTTCCAATTTCCTTTTCCCAATTATGTTCAACATATGGCAATCGCCACTATAGCTCCTCCTCCTTCTTCTCCTCCGTCTCCTACACATGTCTCCACAGCTGCAGCCACTTCCGTTCCAGCACCTGTATCCGTCTCTGTCTGAGTCCCTTTCTACAATTGAAGACTCAATTGTTCAGAGAACACCTAGGCACTTAATCTGACTCCACCTTAACAGGTGGTCCATGGGGGGGAGGGGCTGGGAGGTTGGCAATTCTTCTGCAACTTGATGGCAACACCTTTGACCAATCACACTTTTTGCACTTACTTCAGGTTTTTCCTTATGTCTGAATTCTTGATTGTGTTGTACGTCGCTTTGGACAAAAGCGTCTGCTCAATGAAATTGTAGAATTGTAGAAGAGAATGAGTGAATCTGCTCATCTTTGTCTCTGGTAGTGTTGCCTAAGGGTGAAAATTCAAAGTGGGTCATGGGCCAGTTTCTGGTGGGTCCCCATATAACAAGTATGCTTCTGTGTTTTAATGAGCATGGGTCACAGGACTACATCTACTCAAAGTAGCTCTGCCTCAGGTTTCAGAACTCATACTCTGGGAATCAATTTAATGTTTTAACCCTCTGAACCCCAAAACCCCTCGGTGGGTTTGAAGGGCAAGTTTTTTAAAAAAAAAGAATTTCCAAAATTACATCATTTGTCAGAGCAAGTCACTACAAGAATAACGTCTCAGTTGTTTCCTTTCTGATGGTGCTTGAACTAATAATTATGACATCTGGTTTCGTCAGGAAAATGACTTAATGTAAGTTTATAATTGGGATATTTCATCACCATCCCTTTATTCAACACTTATTCCACTTTATGTATGATATGCTGATATGATATATGATACCTGATATGCTATTGCATGCATGTGTATCTATAATGTAGTAACTTTTTTGGTTTTCTGTAGCACTTCAAATGTAGTGCTACAGAAAACCCTAACGGGTTTGAGGAGAACTTGGAGAAGGTATGTGAAGGAGAGACATCATGAGCCATAGGAGTGGAGGGCAAGAGGATGCCAATTACTGATGGCTGATGGATGATTAAGGAAGGCAGAGAGGGGAAAGAGAGGGAACATGTAATGGCATGAGGATGGTAATTGAGAAGGATAGAGGATGGGTGAGAGGGAGATGAAGGAAGGAAATTAGGGGAGAAAAGACAGCCACCTGTCTCTGTGAAGCAGAAGCATCTTTTACTGCTGTCCTTCAGAGAGGGCAGAAGGATGCATTTGATTACATGTTGCAATGTAACATGAAAGTGAGTTCATAGTGAGAATGAATTCTTGCCATTTTTATCTTTCATGTTTTTCCTCCGTCTCATATTATTTTCTGTTTGTCATTAAAATTGTAGATTTAATAAAGAGAAACAGCTTTGAAACTGAGAGAATCACGAGGTAAAAAGGACAAAAAGGGTGCAGAGAGGTGTAACAGAAAAGCTGTGAATGTGTAATTTCAGTTTTTTTTCCAGTGGATTTTGATGATGAAACACAGAAAGTACGACACGTGTGAAGGGAATTGAGGTTAATGTGTGTGCAGTCAGTATAGGATGTTTTGCTCCAAAATGGGATAATCACCATTTGGCAGTTATGTGTCATTATGTCTGATTGATGTTATACTGCAGAGAAATAAGGTCAAAATAAAATGAAACGGGGGAGGTACGAGGACACAACAGCAAGAGGGTAAAGTGAGTGGATTAAAGGCATGAATGAGGCAATAGAGACTGAATGTTTAAGGTGAATTGAAGCAAGTAGGGGATGCACATGTCAAGTATATACTGAGCTTAGAGAACTGATGGGGCTGAAGAGCTGTTAATCCATAACTGTCTTGTTGATTTTGCTTTGCAAATGCACTTAGTGAAGCCTCTTAACCCGTTTGTGTTTCACAGATCAAAACCTGATTCAATGTCTCTCATGTTTGTCTGAGGTTCTTTTAAAGGTCAATTGAAGCTGTGGCTCGTTAACAATCAATCACATGGACATTAGAATACTAATTACCTTTATCAATTATCTTACTTTTATGAAACATATTTTTTAATTAGGGCTGCTAGACTATAGTAAAATCATGATTATTTATTGACTTTATGGACTAAATTTACACGGACACTGCAGTTTCACGTGAGAGCACTGCTTTTCATCTTCACATTGTATGTACTACATTCCTGCTACTGCACAGATTTTTGGATTCATTCTTTCCAATTCACTAGGCCTGCTGTGAATTGTCGGCATAATTGACACTGAAAATGCTATGTTGCTCTGTCCTTTGCAGTGTCTGTGGTGCACTTGTTTAACATGCTGACATGACTTTTGTACTTTGTTTAGGAATTTAGTCAAACTTGCATTTCTTTTGGAGTTGCACCACGGACTTAAAGAGCTGTCTTTAGTTAAGTTTTCTATGTTGGAGTTTCCAGGCAGTTTAACTTGAGTTTTGCACTTTGCAATTTTCTGAATTTATTTATACAATTTCCTGTGCTCCAATGACATAAGGTTTGTCATAATGAAAGAAAATAAAGGGCCTTTTGCTTTCTCGCAGGAAAATAGCCATTTAAATTAGTCAACAATCAATATATTAATTTATAGAAAGACAGTTGCTAGCTGGCAGCACTAAAACAAGAATCACAGAAAGATTCTTCTTCACCTGAATTCAGAGTCTTGAAAGAGTTTGAGGGAAGAATTCATTCAAATTTACTAAGTCAATTTTTTTAGCAGTAGAGGGGGCCGACTGGCTCGTACTGTCTTTTAAGTAACCTATGTCAGACTGATGAATGTATTTGTGTGTGGACTGGTTTTGGAAGCATGAATGTGTTTGTGTGATTATGCATGCCCTCATAATGTTGAGTGGCATAGAGAGTGCATGTGCATTTGAGTAACAGAAACGGAGTGCTAAGGAGACGCATGGCTGGCTTACTGAAAGAGAGATGTCTCACACATAAATCCCTGTTGAGTCCAGAGTGAAGTAGGTTACAAGCTTTATCGATTTTGATGATGGCAGCAGTATCAATGTGTGTGTGTGTGTGTGTGTGTGTGTGTGTGTGTGTGTGTGTGTGTGTGTGTGTGTGTGTGTGTGTGTGTGTGTGTGTGTGTGTCAAAGTGCACAGGGGAAGGATGGTCCGTGCCATCTGTCTCCCGCTCGTCTCACTGAGACACTAATTACAGGACTTTACACTTCACTCCACCACACTCATCATTTGTGTGACTACACACACACACACACACACACACACACACACACACACACACACACACACACACTGAGTGTGGTCTGGGATTGTGGGATCTCGTCTACTTTCTACATATAGCTTTTCCCTTTTTCCTTCTTTTCCCTATCTCTATCCACTGTATTTTTCACTTTCCCTATTTGACCTCTTCTTTTTCCTCCTCCTCATCAATTTATGTAGAGCACAGATCAATGATGCCTAATTAGGGTACACTCCATTGCTAATAAAACCCACAGTAAACAGGAGCAAACATTAGAGACAGAAAAGGGAACAAAAAGAGTTTTGATCTTTTTTTCAATCGGCACAGAGAAGGGAAGAAGATAAAAGGGTAGAGGAAGAGAATTTAGAGAGGGGAATCCTGTCATATTCTTGCCAATGTGTGCAACCCTTCATTAGCATAAATTCCAGGTCACCCACTTTCTCTGGCAAAGAAAGGGGTGCCACAGTGGGGAGATGCTTTCTCTGACATAAATTGGAGCTTCTGTGAGTAGTGCAGTAGCATACAATTTACTGCAGTGTGGGCAAAATCAGAAGCCATCCATCCATCCATCCATGTCTTAATGTTATAACGAAACTGCACTAATTAAAAATCCACCTGTACCCATTCTTTTCTAGGTAACTATGGTGAAAGTGGGATGGAAGCATTCAAGGACATGGCAGCCAAGGAGGGAATCTGTATCGCCCACTCTGGTAAGAGACACAGATTAAGGACGCCCAAGTAAATTTTACAAAAATAGTGCATCTGAGCATTTCAGATGCACTATTTTATGCACGATATTCAGTCACATTAAAAACTGAACTGAATTTTATTTGGTATAGGGTCAAACACAAAACTAGTAAAAGAGAAGCACAACTGCCAGCAGTTTTGCACCCGCATCAAAGTGGTGCAAAACTCAACTCAAAATGCTCTCAGCTATAGCTTTGCCCATTTTCCACTTTAGGCATGTTTTACAGTGAAGGTCAGGTTATAAGCTGACACATTTTTAAGGTTCTATTTTCTTGTGAAGGCTTTCATTTTACATTGTGGGTGTCAGGTGGTAGACGCAACCGTGCTTGACAATAGAAAAAACAGACCGAAGGTTCACACCTGCATGATAGGCAGACAGACCAACAGATCCAGCATCTCATGAGGGTCACAGGCTTGTCTTTGCATTTGTTTGACATGTTCTCCCCAGGCAAAATCTGGAGCAATGCTGGAGAGCAGAGCTTTGATCGACTGCTGGAGAGACTGAGGGCCCACCTGCCCAAGGCTAGAGTAGTGGCGTGTTTCTGTGAAGGCATGACTGTCCGCAACATCCTCATGGCTATGAGGCGCCAGGGACAGGTTGGACAGTTCCTCCTCATTGGCAGGTCAGTGGGGCTGCAAAGTGAATTTCTGTTTTGTTGATCGGTCTTGGCTTTGCAAGGTGTATCCCAAGAGGACAGGCCTCTGCCTACACGTATGTCCTACAACTATTGAAAAGATGTGACTGAGGTCATCACTGGATCCTTGAGATTGTTTGCTCAGTGCTTTCAGAGGTTTGATAATCAATATGTCACATAAGTCAGTTTGACATTATTTTATGTTCTGAAATTGAGAGGTTCCTGCTTGAATAGGGTTAGACTTTTACCATCAGTCACATAAAACATGTGCTCGGGGAAATTTTAAAATCCATCTTTCTAATGTTTATGGACTCAATTGAGAAAATAATAAGCAGTCTAGCTGATAATGACAATAATCACTGCATTCCTAGAGCTGTTGACATTGAAATCTAGTCCAGATGGTAAATGTCGACAGTGTTTTGCATGAAATGTGCATTCATTCATTCTATTAGACTACCATCAACCTGGTCTTTGACCAGCAATGCTGCACACATCCTGATTATTTCTTGGTTTTTGTGACATATTGTTTTATTAACTACCATTAGTGATGAGTCTAACAGACCAATTACTGTAATTAGCTCGGCTGAATTTGACAGATACAGACGTTTCTTCTTCTGTGATTGAATTAGTTGTTAGATAGAAAATCTAAAAAATCTGTCTTAATTTTGAAGACAACATTTTGGCTGTTCAAAATGTTGTTCAAAATGTTCCACTTCTTAGTGGAAAAGTGGTAGATTTTTGCTATGCCTCCATAAAGTGTTGCAGTAGATGACAAACAAAGAGGCTACTGAATGGTGTTTTACCCAAATAGATTGTACATCCAAAATGCACACAGAGGCATTGTTGCTGACAGTTTTCTATTAGGCTTCCTTTTGACTTTGACAAATTCCTCCTATAATTCATTTTCCAAATTTATTGAATTTAATTAGAATCAATTAACAAAATAGATTTTGGATAGATTGTAAACAGTATCATGTGATTACCACAAATATAATTGTTTTCACTTCTGTTCCACTCTTCCTCAGTGATCTGTGCTGTGTACCTAAAACGTCGTAGCAGGCATCACTTTGTTGTCATCACCACAATGATGCTTATTATCATCTTACCCATCTTACACATCATCCTCATCAACATTATCATCACCGTCAGCATCATCATTGTCCTTCTGGGAGTAAGGTAAAGTCTTAAGCTGTACTAAATCTGTTGCACTTCTGTTAATGGTGCTTGACTTTCCATTAGACATGAAAGTGTAATGTGAGATAGAAAGATCACAAAACAGAGAATATTATTCTGTCCTCAAACAAAGAGGCATCTACTGAAGAAGGGATCAGTCATAACTTTGACATATCGTCGTCATGGGATAAATTCTTTTTAAGTTCTGACTATTTGTGATACAGAGATTTTGATGGATAATTCTGCTAAATTCAAAGGACAAAACTAAAATTAGCAGCGGTAAGGACTGCCATGCACAGGGAAAAATAAATGAAGATGAAAAGATTAGTCACTAGACACAACATTGTTTCTAAAATTTGCCAGAGGCATTGAGTTTTTTTTCATGTCCATTTTTAACATCTGTAACCAAATGTGGTGTTGTTCTGTATCTAACGCGGGAAGTTATCCGTCAATGTGGATTTCATTTGTTGCCAAATCAGATAAACTCAATCTTACATTTTAAAAAAAAAACCCAAAACATTATACACCGTCTACATGCATTTATACTGCTTGCTCACTTTCTTCAACTAAGCAAAGAAGCATTTCACTTAACTCTTACCATTTAGCTTTCCAGTTGTGAGAAGAAAATAGTTTTTTAACTCAGTGGGTTTTTTAAAGTTGATAAAAATATCAATACAATACAACTACATCTTGTAGTTCTGTGTCTCTGGCCAGTCTGTTTTGATTAGGTCAGCTTCATTAGCATCAGTATCATAAACGGAGTGTAGCTGTAAATTGAAGATGGTCACGGGTGGGTGCCCTGCTCACTGGAGGTCTGTCTAAGGAACCTATGATTAGTCCTCTTTATCTAACACCAGGATAACTACATTACCAGAGAAGCACACAGATTCAGCTACCTTGGACAGATAACTATAGAATACCACAAGAGATTATACTTTTAGTGTTTGAAATGGGCTATGTGGCAAACAGGAATTCATCATGAACATCTGGAGTGTCTCTGTTTGAAGCGTCTTTGTGTTATTTATTCTAATTTTGCCAGGCTAATTAATCTGATTTTCTGTTTTTGAGTTGGTGAAATAACATTGTGGGAAACTTAATTACTGCCCTTTCAGATATTTGTAGTGATGCACTACTGCTGTCAGTCAGGACAGCAGGTCCTGTGTGATATGGCTTCACCACCTTACTCTTGACTTAAGCTATACAGTTAATGTCTAGTTGACATTGATGGAAACTTTTCAGCTCCAACTACTTTCCTCTTAATCAGGGCTACAGCGAGACTAGGCTCTGTATGACAGTACATCTCCACTGTACCATATGATAAAAATTATATAAACATTACAAGGACATTGCATTTCAAAATAATTTTATTATGCATACAATACACCTTTTTCATTTTATAAATCTCCAGCAGCTACTCGGTTTTGATGCAATTTAAATTTTCTGTGGCCTAGACGTACTCCTTAAAAAACACTCAGGTCCAGGGGCTGCTACATCAGAAGAAAACTATGTGGCACACACACACACACACACACACACACACACACACACACACACACACACACACACACACACACACACACACACACACACACACACACACACACACACACACACACACACACGTATACACACTGCCAGCCTTATGTAGACACAGAGGCGCGCTCTGCCTGGATATATTGATTGCTTCTGTTCTATAACTCCTCCTCATGGTGCCAAAGCGCTACAGAGCTGGGATGAGATAAATATCTATGGACAGGGTTAGATACCCCTCCAAACCCACATACAGACATTCAGTTGTTAAATTTCTCTAAATAAAATTAAAAACCTCTTATGTGTCTATAAGTAAAAGATCCAGCTGCTGCATTGTAGACCTACTCAGGTCTTATTTATGACAGGCACAAATACATCTGTTTCCACTTACAGTAAATAAAGTATTCCTCTTGGATCTTGCAGCCATAAATATAAGATGCAGAGCAGTCAATAATGAAGGCTGGGACTTATAATAATGTTGACTTGATGGCAACATCTCTGTATTTTAATGGTTGCTTATTATGGTATGTTTTCTCTCATGCACTGCCTGTCTTTTACCTGTTGTCTATGGACAATTAGGAATGAATAAACAACAGTACAAATGCTATTTATACTTAACCTCATGGGTTAAACCCAGTGGATGCAAATTTTGGAGCCTTTCCGTTCAAGCAGTACAGTTGGATTGGCAGCCAATATATTGCCAAGGCTGGATTGCCTGTATTGCCATTAGAGGCAAATGTTGTGACTGTGCTGAAAAAACGGCTATACTGTTGAATGAACAGAAAGAGAATAGTTTGAATCAAAAGTCAAAAAGCAGACTCTCTCTGGAGATCCCACACAAGTCTGCACCCCTTCTCCCTGCTGTTGCCATGGAAATATCCCCGGCGGCCATATTTGGATGAATCCAGCATAGCAGCTGGGGTGATATGTGGCGCATGCGTTTATGTGAATGATTATGTGCATGCGTGGGTGCATCTATATATGTGTGTGTGACTGTCAGTAAATGTGTACTGTATGCTGTTTTTTTCTGTAGCAACATGTTCATATTGACAGCCTCTGTAACGACATTGAGGACTGTTAGAGGAAGACCTTTGTTGATAATGTTGATGGCCATTTCAGTGATGTCGTAATATTCTTTGAATCCACACGTCCTTACAGCTCTTTGTGCTCTTTTTCTTTATCTTGTCTCACTTTACTGCCCCCCCCCCCCCCCATTCATTTAGACTTTATCTCCCACTCTCTCCGTGTCCCTCTTTGATTCCAGCTGCTGGCATTTTGTCAGAGTGTGAGACAGAACAGAGACCTTGAGCTGATCGAGGTCAGACCCCCGCAGTTCCCCACTTGACACCACAGCTGTTTCTTTAAAGCTGAATTTTCTTGTGATTTTAAAATTGAGAGCAATTGGAAAGAGGCATCTCATCGGAGTGACTCAAGTTGCCTGTCGTTAAAATTGATTTATAATGGGTTGTACACCTGTGAGGTTGTGAGATGAGATCAAAGACATGGTGAGGGCAGCGCAAGGAGAGGAAGGAGGGATTCAGAAAGAATATTAGAGAAGGGGGAAGGTGATTGAAGTGAGGAGAGATTAGCTGTTGAGGGCAGAGCAGAGAGCAGACAGGTTTAGTGTGTATACAGGTCTATTTGTGTGTGTGTGTGTGTGTGTGTGTGTGTGTGTGTGTGTGTGTGTGTGTGTGTGTGTGTGTGTGTGTGTGTGTGTGTGTGGCAATCATATATCAGGGTAATAAAAGATTTCTTGTCAGACATGAAAAGCAAATCGCTCACAGGAGTGTACTTTGCGCATCACTGCTGTGTTTGGGATGTGTCTGCACTTGCAAACACACTCATTTACTTGGGAACACGTAGCCATGCAAAGGTGTTGGTATACACTCACTCACACATACTGTACATGCACACAGATCCAGGGTTTATTTCAGTCTGAGTGGATATGGAACCGTCTGTTTTCTAGTGTCATGTTAATTTACCCTTGATTGAAACAAGAGCTGTTCCATGTCATTTAATTGGTAAAATGATTGAAATTAATTCTGCTCTTTTCATTGCTTTGCAATAAAAGACTGCTGGTAATTAAAAACCAACTTGCAGGTTGACAACTCCGGTGAATTAATGTGTAGGAAAATTAAGCAAAAATTCGATTACCATAGGGTAATCAATTCCATTACCATATATCTCTGTATATATTCCGGAAATATATCAAGTTTTACACCTGCCTTTAAAAACACAACTGGGTCTTGATTTAATTAAAAGGATAGCAGTCAAGCTGGGTCAAGTTTATCAAAAAGAACTATAGATCCTAACTGTAGTTTGACATGAGAGGGGGTTGACCATGTATATTCACATCTCTTTGTAATGGCAGACCATAACTTTACAATTATTAGCCTGCAAGTCATCAAGGAGACCAGGAACAGATGAGGATGAGGAGACATAATGACCATAAGGGAATAATTATTTTGTTGGTGTGAGGACAACTAGCGGAGAACAGCGCAGGTGTCTTGGGGAGTGACTGGCATTTGACAATTTTAGCTTAGATTGTTTTACACAACAGTGCTGTAGTTTCTTATTTCATATCATGATACAAAACAGCTGGTGTTGGCTGCTTTAATCCCAAAGTATTGATACTGACCATCACAATTACTGATGTGCGGGCATCAGCTTGAATTTCAAAAACCAACACTTGTTTTATGGTGCTACGTGGAAGAGAGGGAGAGACGGGAGAGAGCTGACTAATTTAAAAGTTTGCAAACATTAAAAAAAATTAGGGCTGGACCCGAATATCCCAAATATCCAAATATTCGTTCGCTACGGCATGATCCGGATATTAATTTTTGGTATCCGAATATTCGCCCCCCTCCCGATGTCGGAGATCACCGGGCGGAAAGAATATGCAGCGTTACTGTCTTCCCTCCGCCTTCGGCCCACATCGGCTCATCTCGTCCTGTGATCACATAAACATATACACTTATGTCTATGTGACCAAAATATTCAGAGCTCGTCTCTTCCCTGCGCCTTCGGCCCACTTCGGCTCATCCCGCCGCGTTCTTCGGCTCATTTCGGCTCCTCCATTCGTGTTTGCAAACACCACCCGAATGGCCGGGTGGCTGCAGACTCTGAAGCCACGCTTCACTTCGTTGCATAAACACAAGACAAAATGCTGAAGACCGCTGTTTGGGAATTCTTCAGTTTAACTAAAGACTAAACGAGGGCAAAATGTGGAACAGATAGTTGAACAGATGCGACTATTCGGGCCGTCTCCGCCACCCCCCACCCCCGGTCGGACGATATGGGGCGGAACGAATATCCGAATATTCGTCTTTAATAGAGCCCGAATATTCGGAGGCCAGAAACCACTATTCGGGCCAGCCCTAAAAAAATACTTGGAGTACACAATTGGCAGTTTTGCTGAGCTGAATCTCTGACAGATCTGTAACCATTGCTTGCACCCGCCTGCACCAGAACCAAAAGCTGCTGCTGATGCTGGAACTGTGTCTACCAAAGGAACCACAATCACTCTCACATGTCCTGACTTACACATCTCATCTGGAACTCCATTGTAGCTCGGTCAATATAATCCTCCTGTCTTAAATGAGCACTGCACGTGGCCGCATTTTTCATTACAAATAAAATGCAAACCCTGCAAATTTGTCCCATCCCTTCACCTACACTAACCTGGACACAGAAACTGCTGGCTCCATTGTTAGGAAAAATGTGGACTCAATGTCCAGAGACAGTAAATAACCATGAGGAAAAATTGTGAAATGCAATTTAATTAACAAATAAGACCAACTAAATTGTAACCGTTGAGACTCACTGCCACCGACAGCACAGTGTGCTGAGGCATTAGGGACTCAGTTATGTGGTGTAATATTGCCCATTTTGAAAAACAAATGTGCTTTTTAATAGCACTGCTTAAAATGTTTATTTTTCATCTGAACTTCTGCCTTCATGTCTCATAAAACATCTAAAACTGAGAATTACCTTTTGAAACGATCATTTCCAAGAGATGTTCAACATTTATTTATAAATTCAGCATCCAAGTTGCTCTTTAAACTCAGTAGAATATGTTGTAATTTATGATGGATGCATTAAAAATGAGGGGAAAATCTCAGTTTAACAGAAGCATTTTTATTGTGTGCATTAGTATGTGTGTCATTACCCATCTTCAGTATTTATTGTATGCAGTTGCCTGTGACAGAGTGATCTCTCTGTTGTTCAGTGGCTTCTCTCTTCAATGAGACTGACCATTTATCTGAATTCACACATGCTACATATTCTGGACACATTTTGCTGAAATGTGAGTAAACTGTTGAAATGTGTGCAAATTGGATTTGAAAATGTAACTTTGGAAAACTGTGCTAATGACTCACAGCTTGGGGCTTCAGTGGGGTATCTAGCTTCGGGACTGAATTCATCTAGTGGCAGGGTAATTGGAACTCTAATTTGCTAATCTATCCCATACATAAATTATTAAAAGCTTGTAGGAGCAATAAGTGATAAGTGATACTACGTCAATCTGAGATAACACATTTCTGATTCCACTTGTTTTGCAGAAAATGCTGATAGTTGATCTATAGAGAGTTAAAGTCCTAGATTCCATGTCTAGACCAAAGTCTCTCTCACTAGATTCTGCAAGTCAGAGCAATGCTAAGAAAGAATTTACAACACTTTTGCCCTATGTTCTTAATAATAGGTTATTGGACAAATACGCACACCTGTGAAATGTGTTAGACAAAAAGCCATCAAATTTCATGAGATGTTTTTTTTAGGAAACACTCATTTTTTGTCACTGTTCTTGATATTTTTTTCTTTTACCACATCAAGCCCTTTTCCCATGAATTTGACAAATGAAGGAAGGAATTCATGATGCAAAGTGGATCTCTTTTTTCCTTTGTATCAAGATTGTCAACCACACAAAAAAATGTGAAGACAGAGGATCTGTCGGCAGGTCCGCTGTCTTCACTTTTTTTTTTTTTTAACTCTGATAAAACTCTACCTTTCATTTTCTGTTTTCAGTTTGGGAGAAGTCTACCAAGACAGCTGATCAAAAGGCTACTGAACTGAGACTGCCCAATATCAAAGAATTCTTTATTCAACTCACAGGTCTTTCCCTATCTTTGTCTGCCTGCCACTACCTGTCTTTTTCTTTTGCCCTTGCATCTCTCTTTTTTCTCATGCTCCTGAATTTCTGACACTTTACTGCTGTGTTTTCCTGTCTCTATCTTTTGCTACCTTGCTGGGCGTGTTACCCTGACATCAGAAGTCTTCTTATGAATGAGTGTTGAGTAGAAAGACTTACAGTCATATCCAGGACAACAACTTTCCTGTTGTTGTTGTTCATTGCGACTCCTACAGTTGAACCTGTCTCTCTGTTGGGAGTACAGACACATCCTGTTCAGTTAACCCTCTGAACCAACACTCTGAACCCTCCAGGCAGTTTCTGGATGTTTACTCTCAGCACATTTTTGGTCACTGTGATCTCATTTTCACTGTGGTGTAAAATCCTGCACCTCTACGATAACAGAACAACTAAGAATAATGTCTTCTGTGCAGTATGATAGTTAAAATGGATCAATAATCAATAAAAAAAAACCAATAATTTCATTATTGAATTTACAATAATTTAAAAAGACCTGCAATCAACATGTACAGCATTTTCCCAAGTGCCTACAAGATGTTACCAATGTTGAGAAATATTGGGAAAATAATGGCTCTAAAGACTAGAGATAACTCATTAGTTTCTCTTTCATAATGTTTCCATGCTTGTCTGTTCTGTGTAAACATGGCCTGTAGTTCAACTAAAAAGTCTATTCATTTTCATCAGCCTGAGTCAGTCAGAGAAACACCTCATGAGCTGAACATTTGCTTATTAAAAGACTCTACATTTACTGATGCTCCCTAAACGCCTCACAGTGCAGGCTATGGTAGATGCTGATAAGATGGCTGCGGTGTGCTCCGAGAGTTGTAAGAGGAAAAATTAGTTTGAAAAGAGTGAGAAAAAGTGTTCTAAACTGAATGATTTCATCTACATGCGCTGTTACACGAGCAGAAAAAACAGTGCACATAAATGCGCTACACCTTTTATGTGTGGAGCGCATTTTTCCATGTAAAGACCAGAGTCGATCGTTTTTGTAGAGTGGTTGGAAGAAGCTTAAATCGTGATTGAGATTGATGATTATTTAATTTTGCATCCCTGCTGCTGAGCTAGCCATTGCAGTCGGCTAACTCACCAATTCAGTATCTTCGAGCTTGCACCTCCACTCTGATTATCAGGTGTGACTCAGTCGGACCTCTCTCTATTTGCATTTTCTTTCCGAAATTTTGGTTGAGGAACGCACATCAGCTAAATAGCTCGTTTTATGCATCAGGCAGGAAAAACTGACAGAGCCACGGAAGAAATAAAAGCTGTACTTACTACCGGTATGTCTGACGCAGTAGCCGCCTCTGCCGGTTAAAGCGACAACTTAATGATCATCCTTCACTTGGACAAATGCAACTACTCAAAATTTTAACTCGCACACACTCAAAAAAACATGCTTTTCTCATCTCATCTCATCATCATCTCATCCCTTTTGGAGTTCTGAGGGTTCACCTCATTAACAGTGTTTGGTGGAGTACAGACACTGACCTGGGGACAGGGAAGAGACTTGACAACAACCATGTTATAGCCTGTCATTGTGTTATTTCTGGACTAGTGTTCATTAATGACAGCTCATATGACTTACCAGCAGTACCATTTTAACCAGTGGAAGTGAAGGTCAGTACTTGCTGAAAATGAGAGGTTGCTGCCTGAATGCTCTGTCCAGATATTTTACCTTATCATAATTTTCCAACCCAGGTGTCACAGTGGACCCCAACCCAGTATACAGTGCAAATTTCTAACCCCATCAAATAAAGTTTCACATTAATGCTTTAATTTTCAAAATGTTTGCAATGTAAAACCCAGCTGTCATTAAGGAGACTAGTGTAACTATGCAAATAAGCGGAATTGGGAAGTATAGTTCTGTTAAATAAAGGATCAGCTTTTACTGTAGCTGAAACTGAAATTAGTAAATGACTAGATGTCTCTTCACACTGATCCTTGGCATCAAGACACACCGTGCTGTGTGTGTTCATAGACTTATAGCTGGTATCATTACAGTAACAGGTCCAGCTTTATTAATAACAATAAATGATTTGTATGTGAAAGGTGTATTGTAGCACTGAGCGGCGACTTAAGGCAGGAATGATGAGAGATCTTGCAGTTCAATACACCAGGCTTTATTGTCACCACCACCACAATAAGCACTCCAGAACTCCCCCACCGTACCAGCTCGCAGGCCGAGGTCACTCCTCCCACAACCCCCCTGAGCTACGGTACACATGAAAACAACAAAACACACAAACGAACTCAGAACGCAGAACTGAACTAACTAAATGCAGCCAGTAAATAAAGAACGTCTTGAACAAACAAATAACCCCATAAAACAATTCCGAAAGAACACATAATTTCCCCCATGATGCCTAGCGGCCCCTTACCCGGAACACAGTCACAGTGGCCCCCACGGCCGCTACATAGCCCCCACCCAAGGGGTTTACATGTCCCTGAAACCCCTTAGCCACGAACAATAAATGTCCAAGTGTTCGGGCCGTCGCCGGTGGGTCTGCGTCGTTCCACACGCCACCGGCGGCGGCCCGAACACTTGGACCCACCGGCGCCAGCGCAGACCCACCCACCGGTGCCAGCAGTTTCCGCGGTGTCCTCCTCTGTGTCTCCCGGTCCCGGTGCAACACCACTGGTTTCCTGGGGTCAGGCATTCGGACCCGATAAACCACGTCCGTGATCTGCTCCATCACCACGGCTGGTCCGCGCCAGTGAGTGGAGAGCTTGGACGACAGGCCCCTCTTCCGCACCGGGCAGTAGACCCACACTTTTTGTCCAGGTGTGAGCGGCTGCCCCCGACAATGAGTGTCGTATGCTCGTTTTTGTCTTAACCCGGCATCCTCCTGGGCTCGGCGGGTAAACTCGTGCACCACCCGCAGCAAACAGCAAACAATGAAAATAGTCCAGTTCGGGACCTCCCACGATCTCCGGCTCCGGGGGGGAACCGAACACCAAGTCCACCGGTGACCGCAACTCCCGGCCAAACATCAGTGAAGCAGGCGTGCACTGACTGGATTCTTGGACGGCAGAGCGATATGACCACAGGACCAGGGGCAGATGGCGGTCCCAGTTGCGTTGGTGGCAGCTGGTGAGGATGGCCAGCTGGGTGGCCAGGGTCCTGTTGAAGGGCTCCACCAGCCCGTCGCTCTGGGGGTGTAATGGCGTGGTCCTGGTCTTGGTCACTCCCAGCCACTTGCAGACTTCAGCGAACACCTGGCTCTCGAAGTTCCGCCCCTGGTCACTGTGCAGCTCCTCGGGAACCCCGAACTAGGCGAACATCTCCTCCACAAGCCGCTCTGCCGTTGTCGCTGCACTCTGGTCGGGAACCGCATACGCCTCCGGCCACTTCGTAAAGTAGTCCATCGCCACCAGGACGTAGCAGTTCCCGGAGTCAGTCAGGGGAAGGGCCCGAGGATGTCCACCCCGACGCGCTCCATCGGGGCCCCCATGAGATACCGCTCCAGCAGCGGTAGAGCAGGCTCCCACTGGACTCGATGCTGCCCCACTGCGCGTAGTAGCCCTTCACCTCGGGTGCACACCTGGACACCTCGGACCGCTCCGGCCACTGTCCCGCCTCCATCCACCTCTGGAGCAGACCCAGCGCTTCGTCAGTCGCCTGGTAACTCTGCAGTTCAACGGAAGACAGTGAGAGCCCATGGGAGTTACTCACCACTGCTGCGCTCCGGACCTCGAGGCCCCGCTCCTCCTGTCGCTGGCAGTAGCGCCACTCGGCCGCTGCGCAGGGACACCTGGACAGTGCATCAGCGTTGCCGTGCTGTCGCCCCGCCCGGTGCTGGATCTCGAAGTCGAATTCCTGAAGAATCTCGAGCCAGCGAGCCACCTGGCCCTCTGGGTCCTTGAAGCTCATCAGCCAGGTCAGCGAAGCGTGATCGGTGCAGAACAGGAACCGCCGGCCCAGGGAGGTACGGCCGGAACTGGCGCAGCACCAGCACAACAGCCAGCAGCTCTCGGCGGGTGACACAGTAGTTCCGCTCTGCCCGGTTCAGTGCCTTGCTGTGGTAGGCCACCACTCTTTCAGCCTCCCCTTTTCCTTGTGACAGCACCGCTCCCACGCCGACATTGCTGGCATTGGTGTCCACGATGAACGGCTGTTTTGATGCTGGATACGCCAGGACGGGGCCCTCGGTCAGGGCAGCTTTCAGTGTTTGGAAAGCAGCGGTGCACCTGTCGTCCCATTGGAAGGAGCGACCCTTGTCTGTCAGGCGGTGAAGTGGGCTGGCGATGGTGGCGAAGCCTTTCAGGAAGCGTTGGTAATACGACGCCAACCCCAGAAAGCTTCAGAGCTCGCTGACGTTATTCGGCCTTGGCCAGTCCCGGACCGCGGCCACCTTGTCGGGATTGGTGGCCACGCCTCGAACGCTGACGACGTGCCCCAGGAACACTGTCTCTCGGCTCAGCAGGTGGCATTTTCCTGAGTGCAGTCTCAGTCCGGCCCGGTGGATGCGCCCCAAGACCTCCTCCAGGTTGGCGAGGGCCCTGTCGAAGCTGTTGGCGTGCACCAGCAGGTCATCGAGGTACACCACGCACCACTCCCGGGGGACGGCGGCCAGCACCCTCTCCATCAGCCGTTCGAACGTCGCCGAGCCCAAATGGCATGACCCGGAAGGCGGTCTTGGGCCTTACTTTCGGGGGTAACTCCACCTGCCAATAACCGCTGCATAGATCAAGGGAGCTGAACCAGCTGGAGCCCCCACCCAAGGGGTTTACACGTCCCCGAAACCCCTTAGCCACGAACAATAAATGTCCAAGTGTCCGGGCCGGCGGCGGCGGCGTGTGGAATGACGCAGACCCACCGGCGCCGGTCCTGGCTGGGGGTCCCCCATGATGCCTAGCGGCCCCTTACCCGGGACACAGTCACAGCGGCCCCCATGGCCGCTACATTATTTATAATATTGATGCAAGTATTTGAGGTGTTGTTCTTCTTGTGCCCATTTGCTCTGAGTCAGAGCCTGCAGTTAGATTGGGAATTCTGCTTAATAGGATGTTGAATCCACTGAAATAGCAGCATTACATCATATACCATCAGAACCTTGTGGTAAGCCTATGCTGCACTGACCTTGTACCAGTGGTACATGGCAATTTGGGAGTAGGTTATTTTTGGCTGCAGAATTAAAGTCCAGTAACAGTGTGGTACAATGGGAGAAATGTAACCTACCACCAACAGTTGAATTCATCTCGCTTTGACTATCAGAAAAGATTGACCTTTTCGTCTTGCCTTTAGTTACATTTAAGATAAATAGGCAATAGCTTTTTGTTTAAATTGTTCATTGTTAAATTCAGAGGATTTTTTTTTTTGATTTTGTTCAATTCTCTCTGTCTCCCAATAAGGGTCATTATTCTGTGAAATGTATCATTGAGATAAAATCATGTATTTGATAAATCTCTGGTTTCGTCAATGAACACAGAAGAGTCATACCTCTGTTATATTAGTCGCTGCTGGAAACATGCTGCAGAATATGTTAACAGTCACAAGGGCATAAGATTTAAATGATGTTGCTACATGGTTCAATATAAATCACTTTTTGTTAAAATAATATTATTCCCCTCCAGCTAAAACTAGACTGTGAATTTCAGTATTAATAAATTTTAGAGCAACAATTCCTTCTAATTCCATACTGGAACAATGTTGCATCAACCTATGAGTGGTGTAGATATCTTCCAAAAAATGAAATCATTGGAATGTTCTGTTGCTGCACATCCTCTTCATCTTTTTCTTTCTCTTCTCACTGTAAGGAACAGGATGATAAATGACTGCTAGTGATCACTCTGCAGTTAGAAATGAGAAAAAACACCGATATTGAAGAACAAAAGAATACATCGGAACTTCTAATCATATTCCAACTCTCAAATTCCCTTGACAGGAAATTAAGAGGTTTTCCATATGTAGGGCGGGCCTGTAGGCGCACACACCCACTCAGCCAACATCATGTACACATATCAGTGTATTTTCACTCACAAACACACTCAAGTATGCAACTGTAGACATATAGACATCAACACATCCGTATACATCTGCACACTGACTGACCAACATGCGCAACACACAAAAAATGTTGGTGTATGCATATATAAACACTCACATTGGCATGGGCAGACACACAAACACACCTACACTCATATTCATCCTCTTATTGCTCTCCCAGGGAATGGCCTTATCCTCTTACAGCACTCCAATGGGAAAAGTGCTTGGAATTAGAGAGGATAGGAGGGAAAGACAGAGAGACAGACAGACATTGTAAGAAAAGGAGATAGGGAGAAGGTAATCCAGAATAAATGTATATCTGTTCTCGTGTGAGAATGTGTGTTTATGATTCTCTGTATTGGTACAACAAACTGTGTTGTTTGGGCTGTTAGTCAGTTTTTAGCTCTCAGTTTGTTATTTTGCTGCTCATTTTCTGAGATCTACACGGTGGGATTAAGCCGGCTGTTACGTCAGCGCACAGGATCAGCATGCTCACATATGCACGCACTCCAATACATGCAAAATAATCCTTTTTAGGGTCGTTGTCACAGTAATCCACACTGGAATCTAGAGGGTTTACCCTTTATTTTTCAGTTTCATGATCTAATAAAAAGCTAATGTTTTGAACATTTATTCACCTGTATGTGATTTTACACTGGTAGCAAATTGACCTAAATTTGCAACAGCAACGATCTCATTAGGAGAAAAAATAACCTCTGATATTTCTTCTCGATGCTCTTCGTTCCCTCCAGTTGATTCCATTTCTGCACTTGACTTTTTGCATCTCTCTACTTTGTTTCCATAATCGGCAGCATCTTTTCAGGCTTTCTTCTCCTCAATACTCTTGCTGCTTTTCATCCATCACATATTTGAAAGGCTATCTGTAAAAAATTGTCCTGCTATCTCCTGAAGTGCCTGGGCAGGAAATGAATTGGCCCTTAATTTAGCTCTGACTCCAAACCAGGCAAAGGTAATTAAGAGAAATATGAACTGTGATGCCTCTGAGAAATGGCCCCAGACACCCAGTGAAATAAAAGATGTGAATATGGAGAATCTGAAGCTGCTGAGTGTTTTGTCTGATACCATATTTTGAAATTATTTTTTTCTTGCTTTTGTGTGATAAGTGCTGAAAGTGGGAGCAACAGAAGAAAGGGGACTACATGACCTGTGCCGAGAGACAGTATTCAGCTCATCTGCAGGATTTCATTAACTGTTCCCCTTCTGTTATTATTCAGTTTTTAGGAACTCTGCTCTTCTTGACATGTAAAGTTAAACAGATACTTGCATCGATTTATTACTTGAGGCAATTTGTTAAATTACCTCATGTGTTAATAGGTTACAGCAAGAAATGGGCTATCAAATTAAACATTAATTGAATGCAGGCTGCTGAGGAAGGGTCTCACAAATCTTTTAAGGAAATGGACATCGTTGAGATAAAATGAACCAGTCATAAACCGAAGGTCATTCAAACAGAGAAATACTAAAAAGGTTGATGTTTCTGATGTGCCTATCAGCAAGCTGAGTCACCATCACCCTACATGTGCAACTACACAAATAAAACATGGTCCTAGATTAGTCTCACTGTGTTCTCTTATCAAAAGCAATCAAATCATGTAATTGTGAATTCTGCAATGGATCCAACATTGTCATGTTGTTTCCTGCCATCGTTTGATTAACTTGAGCATAATAATTGGATTGACAATAAAAAGCTGGTTGGCTTTTTGGATCGTGTTTTTGAGAATTTGTTGAAGTTCCGTATTTTATTGCCTGTTGTGGTGACGTCACTCCACCTTGAATTTCTGTGGTAAAGCCTCTGAAACAAGGAAGAAGGAGGAAGGCAGTTAAAACAGGTTAATGACCTGCCAGTTCAAATCCAGGAAGGAACGTTGTTTGGACGCATTTTGTCACTAAATGGATAAACTGTCCGTAACTGTAGCTGTAAGATGACTGTACATTGATTTGGAGTCAGATTTTTCTAACAATTGTGGCCAAAAGATTGTACTGCTATGTAATGTCATACTTAGGTCCGCTATACGGAAGGAGTGTCACTAGCGTCCGGTTTGTGGAGATCGTTCATAGTAGGATGGAGAAGAATAGGGCTCTCGTGTTCTGATTAGCCAGTGATTCTCCATTAGAGGTCATTTATCAAAAAAAGAATTGGCTAGACCTCCTTTCTTACAACCAGAGAACCAAGAAATAATAATTTAGCAAGAACTACTAGCCTGTGCAAGCAATACAAAATATTTTGAATACCTGCAACAAATTGTCTCTTTTTTAATGTTGTCTTAGTCACACCTCGTTGCTGAGCAGTCCTAGTTCCACCGTAGTCACCAACTCCTGTAACTAAAGGAACCCAAGTTATGTGATGATCAGCGTACATTTGTCTGTTCATCTGTGCGCAACATTACTCAGAAATGGACTAACAGATTTGGATGAAATTTTCAGGGAATGTCAGAAACGACACAAGGACCAACTGATTAGCTTTTAGCAGTGATGCGGCTTATAGTCTGGATCCGCGAGTTTGTCAAAGATTTCTGCATTATTGCGGGATAGCGGCACAGCGTCACTACCTCATGACAACAAGTGAACACTACGTCAGCTGTAGGTAGTGTTGTAGATCTCAACGACACGATTGAGATCCTACTACAAATCCACCGGGACTTATTTGTAGGAAATGATACAAGGAACATTTGATTAAATGTGGGGGTGTTTCCAAGTCCAATCAATTACCACCACCTGCTACATATTTAGGTCATGCGATTTGGTACCCGTCCATAACATACACATGCCTGTGCTCAGCACAAGGTCATTTTTTAGTAAAGATTTCATCCGTCAGAAATGATACAAAGACTGAGCAGCCTTGGCTCAGTCAGCGGCTCAGCACTCTGAGTGCTTTTCTTGTTCTTTTTGTATTTCTCGAGAACCACTCATCCAAAAGACTTTACATACAGCAGTTCATTTAATCAGGACACCAGCAATGTTTGATTGATTGATTGAGATATTTATTTCGAATATGTAAACACGAGTATCAGGTGAGCAAAGAATGGATATTATATATACTGCATATGCATACACACACATACAAATACATATAGACATACATACTCCTATCCATACATATACATACACACGCATACAAAACAATTTCATGAAGAAGAAAAATTGAAGTGAGAAGTGAGCAAACACTAATCCCAATTTTTAATCCCACCCCTTTTCCATAAACTATTTTGTGTTCCCACCAAATTTAAAGTATTTTGAATATACAGCTGTTGAGACACACTGACACACAAACACAAATTCCTTCATTTATTAGTGTGACGTCTATCTACATTCATATTTTTCTTGCTAGAGTGTCACTAAAGACTAACCTGTAAGTAAGTCTATTAAAGTATACAAATGCAGTATACAAATGTACAACTCTGACTCATGGTCCCTTGTTATGTAATCAGCAATGAAGCTTGTGTTGGCTGACTTTATGAACGTGTCAGATTATGTGATTGACTTTGATATATAATTATTTCCAACACCAGCAAGCCCTTGATAGACAGCAATCTGCAGGCGGTAACCAGGTTTCACATTTATCCAAGAAAGTGCCAGGTTACAATGAGCTTGCAGTCTGAATGACACCTAAAGTTAAGTCTAAGGATGTCCTCCGCATACTCCAGCAAACACACACACCAACACCCGTCCCCCATTTGTCTCTGTCCCTTTTGCTTTTCCTCTCCTCCAGTAAGCTCAGCGAGATGGCTGTGATGTGTGCCGCATCACAGCCCCCGCACAGCTTGTTACCATAGCAACAAAGGAGACAGAGGGTGAGAAAATTATAGAAAGACAGAGTGTGTGAAAGAGAGAAAGTTTGCAGGAGATGGATCAGGATGTTTACTAGTGTACTATATACATGCCGCCATCTGCGTCCCATTACTGTAATGAGGGATGTCACAGGTAACAGCTGAGAGTTCTGTATGTGTGTGCACTGTAAGGACAATGTACAAAGTCACTGCAAGCCTGCTGTAAAAACTCTGAACATTAATAGTCTTCAGCTTCCTGGTCACCAAATTCTAGATGGCAATGTGACTACCTACTGCAGAGAACAAGTCAACTACTTGGGTTAGGGTTACTATGCATAAACACAACAACTCTAGGAAAGACACCATCTTTCTCAGTGAATACATACACAAAATGTATATATTCACTTCACCTCCTCACGCCAAAATGTTCTTAACTTGGCTCACTGGGACCTAATAGGTTTAAATGCTCCCTTCCTCAGCAACACACTGCATGCAGTAAGACCTGTCTTTGCTCAATGATTATTGCAAGACTGGGGAATCAATAGTAAAGTCAGATGGAAAAGTTTGAAAACATAGCAAAAACATAACCATTATTGGAATCGACAAACACTGCCTTAAAATAAAAAGTAGAAATATGTATCTGTTGCTACTGCAAATACAAAAGAGTGCCACTCTGAGATAGATTCACACTATTATCAATACAGCATCATGCTTTTTATGGGAACTACAAAAGCCAGGGAATAGCCCAGCGGCCCGCTCTCACACAGCAGCTACATCAATCTTTCGCACCACATCCACTGAAATTGAGAAAAAAAACAGTTTTAATTTAACTTTTTATTACAACTTTATTAAGAAATTCTAAGGGCACACACAAACTCCATGGACACAGTCTGACCATAGAGACTGGCTACCACTGCGAAACATTGTTTCCTGGAGACCAGACATTGCTATCATAGTTAATTAGGATAATAGAGGGCAAGCAGAATGTTTCACTCTACTGCTGTGAATGCAACCAAGAAATCAATTCCAAAAGGTTGGTGAACAATAACAACAAAAATCAAAATGATATGACTGCAAAATGTGCTGTGAAGAGAAAGAGGAGAAGTTACTGACAGAAAATGCAGACTAACCCCCAACCAAATATCTGGAGATTATATCAACACCTGCTATTAGAGTGAAAGCATCTGTCGAAATCTGTTTTGCTTGTGGATGCATTCGTAAATTTATATGCAGGCTGTTACGTGTGCATGAGTGAGTGACATAGTTACATATAAGTATTTAAATTTGATCTGTTACTGTTAAAAATGATACCGTATGAGGTATATCGATGTTGTCATGCTGTGTTGTAAGTTGTATCAGATTTGCAACAGTGGCTATCTCCTGTGATGATAAAGCACTCCTAAACTAGAATTTAAGTGACAGAAGAGAGAAAGGAGCAAGAGAGTAGAAAAGATGAGAGCTCAATGAGATTTTGGAAAGTCATTAAAGTCCAAAATAACATGCAGCTAATTTACTGCAGATCCGTCTGGTAGTCTCTCTTTTTCTGTGATGCACGCACACACACACACACACACACACACACACACACACACACACACACACACACACACACACACACACACACACACACACACACACACACACACAGACACGATTCTGTGGGCGATAAGCTGGATGTCTTGTTACTGGGCATTATCTCCTGGCTGTCAGACAGACTGGTTTGTGTGTGCGCACGTGCAGACCTTACCAGTAATTATTGTCATGGTGTAAAGAGGGAACCAGCTCTGACTGCTGCTTCTAAGCCACGGGTCCATCATTGGGTTATACAAGATTGTCCACTAATGGCTGTGGGTGGAGAAGAGTGTGCCACTGTGGTGTGTGTGCATAAAAACTGGTGACTTGGCACTAGAGATTATGTGTCAAATACCGATGGCGTGTGTGTTGTAGTACAGTATAGATTTTTTTCTCACTTTACGTATACATCAACATATTACAGCTTGGTAATGACACATAAGATAGAAAGTGTCATATCAATTAATTTCAAACAAAATATAGGCAATCCAGCGTGTTTACAGAACAAACAGCACTCCACCTCAAAGAAAACTCTTCTCTTAATCTAAAATTGCAAGTTAAGGAACACAAAATACGATAATTGAATTTAAATCTACATTTAAAAATGAAATACTAATTATGTTTCTGTCAGTACCAACCAAACTAGCTTCCTAAATAAATGGATAATTTGTGTTTCTCAAGTATTTTTCTTATGTATGTTTTAAGAAGTTACAGAACAGATCCCACTGATTAATCAGTTTGTTTTTGTATAATGCAAAGTTCCATGTCAGAAAAGTTGTATGTCAGGCAAACACATGTACAGTATTGATCAGGTTACAGTTATGTTCTTTTTTTTGGGGGGGGGGGGGGGGGGGCTCAAAAAACAGACCCAAAATAAAACCTCAATAAAATTCTTAGTTTTTAAATTCTTCTGATTTGGGGCACTAGTTGACTGCTAAATACGGGGAGGGCTTACAGCTTCAAAGAGAACGACTCACATGTGCTAACATGCGCTAATGTTCAGTACTGGCTGTCAAAACAGAGGAAGCTCCTGGAAGCATAAGGACACCATCACTTCACTTAATCTTTACGTTGCTGACAGTTGTGTTCTGCTATATTAATAAAAATCTTGTATATTGCACTTTTATAGAGTTGCTATGCATCATGGGTTGCTGTAATCATTCCTTGTGTCTTGCCTAGCAACCAGTAACTCTTGTCAGCTTACATGTGGCAGGTGAAGTATCGCATTAGCATTATCTTTTAACTAAGGAATCATTTGACTGGTCGGAAAATTTAATTGGCTTCTCCAAGTAATTACTCTATTTAATTTCAAACTGACTTTACACTCTGGTCCCAGCCTGGGACATTGCTTTTGAAAGTCAGCTAAAGGCAAGGTCAGCAATTATATTCCAATACACTTTTTTGTCAAAGCCAGTGAATATCTGTAGCTGTAGGGTTAGCTGTAAGCTGTAAGCCCATGCCCTTGGCTGTCCATTCTGTGTTTGCACATTTCTGCTCATGCACATTTGTGTTTAGGCACAGGACAACATGGAAAGGAGGAGCAGAGGAGATTGGGATGTTTAATTTGGCACGTTAACTATCTAACTATGGTAGCTAGCTAAATGTCAACAGTTTTTCTCCAGAATCACAGCCTTTAAATGACTTGGCTTCAGAATAGAGGTTTTTGAATGTAAAAACTGAGAAAGGGAGCACTGAGAGAGAAAAAAAGTGATGGAGGGGACAGGAGAAGCTGAGACAGAGCAAAAGGCCACCATGGTGATAAAGATAAAGCAGGACTAAGAAAGACTGGGAGAGAGAGAGTAATGTTACATTGGTGGTGTATTACCTCAGCAGGTGATATTACAATGTCTGCTGTGCTGAATATGAGAGATGACACTTTTATGTGTGAAGCAATAAAAAGTGATGATGCTACACCAGGAGGAATAGGCAGAATATACAACCTCTGTCTCTCTCTAAGTCTTTCCCTCTGACATCATTCTTCCATTTCTCTCTCTTTTTCTCGCTGTGTCTTTCTCCACTGCTCATCTCAGTTTTTCACCTCAAACATTATTGCTCCACTTCGTTCTCTAAACACACTTTGTATGCCTACACACTTGCCCAACCTTACAGAACACGGCCGTCTCCCTTTTAATCCTCTTTTTCTCTCCGTCTGTCATTCTGTGTCTCCTATCTGTGTCACTTTATCCTTTCTCTTTTTGTTGTCTTTAACCTCTTCACTCCCTCTGATATTACACTCATAGGTCTCATTTTCTCTTGCTTGCTGCTTTGTTCTTCCTGCTATTTCCATCATCATCATCCACTCTATGCATTTTGTTGGCTTCAGATTGTTTTTCCACTGTAGTTTTCTTTCTGTACTTTTCTTAATTCTTTCTTTTTACCGATAAACAATGCGGTTTGTTTGGTCATGAACAAGTAAAAAGTCCATCTGATGGCACAAATATTAAGACATAAACCACGAGTCACAGTAGTCACATAGAACTCACTCAATTTTTTTCTCTCATAGTCGCACACATAGCTTTCTGGAGCAGATGAGATTTTTAGTAAACTAGTGTGTGCCAGTCTTTTACCCATATGTGTGTGTGTGCTGCTTTCAAACCTGACTGCGTCCAAACAAAGATCCCAGCTGGAGGGGAATAATATTTGTTATCTGCTCTCATCCATTATTATTAACCCATCCATTATACTCTCCCTCAGCATCATTCTCTAGTTATGGCATCCCTCCATCTCAGGTTATTTTCGCTCTTTATTTCCCTCTTTACACTGAGTTATTTGAGCATATCTGCTGCTTTCCTCCTTCTATTTGTTTTCCCTCAGCCCACCTGTTTGAAGAGTGGAGGGGTGCAATTATGCTGTAATTCAAATGAAAAATGCAAATGGACGGTTGACTTTTGCTCTCATTCAAATGCACAAAAATTATGACATAATTCAAACCAAAATTCAAAAAACAGACTCAGTGTAGGTATAGTCTGCCAAAATTTAAATGGAAATACAAGATTCACTTAAAATTACATTTTCGTGCTCTCTGTAGCACAACTTCTTTTTCACCTTTAACAAAAATGAAATGCCATGTATTATAATTACAGCGTAAAATATTATGTTTCAAAGGAACTTGCTTTTAACATTACATTTTGATCAGTTGTTAGCAGTTAGCAGCCATTTGTGCACATGTGTGTATAAATGCCAATGTGAGCTTTCATTTGAATTTTTGTTTTCATTGTCAGTAAAGTTGTTTATTTACAAAGTGACCATGAAAGTACGAGCTTCAAAGTTGGGTATATGTGAATTAGAGGTTGGCATGTGGCCGTGGCACTGATAGAAGGGATGAGCTGCAATTTCCACTAGGGACACACTGATCAAAATGTAGAAGCTCATAGTACTGGACACTGTGAGGTGGAAGGATTAATGATAACAAACTGAATGTAATATTTTCCAATGCTCTCCCTCCCTCCACCATTACACTGTGTCCTTGTAGACTTCACTCTTAAACCACAGTGTTGTCTCCCAGTGATGTGTTGCAATTTCTTCCCATTGCTTCTGACATTTTCTCGATGAGAAGCAGTGATGGAATGAGTTTCAGCATGCTCTGAAGGTCAATACACATCGCTAAAGTTAGCATGCTAAAAAATGAAACTGTCATCTTGCTCAAACAGATTGGGATTGTCATTTTTCTCCATTAGGAAAGAGCTTTTTGTTAGTTTTCAACATTTCTTCTTCTTTTTCTTCCCTTCCAAATGACCTTCTCTAAGCTATAGTTTGCGTCGATGAGTCAGTCCAAATGAATAAGAATGAGCAAAGCGGGTTGTCTAACCATTACTTCTTGTTAATGTGTATTATTAAAAGGGGAGACAGCAGTAATCCAGGAAGTAAATGTTTTACTAGCTCTGCTAGATAAATTATAAGCTCTTCTCTTGAATATTTTTATGCCTTTAACTCTTTTTTTTTCAGTCTCTGTCAGATGTCCCTCTGTCACATATCATATCAGCCTAGGGCAAATCAGCAAAGTTGCCAAAATCTGAAACACACTTTGTATGCCCACACAAGCCTGAACAAAGTGTATGTGGGTGAATTTGAGAAAGAAAAGGACTGTGTACTTCTGTCTGTGTGACTCATCTTTGTAGACAGTTGAGGAAATAGGGATGCTTCTAAGGTTAGTGCATGTTATTGATCTTTAGTTTGTAAAATGTTAGTAGGAACTGAGCTTAATGTAAAGTCTAGACAAAGAATTACACTGCACCACTGAAAGACAAAACGTAAACTTAAAATAATCTGACTATAAAGTGAAATCGTTTGATTCCAGTTGTGATGAGTTGTGTTTTTATTTAAGCTAAAAGATTAAATGATTATTTTGCTGAAATATTCCACTTTCTGTGTTTATGAACATTAATAATTTGTGTGTCTCTGTACTTGATTAATATTATTATTAACCGTTAATTAACCGTTATTTTTTTTTTTTTTTTGTTGCTTCTGAGCACTATTGTAAAAAAAAAAAAAATTGCACATGAAGCTTAAGCAATGGCACCATGAGTGGTTGGTGTCATTTTTGAGCGGACTTGCAGACAAAAAATAAAAAAAAAAAAAAAAAAAATTAACCGTTATTATTAACCCAGTTAGGTAACAGAATTTCATGGATCATGGATGTCAATTTAGCAATGTCTTTATGAATGAGAATTTTGGAAAATTTGAAAATGTGAGCAACAGAGAGAAATAAAACGAAAGTAAGTGAGACGGATAAGTAGAAGCTTGGAGGAAATCAGCATGAGATAAAACAGATCAAGAGAGAGGTACAAGAAGGAAGGAGTGGGGAAGAAATAAGCGAGCGGGGAACCCACACATGGGGAGAAAAGACAAGAAGGAAAAAGATGAGAAGTGAGAGAGCGTCATAAAAACAGCAACAAAGGGTAATGAAGTGTGGCATCGATAGATAGGTCGGTATCAGTGAGCCTGCTGCTGCCAAGGTAAGCATGCTGCTTGTGTGTGTGTGAGGTATTGAATGATAGGCGTGTAAAGTGGTCCGATCACTCACAAAATTACACAGATGGGTACACACACACGCCTGATTTGACATTTGGCTTGATGAGTTTTGCTGTTGTCATGGTGAACTTTAACCTCTGTTTCTCTGAAGCTGTTGATAGATGAGGTGTCATGGCTCCGGAGTGGTTCATACTTTCTATTCACATTACAGTTTTCAGTGAGAGCTCATCATGCTCTTCCTAAAGCCTCTCTCTAAAAACCCTTCATGGTGATGGATTATTAAGCTTTTCGTGCTCCTGTATGTCGCTGATATGACTTGTCTAATGGTGAACACAGTGTTACCACATGGTGGAAGCCTGTCCCCTTCACTAATGTTGTTCAGTTGGTACAGCGTATATAGTTCACACACATCCTGTTTGACAAAATACACTTGAGATTTTGAGTTCACCAAGTCGTAATACGAGACAGCTTGTCTATATAGGCATGATTTTCATGCAGTCAGTGTATTATTAGTGCAGGATTTACTCACACTGCTGTAATACTTGCACTGGCAGAAGTGTAACTTAACAGCACTTTAAAGTATTCACACCAGTGAATATTCTCTATTATACATCTCTTCTGTGTTTTCTTAGATCATACTGTCAAACTTGAATTACAGCTAACCGGCAGCTGCCCCCCGACACTACATCTGCAGACAAAGTGTGTGTTTTTCCTATTTGGTTAATATTATGTGATGCATATTACTTTGTGTGCTGACACAAATTGACAAGTGTTGCTGGTGTTTTGGGAACCTCCCGCTACCATAATTTAACTGTGAGCCTATAAACAACAGCATTTTACACTGGGTACGGAAAGTATTCAGATCCTCTTAAATTATTCACTTTGTTATATTGCAGCCATTTGCTAAAATCATTTAAGTTCAGTGTGTTTCCTCATTAATGTACACACAGCACCCCATATTGACAGAAAAACACAAAATTGCAGACATTTTTGCAGATTTTTTTCAAAAAGAAAAGCTGAAATATCACATGGTCAGAAGTATTCAGACCCTTTGCTCTGTATTGGGTAGAAGCACCTTTTCAGCTCATACAGCCATGAGTCTTCTTGGGAATGATGAAGTTTTTCACACCTGGATTTGGGGATCCTCTGCCATTCTTCCTTGCAGATCCTCTCCAGTTCTGTCAGGTTGGATGGTGAACGTTGGTGGACAGACATTCTGAGGTCTCTCCAGAGATGCTCAATTGGGTTTAGGTCAGGGCTCTGGCTGGGCCAGTCAAGAACGGTCACAGAGTTGTTGTGAAGCCACTCCTTTGTTATTTTAGCTGTGTGCTAGGAAAAATTCTGGTCATCCCAAACGTCTTCCATTTAAGGATTATGGAGCTCTTCAGAACCTTACGTGCTGCAGAAATTCTTTTGTAACCTTGTCCAGATCTGTGCCTTGCCACAGTTCTGTCTCTGAGCTCCTTGGGCAGTTCCTTCCACCTCATGATTCTCATTTGCTCTGACATGCACTGTGAGCTGTAAGGTCTTATATAGACAGGTGTGTGCCTTTCCTAATAAAGTCCAATCAATATAATTAAACACAGCTGGACTCCAGTGAAGGTGTAGAACCATCTCAAGGACGATCAGACGAAATGGACAGCACCTGAGTTAAATACAAGAGTGTCACAGCAAAAGGTCTGAATATTTATGGCCATGTGATATTTCAGTTTTTTTATTTTAATAAATTTGCAAAAATGTCTATAATTCAATGTTTTTCTGTGAATATGAGGTGCTGTGTGTTCATTGAGGGAAAAAAATGAACGTAAATGATTTTAGCAAATGGCTAAAATATAACAGAGTGAGAAAAACTTAAGGGGGTCTGAATAGACTATAGACTAATAAACACTGTACACAGAGCATCCAAATTCAGCTGATGCTTTGGACAACATCAATTTTTCCTTAATGTTTCTTTTCTTTGTTTCAGTATTTGACAGTTAAAAATGTACTTTTATTGGACTGTCAACACTCAAGTTTTGGATGTTCGAAAACGTGAGCAGCTTACATTCTTTCATTACTACATTTTTGATTTGAGTTTTTTTTCTCGCTCTGCCCAATTGTAGCAATGGATCATTGTGTGTTCTCTGATCACTTTCCCTGCTTGTGTTGACTGTCCAGCTAATTAATGCTGTCAGACTTTGTAGCTGTACTGCTGGTGTGTGTGTGTGTGTGTGTGTGTGTGTGTGTGTGTGTGTGTGTGTGTGTGTGTGTGTGTGTGTGTGTGTGTGTGTGTGTGTGTGTGTGTGTAGTGCATGCAGTCATTACGGTTGTATGCAGCAGATGCTCATCTAGAATCTCTGCCAGGTTGCCATGGAAGCTGGAGAGTGGGTGGGTTGGGGTCGGGTGCGATGTTATCATTGAACTCAGACATTAATTGTCTGAGTGACCTATTGGCAGCACAGTTTCAGATCAAAATCAAATATTTTGCCAATACAAAATCTGTGACCTTATTTTCTCGAGCTAAACCAAATTTAGTGCAATGATTACGAAACAATCCAGATTTATACCTTAGCTTAAGACTGATGAAAATTAAAATTGCACTCTGTTGTTAAACATGAGCAAGGGCTTGTTCAACAAAAGGATGTGCCATTGTATCATGATCAAACACAGCACGATAGAGGTCGAAGGGGAAAAATAACACAAATTAACCTTTGTTTTAAGCTGCGGATTGTCAAAAACGGTTTGATTTCCAGATCACTAGAACGACATCACTTTAATTTAGATCACATGTTCAACATGGGTAGCTTTGTTAACTGTAGGGGTATATTGTGCATGGCATGATGCACAATGAAGAGTTCATGTTTTAATAGTCACAAAAAAAATGCAAAAAGCATGCAAATCCATGTGATGAGCTCTCGGTACTGGCCAAAAATGTATTTGTCGTCATCTGGAAAGATCGTCTGTACACTATTAATGCTCCCAAGAACTTGTAGCAAATTAAAAACCTCATTGTGATGTTTCAAGCGTAAATGTTTTTTTTTCAGACAAGGGAACATGCTGAGACACCAGTGAATAGTGAAGTTTTGTGTCCTCAATGTTGGGGAGGTTTAACAAGCTTAGTGCCACAGTACGTAAGAGAAGAGATGGTGTGATATGCGTCTGTAATTTGTACTACCATTGGATTCGTGACGTCAACCACAGCTGTGCAAGTGTGTCCAATGCAGTTTCACAGACAGAATCACTGCTTTTCATCACCCGCAACCACGAAAATCCACAAGGCTCGACTTACATCGGAAAGTCCAGAGAAGAAGTCCGACAGTGTGTTTATAATCAGTGTGTATTAGAATCAATGTGGGAACCCTGAACGCAAGACACAGTCACAGCGTTGCAAGGAATAAGAAGTAGTTTATTGTTGGAGGTCAAGGAGTGAACATAGGTGGAAGTGAGGATTATGGTGTACGAAGGCAGAGGGCTGAAAGGAGTTGGTGAAGCAGGCCAGAGTCGAGATAAAAGCAGGGGGTAGAGCGTGGCTGGACGACTGATCAACAGGCAGGGAGATGAGCAGGGGAGCAGGCAGGCATGTTGTAATAATCCTGTGGCACAAGGAGTCAGGGATTAGTCCAAAGATCAAAAACAACATGAGATAAGCTTAGAATGCGCTAGTCTAAGTGACCTAGGAACATGACCTAGCACACTGGCAGAAACAACAATCTGTTGATGAGTGGATTAAGAGCTGGGATGGATATGCTGCTGAGTTGATAAGAGAAGGTGTGCAGACTGATCAGCAATCAGGGAGTTGGGAGAATGAAAGGAGTGCCACGTCCACAGCACAGACTGACTCACAAACAGAGGCAGTACAGGCAGAGAAGCAAAGGAGACATAAGAGAAACATGAACGATGAGAAAAACACAAGGCAAAAACACAGACTGCACAGCTGTGACCATTACACTGAAACCAGATCCACCTGTCAAGCCTTCGCCGGAATTCAAAGAGTCAGAAACTTCTGGCCTGAGATGAATTTCATAACCAAGAAAGAGCCAACTGAAAATTAATAATCATTTGCAAATGAGTTCCAGTTTCTATTTATATTCTGAACAACCAGAATGGAAAGGCAATTGCCCCAGGCCTCAGTACGTAGAATTGGTTTGTAAAAGTTCTGCTTAAGGTGGTGCATTGGCCTATCACACTGGCATACTGTACTACTATGCAAATAGCATTTCCAATATTGGTAGAGACAGGGTGCCTGATGTTAATTGAATAGTGATCAGAACAGTGTGTAGTTATGTGTGACAGAGAGAGGGAGAGGCTGTGTGTGTGTGGGTGTGTGTACATACTCTTAAAATCCAGTGTGCTTCTAATGAGACACAAAGTACAGACAGCAGGTTGAGCGTGGGCTGGAAACCATGGCAACGGCCTTGTCCTCCTCGACATGTGGGGAGAGACGGAGAGAGAGGGAGGCAGAATGTCATTTAAAACAGTTACTAAGATCAGGAATAGAGTGAGCAATTGATCAGCGTCATATATGATGACACACACACACACACCTATTCCCCCTGTACAGACACACATTGGCACATACATAATCAGTTTATGCTGCTCTTATACAGTACATATATACATATACACCAAGGGCTTCCTCCAAAGCCCTCCTCTTGTGGCAACATTGCAGACACAGTTACATATCGTAGGTGTTGATCTGTAAGCTTTGTGTATTTTTCTATGTGTTTGGTTCAACATCCATACAGCACACAACACCCTATAGGCTGTAGTCTTTTCAGTCGATGAGTGCTGTGCAAACGTATGGTATTCACAGACTTGCCAGTGCACCTTGAGTGTTTTTGTGCTTGGAGGCTTGTAGCTTTCCTGTTGTACACTTCAAAATCTGATGGCACTGGGAGGAATCAATTACCATACATTTTCAGTGGGTGTTTTAGAAGCTAATGTCAATCATCGCCAATCACTTTGTAGTTGAGAAGAGAGTCCAGTCTCCTAAGAGGATACTAATATCCTTGTTCCTGAGTTGCAGACTTGTAGCTATATCTGCAGCGTTGTAAACAGAAGAGGGAATCTTCAGTTTTGATCTAGAAAGTTGAAAATAATACAAATAAATTAGCCAGTGACAGTTAACAAAAGTTTGTTAACTAAATAAAATCCAATTTTTTGCCATTTGTTTCACCATGACAACAATATTGCAGTTTTCTGTTTGGAAGACAGTGACATTCAAACCCTACTGTTTTGTCCACCGCTTACTTTGATGTCAGGCGAGACACCAAGATACCAAGCAGTCGCAGGTAAAGACAAACTATGCTGTATGATGGAAAAATAGTGCTGCAACACTGCACATGACACATCTGACATGCAAGGTCTCTTTGCATTTTGCAGATTTTTACTGTAGATACACATTCAGTAATGAGGATTCACCAAAGAAGTGCTCTAAATGCAGAGGTCACTGAATGATATGTTGTTTGAATATGATCAAAGAAGCACAATAGTGCTCAGAAGCAAATCTTGGAAAACCACAGACCAGTTACTGAATATGCATGTAAACAAGCACCAAAATGTGACAATTAGAAATAAATGTGTGGGATTCAGATAAGAATGTGTCATTTGTGGAGAAAAAAAAATCTATTTTCATGTGTGGGAGCCATTGTGCTAATTGGGAAATTAGCACAATGTACAAGTACTCTGTACAAGACAGAGACAAGAGTAAATACCATTTGCTGTAATGAACATATTATTTTCAGAAGTCATTTTATAGAATTTTGATCAAATGTTGCAGATGTTTCTTCTCTTTCTCTGTTATATGATGACAGTACAGTATGCTGGAAGTGAAGCAGTTCAGTGAGGATCAACATGGCAGAGGTCACAGACTGGGTTCAAAAACTTTAAAGCAGAGTTTTCCTATTGGAAGTTTCTAGAAATGTGTTTGCTTTCAGAAGGTGAATAATAAGAGTAGTTGTGAGTGAGTGTGTTTTGTGTATGTTGGTGGTGTTGTGTGTCATTTTGGGCTCTGAGGAGGGTCAGGTGTGTCCTGCTGGGAAACTTGCTAAACAGGTGGCAAGCCAAATAAAGAAAATGGTGAGTGAGAGACAGAAAATGAGAAAAATGAAACGGTGGAAATGAAAAAAGAAACAAGAAAAGCACTCAGAGAGCACAGTACTCTGCCAGGACTGCTCAGTCTTTGTTCATATCCGGCGGATGAAATCTATAATAAAAAATGACCTTACACTGAGTACATTATGTTCAGATACCGAATCTTGTGTAAATTACTCTTATAAAGGTCTGTTGATCAGTTCATCAGTTTTTGCAAGCCTTTGTTTTGCTAGTGTTAAAATAACCGTTTCCTCAATGCTTTTATTTTGAAGTCATTTTTATATGTCACGGGCTTTTGTTTTGGCACCATTTCAATGACACAGGAAGTGTTTTTCTAAGAAACGGTTTCTTGGCAAGAGGAGGACTCTGGCGAAAAGTCCAAAAATTCACGTAAAGATGAAAGAAAACGGTTCCACGCTGTTGCTGTCTAACACAAAGGATGTGTCTAAACCTATAAGCACCTTGCTGGAATGGGAACAAGCTCTTATGGTGTTTCCTGAAGAAAGGCGTGAAGGACAGAAAGGTGAAATTGTGTTCAAAATAAGGCTGACGGCTGAATGTTAATAAAGGCTTTGTGAAACATCAGTCTGGCTGGGGTTTGCCACATCGCATAGCCTAAATATCTCACGGTAGGAATTGATGGGACACAGAAACACCCCACATTTTAATCAGTTGTACCTTGTATCATTTGACATGTGACGTAATGTATGCTGGTGGATTCGTAGTAGGATTGGAATCACATGATCGTCAGCAGGCAGCAGACGCAGTGTTCACTTGCTCTCATAGTTACAGTGACATCTTGCTGGCTGCTATGGCAAATCCTTAACAGATCTGTGGATCCAGACCATAAGCCACATCACTGTCAAAATCTAGTGAAGTGGTCCTCGTGTCATTTCTGACCTTCCCTGAAAATGTCATCCTTATCCGTTGGTCCGTTTATAAGTAGTGTTTCACACCGACAGAAGGATTCTCGTACGCCAATCGTCACATAACTCCGCTGCATGTGTGTGTGTGTGTTGAAGAAATATTATGTAACAAAAGTATGTGTTGTGTCCATGAGAAGACAAATTAGAAATACTGTTAAGAGAGGAGGATTTAACTACAGATGGAGGCAGTGCAATGTGACAAAGTTGGAGGACGGAAAGGAGGAGGAGGACAGAAAAACAGCGGAAGGGCTTAAGAAACTCATTGGTGAGAGAGGGATGAGAGAGTGCTGATTAATGATAATTGATTGTTTACTTCTGTCTGTTTTTGCTGCCTCTGCTTTTCAATCTCATTGATTTTTGTCTCTATTTTCTTTTCCTAATTTTCTGAGTCTTTCTTTCTCACTTTTCCACCCACTGCCAGTATATCGCTGTGCTAAACACAGACTCTGAGAAAATTCTCACATAAATATCCAAAATCCTATTATTCTTTAGCCTCAGGGGAGCTAAGATCGATCCAACGTCCTCTTCATGACACCAGAGACAAAAACAGTTAAAGTTACAGCAGTCAGCGGTCAAATCTATCTCAAGCTCCACAGACTTTTACTTTTTGTCTGCAAGACTCATTTAACAGATATATGCTTTTAAATCAATATAAATTACAATGTAGAACAATTTATGCTAAGAATCATCCAATCGGTTAGTTCAGGGTTAGGGTCAGTAAATTCAGTGCTTTTTTTGAAATAGTGATGAAAATCTTTGCAGCCACATCTTTCAGCTTTCTCTCCATTTAATTTACAAATGCTGACAAATGACTGAAATGATGGCTCGTTTCTTCAGCCCTTGTTTGGAATTGGATTAATTTCCTTAAGTAACATCTAGCTTTTCTAAAACATATTTCATATGATTTTTGTTTCTGACAGACAAGCAAACAACACTGAAAACATATTTCCACCTTGACTCTCGCTTTGCCAGAGAAATCCGTCTGTGTCTGCTAAAGTAGCATTTCTTGGCGTATCCGTAAAAACGAGCCATACAAGCTCTAACTACAGAACCAACATGTGCCTCCCCATCAATCTTCGACCCTTTCCCCACCGAGCAAATATGACACCATTCATTTACACGCATTACATCCTTATGCACATTCATGTGGATGGTAACAGGTAATGGGTAGCAATCTGGAAATGCTTCCGTTGTGATTTATGACCACAGCTCAGAGGCAGAGGGTGACAGCAACAATGACATTAAGAAAGGAAAAAAGAGGGACAGTTGAAGATTGGTGGCAGACTGAAAACGCAGTTTACACACATGTACACACACAGGCAAACCATAACATGAATACGCTGGTTCTCCAATCACACTGAAGCTGCATGGATTGCTGCAGGAGAAAATGAGTTTTATTCTCTGGAGGCTCAGAGAGAGGGGGAAAGAAAGAAAGGCAGACCTCAGAAAGAAAGACAGAAAAGAAGCAAGAAAGAAAGATGGATAGACAGGCTGAAAGAAAAGAAAGAGGACAGAAAGAGTCTTATTTCCAGTGGAAGAGCTGAGGACCATTGTGTTGCTTGCGGCCATGTTGGCAGTAGTTGTGAAAGGACAAGAGAAGATTTGTCATTCACATCCACTTCTCTCTCTTTATCTGTCTTTCTCACACACACTCACTTTGCCATCTGTTCTTCCTTGAGGAGCAGTAGACCCAAATCTCAAACTGCAGCGATATATCTCCACACACTTCATGTGTGTGCATTGTGAGGTAGTTATATTCATCTTGCTGGTGTCTGATGGGGCATGGCTGCTGAGCTGCAGCCAAAATACTCCATTTGACCTAGATCATCTCAGCACCCGGCTGGCGTATGCTTGACTATTCCCACTGCCGTGTTTCATTGTGTGTGTGTGTGTGTGTGTGTGTGTGTGTGTGTGTGTGTGTGTGTGTGTGTGCGTGTGTGTGTGTGTGTGCGTGTGTGTGTGTGTGTGTGTGTGTGTGTGTGTGTGTGTGTGTGTGTGTGTGTGTGTGTGTGTGTGCGTCTGTGCATAGTGGTTGGGCCTATTTCTCAACAGTATGATGAATTTTGAACATGGCCCATAATGATGTAAGACCTCCCTCCCACATGTCCTTTGTGTGTCTGATAATCATTCTGTTACTGCCTCCCTACAGAATATGGCAGAATGCCTCCCCGATTTGCCATTTCTGTTTTCCTGTTTCTCGCTTGCCTTCCCATCCTTCTGTTCCTCATTCTCTTTCTTTGTCCATTCCTGCAAGGAAACTGGATAACTCACCAAGCACCTACCTTGGGTGCGGGTGGATGTATGGCACAGATGGGTGTGTGAAATTGGCCGTATTTGTTACAGTAACAGGTTGATGCCCTTGGGCTTCACTTTGCAACCCAAACATAATGGCATACACATAACTGTGTATTGTAATTCCATCTTAATGAAGATAGCATAAGTGGGTAATGGATGACCCACTTTTCTTTGCAACTCTGCATATTCTGCTTTATGTGTTTCTCACTTGGTCAGCTAATCAAGTTGATTATGTTAACTGGTCCTATAAATGGTCCATAGACCCACATGACTTACTTATGTTAAAGTCTTTTTTATTGCTATGGCCATTCTCTGGGTTGCTGGCATTATCTGCTTGCTTATTTCCAAGTGGATTCCACTGTAACACGTATCCTTGCTAACATGTCCATATGGTGTGTGTTTTTTTAATATACTAGATGATATTTTGTGAGCAAAATAAGGTGTCACTGCTGTGGCTCAGCATTACCACCTTCTAACTGGAGTGAACCAACAACTGCCTCCAATACAGGGATTCATACAGCCAGGGTTTTATATATAACAAACCTAAGGAACCTTGCCTGTCAGTTTGTGGAGTGAGGCTTTCGTTGTCATTATTATTCTTAAAAATTTGTTTCCAGTTCCAACATGAGTGGCTGAATTGCTCCTGCGTTACTCCAGCGAGTAGAGAAGTTTTACAGCGCAGAGTTGTAGAGAGAGCTGGTGAGTTTGAGCTGCAGCAAGCGTTAGAGGAATGAGTGGAGACAAAGACTTTGTAGATCTCCTTATTATAAAGGAGGAAAGGAATAGTTTTCAAGACAAAACTAGATAGAGCCAAAATTGACTGTCTCAGGCTAAACTGAGGAATTGTCCAAAGGCCTAAAAACGTGCTTAACTTAATTCCTGCAATCCAAATTCTGTGAGTTCTGGAGAAAGTATTTTGTGTCTGAGTTGATTAACAACAAGCTTTGTGATTATATCTAACAAGCTATCTCAGTTGTCTGCAACGTGTTGTTGACTGCTTATAAAAAACAGAGAAAGGATGCAGGTCTCTCCTGAATCGTAGCTCCTGCAGGGATGCCTGTATAAAGTGAGGGTGGGCCGTGCTGACCCAGCCTTCTCTGGTCCAAAGATTGGTGCAATGTCCCTCTAGAACAGGGGTCGGCAACCTTTAACATTCAAAGAGCCATTTCGACCCGTTTCCCATAGAAAAGAAAACACCGAGAGCCGCAAAAACCTTTTGGCATTTAAAATGAAGACAGCACTGCATATATCACTTTTTTTACCTCTATGCCCTTGTTAATTTTGACTAATTAATTAATAAAAAAAATAATGCATTAAAAATTATGTATTTAACCGCACCTTTCTCAGTTCCCAAATTTCTGGCACACTGATAACACTGATGAACACTCCAGCCAGGTAGGTGGCGCTAATGAACCTAAAGTCTGTTTTCCAGCTGTGAAGAAGATTCACAGGATGCACTGTCAGCGCACAACAAAGTTTGGTGAGCAGTGATTGAAGACGAGAACACTCTGAGTGTGTTGAGCAGAAAGTTTCTTTTAAAAATCTTCCTGATGGCAGCTTGGATTAAAACGTTATTTGGAAATTGTGCAACAAATAGTTTTCTGATCTCCGCAGCACTTCAAGCCGGCGTATCCATCCCATAATAGACCACTTTTCAAGATGCTAAAGGTGCTTGAGTTTACAAAAAGCTTTAAAATATTGAATATAATCACTATAAATGAACTTTGAGTTTGCAGTAATCTGTAAATGTAGAAGACAGATAAATATAAATGAAATATACTTGTGCAGGACTCTGCTGTATTTGCGACAATAAAAAAGAAAGAAATTTGAAGGAGCGACGGCTAGGATTTAGGAATGGTGGCCCACCGCTGCTGAATGAATGTAGAGCAAACACTGGGATCCGAAGATCAACAGGACTCCAAATGAATACACTGTTAGCCTTTCCTGCTCAGCTCCTGACTGTGGTCAGGAAGCCAGGGGGGGGGGGGGGGGGGGGGCAGTTCTCCAGGGCCGAAGTTACTGTTGTTACTTCGGGGTTACCCCCTTCACTTTCTCAGCAGTCGTAGAAGGCAAAGACACAGAAGCCCAGCCTTATTGAAGAATACTGCAGCCTTTATTATAAATTAACAGCGGCTGAACCATACGGTCGCTAACCCAGCAGCTACACACCTCTTCTCTCTTCCTACCCGAACCGACTGTCGTCTTCCTCACTCGCGCTGCATTCAGGGTCGCTCGGCCATCTCGCTCTCCCCCTCTCTCTCTCTCTCACACTCACACACACACACACACACACACACACACACACACACACACACACGCTGCTCTCTCTCTCCCTCTCTCATAACGGAGTCACACACTCTCATAACAACGCGCAGGCCGGCGAGTGACGGCTGGGACGCACATTTTGACAGACAGAAATTAAGACTTTTTTTATGTTACAAGATCACAATAATCTTCAAATTTAGAATTTTTAAAACTAACAATCTAAAATAAAAGATATTTTAATGAAGTAGCCTGCTGATTATTAATTTTCCAAAGCTACAGGGAGCCGCAACAGAGGGACGAAAGAGCCTCATGCGGCTCCGGAGCCGCGGGTTGCCGACCCCTGATCTAGAACAACTCTCACCAGTCAGCAGCCATCTTGGTAACGCCTCTGGACTAACAAGACCAACTCCTTATTTATATGAATGGGGAGGAAGTTAGACTTGCAATTTGGATCTTCACCACAGCATAAAAATCCATGCATAGAATAACTAGTTGAAAATTATGAGGTTTAAGAGTTTTTTTCCTCTGCAGTAATACTTCTATTATGTATGTACTCAGTTTTACATCACTGCTTGCGTCAGTGCAGCAACACGATTGGCTGGATAATTTCCAATTTAGCAGATGATTGGTGACTTTCTTTCCTTCTTTGAAATTCTGTCATGTATTTCTATTCAGTGATGAGTCACTACCTTATAACATCTCTGACTGGCGTCACACAGCTTGGAGTTGGTTTCAGTTCATGTAGATTTTGACCCAAAAGGAGACAGAATACTATCTCCTCTTCAAAATAACAAAACAGTACCTCCAGTACCTGCAGCACTGTAACTTCCCTGTATGTTCTTGTTCCTCCTCCGTTTTGATTGTTTATTTGTTTTTTGTTTTTTTGGTGACCTGCCTTTTGACTCGCTCACATCAGGTGTGGAGGGACTTCCACATATTTGACATGCAGTTCATGCAATAGTGCAAATGACTGGCATGTTGTGCTTGACTATCATAAACACTATGCTATTTGAACCTGTTTGTATTAGATGTTGTACTTCTCCTGTATTATTGATGTCTGCTGTTTACAAAACCTGTTCAGTGTAATCTGCTCAACATTTTGACACCAAATAACTCCTCCAACAGCATACAAGAAATGTTGTTTTGATGTGCAGCAAGTATATTCATCACCATTGATAAACTGATTGAATAAATTGATTGGGGTGTTGGAGTTCGCTACGAGTTTCTTCTTGTGTCTTCTTTGCAGTGATGGATGGGCGGACAGGTACGATGTGACAGATGGCTACGTTAAGGAAGCGGCCGGTGGCATCACCATCAAACTCCAATCTGCTGACGTGAAATGGTTTGATGAATACTACCTTAAGCTTCGTCCTGAAAACAACCACAGGAACCCTTGGTTTCCAGAATTTTGGCAGCATCGTTTTCACTGTCGACTGAAAGGCCACCCACAGGAGAGTAGCAAGTACAACCGGACCTGCAGCAGTAAGTGCAGACAGAAATTTAGATAACGGCAAAATGAAATACTTTGTAGTTACTGCACAGGAACATAGTTTTCTTTTTTGATTGCTAAGTCTTGTGACAATTTTTGGGGTATGTTGTAAAATTTACAGTTGTTCTGTTCTTTCCTATATTTGGGTACAGTAAAAGAGAAAGGGAATTGTTTTGGGTCATCACAGCAAGCTACAGTACCTGTCTGCATTTTTATTGATGGGCTTTCATAACGGCCACGACTAATGCAAATAACACACAAACACACTGGCTGAACACACATCCACACGTACACACTGACCATATGGATACACAATTAGTTTTTCCAGTTAATTTGGAGATATCTGTTGCGGCTGTGAGTGAGCCCTCCCTTTATTTTCATCTTTGTATTCATCTCTCCCATCTATCTCTCTCTGTTTCATTCCCTCCATTCATAGGCAAAGCAGTGTGTGAGCACTGCATCAAAGGGAGTTATGTCTCATGTATTCTAATGAAATACGACGTGAAATACAAATGAACAGGACATAGAAAGAGACAGGAAAAAAATGAGATGTGGAGGTGGGAAGTAACTGATGAGGAAGAGAAAAGAGAGTGGCCTTTGATGTTGATGCAAAAAAGAACACAGTTTTTCATATAACTAGAAGGGAAATTAAGAGTTGCTCTGGTACATTTTTGTCCTCACCAACCCAATAACCCCCACCCCCCACCTCTGCAGAGCGAGAGTCCCTTCGGCAGCAGTATGCACAGGACACCAAGATGGGTTTTGTCATTAATGCCATCTACTCAATGGCATATGGCCTGCATAACATGCAACGGTCTCTCTGCCCAGGCTATCAGGTAGGTGCTGCTCTGGATACATGGAATTGCACACTAAGACAAACCAAAGTAACAGTCCATGGAGATGAAGGGATAGAAAGTGGAAATGCTGGGAGATAAAGAGTGCACCAGCCTGGCTGTAGTATTACAGGAGATATATGGTACATTTTTGACATATTGCGACATTACATACAGTGGGGTCCAGAAGTCTGAGACTCCCTGCAAAGAAACCCCTGGTCAGTGTTGCCAACTCCTCAGTAAGGAAAGTCGCTGTTGGCTGTCCTAAAAGTCGCTAGAAGTCGCTAAATGATGTCATCTCCTAATTTGCATATTTCTCAGTTTGCATGTAATTGTAATCAACGTTGTAGGAGAGAGGAATAACGTTGTGAAAGAGACCAAAAAGTGAATATAAAACACCCAAAATATGTTTTTGAACTAGAGGCTAAATGCTGTGGTTTATTTCAGTATGACAGAGAGGAAACATTTTCATTTATATTCCGTTCCGTAAGTCTGGATGGGATCTGTAGTGACTTTGCGCATGGCGATTCCTCTGTCGTCTGGCCGTGGAGTGATGTGGGTCTCCTCTAATCAGACACCGGGACTGCTGTGGGGTTACTGGACTGACAGCCTGGAGCTCACAGCAGCACCTGCTGCTTGTTGAGGACAGTAACTGCAGAATGATCCCAGTTTTCCTGTCAGAGTCTCCAAAACGGCAGAAAAAGTCGCTAGATTTATCGCTAGTCGCTTTTGACAAAAAAAGTCGCTAGGAGCTTTGAAAAGTCGCTAGATTTAGCGAGAAAGTCGCTAAGTTGGCAACACTGCCCCTGGTTTGCATTTGTTTTGAATTTAATACAGGATTTTATAAATTTTAATTAAACAACTCGAGTGAGACATTGACTCTCTGAAAAACGCTGACATGAATTTCAGAATATGGTCTGCCTCCCTTATGGTTTAATGACAGCAGCCCTCGAGCTGACATGGACTCCACAGGTTTGTGCAAAACCTGAAAACTCTGCTTTACTTTTCAAGTAATTCTTTAAAGCTTTGAAATGTATTAGGGGCCGTTATCCTGCTGCTGTACTATGAATCCTTCTCCATAAGATGCAAACCAGAGGGCAGTAGTCTGTGACAAAAGAAGTGCAACTTCTCTTTGATCAGGGTGAAGTTGATTTGTTGATTCGCAGGTAGTCAAATCAGTGTAACAAAACACCCTCAGACTTGAATGTTTTCACTGTGGATTTGATGCTGCAGTATTTTGATCCTGTTTGTCTCCTTGCGTTCACCTTTCCATTACTCCCATTAATCTCAAACTGGGATTCATCAGTAACTAGGACTTTATTCCACCATCTACATTGAAATTGTTACACGTCTCTGAGGCAATATCATACAGCCTTCTTTTGACGGGGATTTTGTTGAATCAGGCTTTATTGAACAAATTATATGTTTCTGTTGAAATTACTTTTCTATCTCTTGGTGAACAACACTTGATGCATTCGTTTTCTGGTACCGTGGTCACTTTTGTGTGTCTAACTGTACAACTGATCCATTTCCATTTTTACAAGGACTCCAAATAAGGCATCCGCCTTAGAATCCTGTGGTTTAGACATGACAGGCCACAGAGAAATCCTCTCTTTGCATTGACTTCTGACAGCTTCCTTTAGTTCCGATGCCAGTTTCACAACTATCACAAAGCTAACTTGTAAGATCATGTACTTCAGTGAAAAGGAAACAGCTCAAGGAGATCTTTTGTATGAAGCTGCTAACTTGGCCAGTGTCACAGAAATATGATAGTTGAACTAGGAATAGGGCAGTATCTTAAATATTTCCTCTTAATTGTACTTTTTGTGACTTCTGGTGTTTTTTAATATTTACAAAAAATATATAATTATTTTTTTGGATTCAACAAAATTCTGATAGATTTCTGATGTGGTGTCACACTTTGGATCCCACTGCACATTTACCTGGAAAGTGTAAGACAGAAACCTTGATGATTGTATAAACTAATAAACAATACTTGATAATTATAATTCAACTTACACATTTATATGGAATTGCACAAAATAGAATCATTTTGTTGACTTTCGTTTTATCTTTGTGGGAATGACTCAAAACTTAATTTTTGCAGACACATAAATGAAAATATTTCCGGCACTAGCACTCCATTATGACTAAACTTCTGGATTGCTTGTGAAAAAAAAGTTACATTAAGTGTTCTAAAAGGGACAGTTGTGCTAAAGAAATAAAATGTTTTGTCAGCTCCACAGTGCAGCAGCAAACATGTTGTGACTATACTTAATCAAGCTTCGGCTGACCTGGGTTAGGGTTACATTAGGTAACATTTATATGCAAACAGTTATTTTCATGATAATTTTCTCATATCATAAAAACTTTAGTATGTTAGCCAAAACATTTCTGTTGAATGTGACTTAACTGTTCATGTATTTGAAGGGCCTGTGTGATGCCATGCGACCTATAGATGGTGCTAGACTGCTTGACTTTTTGATGAAAACCAACTTTACCGGTGTGTCAGGAGAGGGAATCTTATTTGATGAAAATGGAGACTCACCTGGCAGGTAGGCCCTGCACCTGAGCAGAGTTGTCATAGATGGCTTTTTGATTGGGTTGTAGAGGCATTGCTGTGTACTGTATGTGTGCCTTTTATGTACAGGTATGAAATAATGAACTTCAAAAAGATGGGGAAGGATTATTACGATTACATTAACGTTGGAAGTTGGGACAACAGGGGTTTGAAGATAGATGACGATGAAATCTGGCCCAACAAAGAATCCATTATCAAGTCAGTCTGCAGTGAACCCTGTGACAAAGGACAGATAAAGGTAAGCGATGGAATTTGTGGATAAAGTAGGTATTTTAACAGGTATATGTAAAATATCTAAAACATATCTTGTGTTCACACTTTGCAGGAAGTCATTTTTATAAAGATTATTGTATGCAGTATTTTCAATCCAGCAGCCAACCACAGACAAAATTCAAAGCAGTCTTAAGGAGTATTCATTATACATGACTGCATTTTCATGAATTTTCATACATGTAATTAGTTACAACACATCTTAGAGCTTACATAAATTAAATGCTGTGCATAAAGGGATCTTGGGTAATTTTTATTTTCATTGTAAGCTGATTAAATTTGTTTATAAAAGCTCTGTGTGGTTTGGCTCCAGCTTACATCTCAGCTCTCCTCAGCCTGTGTTCTATATCCAGAACCCTCAGATCCCCTGATTGGTTTTGTTTCTCGCTTCCTCGTCGCACATCAGAATCCAAAGGATATCAAGCTTTTTTATATTGCTGCCCCCAGACTGTGGAGCAGTTTGCCCCCCACCGTCAGAGCTTCTCTGCTTGACTTGGCTTGATTAAAAGTAAAGCTTCAGATAAATACACTGGCTGGTTTATGTGAGGTGGCATGTATGTAGACAAATTATATATACTCACACGCAAAAGAAATGCAAGTTTCTTTTACCCGATGAAAAATTAAATTTGGTTTCCCAAAACAAAAATGCATTTGGTACTTTGTGGTGCATGGTGTGTTCTTAACATTTTCTGTTGTGTCTGCAAGCTGGAGAGTCTGTCCGCTTCGGGGAAGGTCATCGGTGCTCTGTGTGGTGTTGTATCAACGCTGGAGACGGTAAATGGTGGTGATGTTGACATTAAAGTGACGGGCAATGTCTCGGACAGACTCTCCAGCTTGCAGACGTCCGATGGCTTGGTTCCTCTCAGTTTGGTTTAAGCGTGGCATAGTTAAACATCAAGTGAAATGCCTATGATCTTGAATGAAATTTATACCCACTGAAGGTGTCGATAAATCGTGCATATTCAATTGCACGTGCAAAGTGTGAATCATGTCCACATCATCAATGCATTGGTGTATTGCAACGATTCGTTTTCGGTTTTCACACCAACCTTACAAAACGCAACAGAAAATGTTAAGAACACACCATGCACCACAAAGTACCAAATGCATTTTTCTTTTGGGAAACCAAATTTAATTTTTCATCGGGTAAAAGAAACTTGCGTTTCTTTTGCGTGTGAGTATACATGCCACCTCTCTGCAAGCTTTTACACAAAGGAAAATTCACAGACACTCTGCATTCTATCTCTTTCAGGTGATCCGTAAAGGTGAGGTGAGCTGCTGTTGGACGTGCACTCCCTGCAAAGAAAATGAATTTGTGTTTGACGAGTACACCTGCCGAGCCTGTGAGCTGGGCTCCTGGCCTACTTATGACCTCACAGGTTAGTATCTGTATGTTTATTTGCATCCTTTGTCTGCAGTCTTTTCCACATTTCCACATGACCATGAAAATACCTGAATAGAAACACTACAGTATCACAGTGATGTAACTGTAGGAGTGATCTAATAAAGCAATAAATAGTGATCATATAATATCATATCATAGCGATCAATCAATCATAGGGAAGATAAAAAAGTGTAAGCTGAGTAAGATTACGATGAGTTTCCATCCTTGATTCATTACAGCATTGTTATTGTACCTGCACCACTTACTGGAGAGAAACTGGGAGACACTCATTCCATTTCACCCTCCCCTCTTCTTTCTCATTTCTCCCTCCTCTCCCATCCACTCTTTCTCTCCCATCTCTTTAATTTGTTCCTGACATGGTCACTAGTGCTTTAATTATTCTGCATCAAGAGCAGCTTCCAGTGCAAATACAATTTCAGTTGCAGTGAAAATTTATCTCCCCTCCATTGCATTGGAAGCGGTTGGATATTGCCTTGTTATGTTTTCAGCCGCTCATTATGCTGCTTGCTAGCTCCTCACCAAACTCAATGATTAAAACATGAATCGAGCCCTGCTGAAAATTCAGATGAAGCTTTGTTGCCAGAGACAGAAGCATCCTTAAACTGAAACAAGGAGTAAATGATAAATAGAAAGCTGACAATGCAAAAAGAAGATAAAGAATTAAAGGTGTGATTGGGGTTGTCCAAGTTTTAATTTGTGTGTTTTGTGTGCACAAGTTTATGTTTGTGGCTACGTACATGTGTCTCATTTCATCAACAGTAAGTGCTGCATGTCCCCCTGCAGAGCTATATGAAACAGTAATAAACAGTAATACACAGTAATAAACTGCTTGCCCTGTTCCACCAGCACACATTTTGATCTTTCTCCCACAGGCCAAAAGAAGGGAGAGAAAAAATGTGAGAGATGAAGAGAGGAAAAGATAAAGAGGCAGAAGGAGCAGACAAGGTAGAGCCAGGTCTCAGCTGACAGGGACAGAAGTAAAGTGGGTGTGAAAACCATAGAAAGCTCCAAGACAGTTTTTGAGACAGCAATGGAGTGCAAGCAAGAAAAAGTCTTAGAAACATAAAGCAATGGTAAAAGTGAGTCCAAAAGAAAGAGGGAGAGATGGAGATGAATAGAAGCTCTGACACAAACAGCAGCCAAAGAGAGTGAAAGGAGCAAAGAAAAAAAGAAAAAAGGGAGGATTAGTTTTGGGATTTGAGCCTCTCCACTGATCGGTGAAGTTCCACATTCTGAGTCTAAGAGTGTTTGAAGGAGTTTGCCTCCAAACTTTATATTGACTGACCCCCCCCCCCCCCCCCCCCCCCCCCCCCAAAAAAAAAGGTCCTGCTCCCATTAATGCACCAGTTTAGCTTATGGTCAAACACTACACAATTTCCTGCAGGTTCTGTGAACTAATGAAGTGGTAAATTGCTGACGTAGCCAGTGCTTTTGGACTGTTCCGAGAAAGCCCATGAGAAAAAAACTGATCTGGGATTTTAAACCTGGCATCTAGATTAATGTGGGCAGGATTAATTGGAGCTAAATTCTCACCAAGTTCCTTAGTTTCCACCCAGCTTAGATTTTCATGGGTTTGTGGTCTTTGTCCCTCATGACGAGGCAAAGTTACTGCAGTCTTTGTCCCTAAAAAAGGACTGGGCTGCGTGTGTAAAAAATAAATGAATAAAGCATTGTCTCTTTTGCGTTGAGCTGCTAAAGATTGGATAAGATGAGACCATTGTTAAGATAAGATGAGAACACCTCACACTGTTTTAGATTACAATTGAAATAGATTTTGTCCAGTTTTAACTGAAATGGTGCTTGGTATTTCATTGATATAATCCTGCAAGTGAACCACATGCAGAATGCTGCTGATCGACATCGTTTCTCCATTTGTCACAGTCCCCTTGGCTCCCATTCAGCAATGAGGCTGTTGTTTATGCCCCTAGACCTAACCACATCACTGATTTAATAAACCTCATTGACCATGTTAACAGCACAGTTATTAAATTAGTTAAGTCTTTTTCAATGACTGTTCTGTGCCTTCTTCTGTTTTTGGAATTGGCAGTGTTGCATGAGGTGTGTGCATGTTTGCATGAGTCTGAAAGAGGAAGAATAGTAAAAGCAAAAGAGAGAAAATATGGAAGAACAGACACTGTCTCTGTTTCTCTGCTTCTACAGTACATCTCAACCAAGCGGCTGGGTAATTTCAGGAAGCATTAAGATGGATCATAATTAGAACTGTCCCTTTAATTAATGGCACTTTATCTTTAGATGAATATCTTTAATATCTTAAAGACAGAGATGGAGGACGAGAATTAGGGAACAAGGTGGGAGGGATAAGGATGAAATAAAGGAGATATTAGGGGAAATGGAAATGGGTGGAGTGATGGATAGAGTTTTAAAAAGAAAAAGAGTGACAGCAAACAGGCAAGAAATATTGAGCGACAAAGAAGGAAGAGGAGGAAAAGAGATGCAAATGGAGGGACAATAATGAAAGTAGTAGTAGAGTATTATTAGTATTAGAGGTAATATACAAAAGCAAGTTGCAATATTGCTGAGAAAGAGGTGTAGGGTTAGTGCTAGAGTGGATAACGAAGGAGCCACTGGGAGTAATTGGTATATCCATAATTAAGTAATAGATTCAATACAGATTGATATTACCTGAATAATCATTCATTTGTGTAACATTTCACCCGGGGGAGCATTAATCGCCCTTTATACCAGAAATTTCTGTTCAGCCCTGTTTGCTTATTATGGAGTTTATAATAAATCAAAGCCCAGGCATTCATTCCCACAGTGAGCTGTTTACACAAGATGCAGGCTTTGACTGCAAGCAAAGCTGGTCCGCTAGATAGTCAAGGCTTTCCCACCCGGATTCCTGCAGGCGTAACGTGTGATTCCAACCTTGGTCTGTGCAGGCTGTTGGGCATTGGGAAGTTCAGTTTGAGTGAGGGTAGTTGAAAACTGGATGTTACAGAGAAAGAAAAGGAAAGTGACAGAGAAAACAGAGAAAACAGAAAAGCGGTTAAATAATGGGGGGGGGGGCGCTTCCTCAAATCAAATAAAAGCCCTTGATTCATTTTATTTCAAGAAATAGTTGTTCACATACTTGCATCCGCTCTCTCCAGGCTGTGACCCAATACCAGTGGAGTACCTGCGCTGGGGTGACCCAGAACCCATTGCTGCAGTGGTCTTTGCGTGCCTCGGTTTAATGGCTACATTCTTTGTCACTGCAGTCTTCATCAGGTATGAAATCTCTTATTTGTCTGAGATAATGTGTCAGGAGTGTGGGGTATAGAGAACCCAGGCGCAGACATCACAGACAGAACACTGGGCATGGTTAAAAGAATTTATTAACAAAATCAAAAAAATCACTACAACTGAAAAGCAAGACTGAGTGGACAAAACTAAACTAGACTATGGCGAGACGACAAGACTAAAAAGGGGTACTTACATTACGTTACGCGTTACATTACTACTAAGGACAAGCGCAAACTGAAGTCCAAACAAACAAATTGAGTCCAACGAGGTTAATCCAGAAAAAGGGTGAGAAGTGACAAAGTCCAAAACTGACGAAAAACAGGGGAGCGAGGTTTGAAACGGCATGTGAATCTGACTATGCACCAGCGAAGACTGAGAGGAATGGCAGAGCTTAAATAGGAGGAAAGGGGACCAGGTGAGAAGAATAGAGGTAATTAGTTGGCAGCTGATGCTCGTGCAGCAATCAGAGCAGGTGACAGAACCAGAGGACGAGTGACAGGAGTGAAGGGCCACAAACAGAGGGAGACAAAGACACACCAGCAGAAGCACACACAGAAGGACAACAAACACTGAGGGGACAAACAGGCTTAGGTCAAAAGCAAAAGACAACAGAATACAAAAGGGTTAAATCCAAACGAGGGGAAGGAAGGAAAAAGGGAGGAAAAGTGGAAAAGGAACAAAAGGCAGCAACAGGGCAGAATCCTGACATAATGTAAGAAACGGTACAAGAACAATACAAGCAGTCCTTGTCTGTATGAAACCATGCACATGCATATTTCATTAACTTTAAGTTCCTTTAAGTTCATAGCCTTACATGTGCGTGTTTCTGGACATAACTCTTCATCTGAATGTATATGTTCAGGTTCCGGGACACTCCGGTGGTTAAATCTTCTAGCAGGGAGCTGTGTTACATAATACTGGCAGGGATCTGTCTGGGATATCTGTGTACGTTCAGCCTCATCGCCAAACCCCATGTCATCCACTGCTACCTCCAACGACTGGGAATCGGCCTGTCGCCTGCCATGAGCTACTCTGCACTTGTCACCAAGGTAAGGAGTGAGTTATGGGTTTGTTTAGTATAAGATGCACGGTGCAGCAATTGTGGGAGGTGCAAGGCTCCAAAAATTACCCCCAAAGACTTGGACTACCCCTGGCCTTACGTATACTGCTTGTACCTGCCCTAGTTAGGGGGGGGTATACAGAGCTTATAAGGGGATTGTCACAGAAAATTTTCAAATGACAGCCAATCTACATCAGGGATACATCTGTAGATGGAATTAAAACTGTGAAGTAAACAGAGGGAATTATGAAAAAAGCAGGGGTCATAGTCCATTGATTCTGCAGGTTAATACAGAATGAGGTGACGTGGATGGCATAACATCAGAAGATAGCAACAGGTCCATCCTACCCCTCTCTCAGGGGATTATGGGAATGCTGAGGGATCAGAGAGTCAATAGTAATAGATGACAGGGAACTGGAATAAGCACTCAGAGAGCGCAGTCCTCCGCCAAGGCTGCTCAGCTGATGTATCATTTCCAACGGATGAAATCTTTAATAAAAAATGACTTTGCGCTGAGCACAGGCATGTGTTATGCATGCATGTGCATGTTATGTTTGAATACCGAAATGTGTGCACATTAATTTTACAAAGGTCTGTTGATCAGTTCATCACTTTTGGCAAGCCTTTGCTTTGCTAGTGTTGAAAACTTAAAAAAACTTAAAAACTCCATGCTTTTATTTTGAAGACATATGTATTTTTAATGTTGCGGGCTTTTATTTTGTGACCATTACAACGGCACAGGGAGTGTTTATCTAAGAAGTTTCTTGACATGACAAAGATGCTGCCGAAAAATCAAAAAATTAACATAAAAATTACAGAAAACGGTTCTACGCTGTTGCTGTCTAGCAAAGGATGTGTCTAAACTTATAAGCAAGCCCCTACCTGGAATGGGGACAAGCTCTTGTCTCGTGTAGTTGTAGTTGTTATTATGTGCAATATTTATTATCTTGTTCTTGCACTTTCGTGACTTTTGCACTCCTGTTTTTTGTTTTTGTTTTTGTTTCTAAGAGCCCTGTAATGTTAAATTTCTCCTTTGTGAGATTAATAAAGTCTATCTTATCTTATCTTATCTTATCTTAATTTCATCCAAATCCGTTGGTCCGTTTTGGACTAATGTTTCACACAGACAGACAGACAGACTCACAGACAAACGTATGCCGATCGTCACATAACTCCGCCGTTACTTGGGCTTATAGCAATAGATTTCGTCTCCTGTCTGCAATTCACGTGATCCTCATTGATAAGTCTGCATAATTACTGTGACTGCAGCAGCATAGAAAAACAGAAAGCACATCACTAGAATATAGATAAAAGATCTTCAGTACTTACTGCATGTCCTGATGATGTTTGGAATTGGCTTTAGACCAACCGCATCGCTCGGATCCTGGCAGGAAGCAAGAAGAAGATCTGTACAAAGAAACCTCGCTTCATGTCTGCCTGTGCTCAGCTCATCATTGCCTTCCTCCTCATACTGCTACAGCTGGGTATCATTGTGGCTCTCTTCCTCATGGAGCCACCTGAGGTAAGCTTTCTCTGAGCAGGTGTGTGACTTAAGATCAGGTTGGTAGAAAAATTAATGGAGAAATAAAGAAGAGCCATGAGTTGAATCAGGGCTTTACTCTGCAGAGGAATCTACTTCTATGTACAGTATATCATTGATGCTTTAAGACATTTGAAAAAATACAGTAGTTCTTTAAACCTGTGCCACTAAATTCTTTGCTAGCGAACTCATAATTTTGAGCATATAGAGCTGGCAGTGTAGCAAATCAAAGCAGTTTGCCTTGTTTACCCATTTTTTTAAATGTCTCTGTTACATAATTACAGCAGCCACCTTTCTGGATTTTCTTGAAGAAGCAAGGACACGATTCTTCTAGCTTTGGGTTTGTTCAGCTTTGAATCACTGAACTGTCATGTTCCTTCCTGCATCTACAGGTGATCCATGACTACCCCAGCATCCGCCAGGTCAACCTCATTTGCAACACCACTAACCTCGGTGTGGTTGCCCCGCTGGGATACAATGGCCTGCTCATCCTCAGCTGCACCTTTTATGCCTTCAAGGTACTACCTTGAGTGCTACCTACATAACAATACACTTGTTTCAACTTGGCACTTTTTTCTGTACCACAGTATTGAATCTGACTTTAAGAAGTATACAACAAATTTATCAATGAGTAGAATTTAAAATCCAAAGCTCCAGGTATACATGCGGTAAGAGCCATAGGTTGTTATGTGAAGAAATAACACACCTATGGCTCGTATATACAGTTTGTATGTAGCTACAGTACATGTGTTGCTACAAGGTGCTTTATGTGACAAAAGTCTCACAGACATAGGGTGTAAAAATTAGTCAACTGTTTATGTTTACTCCTCTAGAACCTTTCAGCAGCAGTAAATGAAATTCGGCTACACCAAGCACATTTTAAAGTCAGTGTTTGATTATCTGTGGCTTGTAACCATCCATTTTCTGTTGAGTGTGACAGCAGAATTGTAAAAAGAGACAAAAGCTGAAAGGCACTGCACTTCAAGCAAATAAATTAAATATGTTCATGAACCCAGCTCTAAACCAGTGTACCTGATGTAAATGGTTGTATTTATATAGTGCTTTTATCCAAAGCGCTTTACATGATACATCACATTCACACACTGATGGCGGGAGCTGCCATGCTAACCACGACTCACCAGGAGCAATTAGGGGTTAGGTGTCTTGCTCAGGGACACCTCGACATGAGCTCAACGGGCCGGGGGATCGAACCACAACCCTCCGGTTGCGAGACGGCCACTCTACCCACTGAGCCATGCTGTGTACATGGTGAGATTAGGAATAAAGCTATTACTGTAATGTTCAGGCAGTGGGTTAGTGTCTATTTTAGCTCTGTGAGAGGCTGCTGTCAAAAAGCTAACAATGTCTGCCTTTGCTTTATTTTTGTAACGCAGAACAGCAGTAAAGGAATGCTTCTGCCTTTGCTTATGCCTACCTTTACTCCTACTGTCTTTCTTTCTCTGTTTCTCCAAGACCCGCAACGTCCCAGCTAATTTCAATGAGGCTAAATACATTGCCTTCACAATGTACACCACCTGTATTATCTGGCTGGCGTTCGTACCCATCTACTTTGGCTCCAACTACAAAATTATCACCATGTGCTTCAGTGTCAGCCTCAGTGCCACCGTGGCTCTGTGCTGCATGTTTGTACCCAAGGTAAGGTTAAAGCTAAAATCCACTGTTTCTCCTTATTACTGCTTTGATCTATATATTCCTTCACACTTTCACGCCTTTTCTGATTGCTTGTCAGGCATTTATGAATATTACATGTTGGGGTTGTAATCTAAATCACTACACAAGGTATAGTAAACTTCTGTTACCCATTACAGCGACGACACTAAAATCTGAATACATTCTTTCAGTAACTTGGGGCACTTCTGTCCTCTGTTGGGACTATTTATCGGTGCACTCTGAATTATAAAGAAGAACTTCTTCTTTTAACTGTATGCATTTATATGTTTTGCATGCACTACAACACAATTTTCTTCAATTTGTGTGATGAAGACTAGTCTTTGTTTTTTTGCTGTTGCCTTTGAGCTTTGTTAGTCTGAGAGTGCCTCTTAAAGTGCTAATGAACAGGCAGCACTCCCAGTAAACACCTTGTAATTGAAAGTGAGTGTTCAAATCTAGTTATTGAATAAATAATTAGAAACTTGAATTCAGTTTTCACATGAATGCCAGCATTCATGTGAAAACCCCCATTTAAAGTATTGTCACGTACCATGCTTTTCCTGCTCACAGCGGCTTGATGTTTAAGCTTCAAGGAGAAAGGCTGTGTTAAAACAACAGCAGAAATGCAATCAAAACACTTAACTGCTGCCTCTTTGACAATTGTCTTATATTTTTACAATCAAAATGCAAGTTGTGAGGGCCTTCATTATTCTTCCTGAAGTAACGTAGTAAAAGTCAGTTTTGTTTAGACAGACAGAAAACAACACAGTGCAGTATATCTTTGCTGTTCTGGTGCTGCTGTATGAAATTAAATGGTTAACTGTTCATCCATGTCTAAATGAGATGTTATTTTCTATTTCATGTTAGGTGTACATCATTCTGGCCAAACCAGAGCGTAATGTGCGCAGTGCCTTTACCACTAGCACAGTGGTGCGCATGCATGTTGGCGACGGCAAATCGTCCTCAGCTGCCAGTCGGTCTTCTAGTCTGGTTAACCTGTGGAAACGCAGAGGCTCCACTGCAGAAACACTCAGGTACATCCTTGTGTGTGGACTGTGTGTACACGAGAGCCTTGCTGTCCAGGTTACTCATCAGTTACAGTCCAAGGGACCATTTCTGTAACGGCCCTACTCAGAGACTATTTATGGTGCAAGTCTGTGTGTGTTTGAGTGCTTCAAGAGATTGATTCTCTGAAGTCCCCTGAGTCTGCTTGACTGTTCTTGTGACCCTAACATGAACCGTAGACAATTGTCTAATGGAGACATGCCACAGAAGGAGTTAGACCGGAATGAACGGAGGAAAGGAGGATAAGATTGGAAAAAGAAATATAAAGAAAAAGATGATTAGGAGAATAAGTGAGAGAAAGAGAAGAAAAGGCTGAAAAAGTAGTGTGAAAAGGAGACATAATAGCATTCACACCCAGCTTAAGGCCATCCACAAGTCATCTACAGTGACAAGGAACCGATCATAGGACACAAAGGGAGTGACGCACAACCACTTTCCCAAAATAAAAAGGGAGATAAAAAGAGAAGAACACGTTTTCGTTTGTCAGCAGGTTGCTCCAGCTCACCCCGCTTGACAAGCAAGATTTCAATCACAGCCTTATAAGAAATGTCAGGAGTGTTTCCATCTTTGTTTCCTTTATTTTTCTCTATCTCTTTTGGTCCAATCGTCCTCTGTGGGTGGTGGTAATTGGCAGGGCTGTCTTTCTCTTCAGTGCAGGCCTGGAAGATGTTGGCTTTGACATGCTGTCATTGTGTAGACTGAACAGATGCAGACAGACACGAATCCAACAGTCCAGGAGCAAAAGGACAAATGTTTGAAAGAAAGAAATGTTTGACTGAGGTTTGAACTGCTAGAGTGGACTTGATTTACCTTCATCAGACATTAAGATTAGCAATGGAGCCAAATTCAGTCAAAGTAAGATGAGCTCAATCAAGTACTTCTTTAGTATGTGGAACATGTGCCCCTACCAGCAGCAGGTCAGGCTCAGACCATAGGTTGCTGCATGAGTCTCTTTCTCTGGGATCAAACGTGTAGATCACAGAACTGAACATGCACTGCACATTACGTGTGTTTGTGGACATATATGTATGTTTGTATGTACGTATGTGGGGATCTGAATATCACAGTCTATGTTCATGTGGGTGTACGTGTTTCCAGGGTGACTGGAGTTTGTCTCATCCACAGCCACAGTAGTGTGAGATTTAATCAGGAGTTCCACTATAGATTAATCACATTAATTAACCTGACAAAAGAATGGGGGGGGGGGGGGGGGCAAGGGACAGAGTGCTGTGACTGATGTGAAGCAGAGAAAAGTGGAAAAATTGTGAGGGAACCTGACAAAGAAAAATGAAGAACAGACTGCTGGTTATATATAGGACACAAAATTAATTGTAATAAAATTACTCAGCACATTAAGTCAAACTGATTTCCCTGGCTGAGTCAAGTGTGCATTTTAATATGTTTGTATTTATTAATTAACGCTACTCATCAGGGTAACAAAATAGACTGAAAATATTGAACAGCATAATGAACTGACATTCACTGGAGAAACAAGTAACTTTACAATATTCATTTTGCTGTCTGCCTCAGTAAACAAGTAAATCATCAATCATTATAGTAAAAAACAGAATATGTGTATTTGAAATGTCATAAAATGTGAGTCAAAATTACTGCCACAGACAGAAAGTATCAAACTGTAAACTTGGACGTTGAGTGTATTTATAATTTGCACATTCAGCTGTCGGGCACAAAAAAGAGTCTAAAGTTGGAGGAAATGAAAGAAATGTTTAGACTCTAATGTTCAGTTCTCTTTTCTCCATTCAGACCTCCTTATGTCAAACTAAAGTCTGGATCGAAAAACAAACAACTAAAAAAAAATTAAAACCACCTTCTGGTGCATCTAAACTAAAAATGTTAAAAAGTGTTTGTACAATACAAATTGTGCAAAATGGATTCGATATCAGACTAACCAAGAAAGCTGACAGATCTACCTCCAAGCTCTAACACCCCTCCCCCTGTCTTTGCTTTATTTCCTTCCTTTCTGTTCTGCAGCTCCAACGGTAAATCAGTATCTTGGGCGCAGACCGAGCGCAGCAGTTCACGTGGCAACCACCTGTGGCAGCGACTCTCTTTCCACATCAAGAAGAAGGAGAACAATCAGACTGCTGTTATTAAGCCCTTTTCTAAAACCTCTGAGGAGCGTTACTGCGGTGGGGCTGACCTCCCTCCTCATGTCCCACTGCCCTCCCTCCCCTCCATGTCCTCCCTGCCCACTCATCGTGACAGCATTACCGACAAAACCCTGTACGAGCTCTCGGAAGCAGAGGAGCGCTACTCGATCACCTACCGGCCGCAGACGCCTTCACCGATCAGCACGGTCAGCCAGAGGATAGGTTTAGAGGAGCCTCAGATGGCCACGATTCCAAAGTATCCAAGCAGCATCTGCAGCGGCGGCAGCGGCAGCAGTTGTGGACCTCCCAGCAGCGGCTCTGTTGTGACTGGGAGTGACGGGCGTTTGGTTGCCGTGGACGATCGCCCAGGACACGCCCAGAGTTCACTGATGGATCAGATCAGTTGCGTGGTAAACCGCTTTACCGCCAACATTACCGAACTCAACAGCATGATGCTCTCGACCTCCCCGACGCACTCTCACAAACACACACCTCCATCTCCTCATGCAGCCGACCCCTACCTGTTGCCCCGCGAACTCCAGGTGCCCCCAACCCTCACCACCTACGCTGATGTCCAGCCTCTCCCCCCTCCTGTAGAGTCTAGCATGGGGGGCCGAGGTGGCTGCCCTGTTCACTCAATCCCTCATTCACCTTACCCCCTGCCACCCCCTCACCCCCAGAGCTCCCCCTCTCTCTCCCCTATGCGGGGAGGCCTGGTCACCTGCCTCGCGGACTCCCCACTGAGGAGGGCGGAGCTAGAAGAGGAGCTAATCGCCTTGACTCCTCCATCACCCTTCCGCGACTCTCTGGCGTCCAGCAGTGGCTCACCAGTCTCAGAGACGGGTCTGTGTCTCCCCCCTGTCCCCTCCCATCCTCCTCCTTCCCCACCTTCGCCCAGATACAGCAGACTGACACTCAGAAACTACAGCCAGAGTTCATCCTCACTGTGAGGCAGAGATGATGAGTTCAGAAATGTGAAGAGGAGCTCTCAAAAACAACACGTCGTACGGAGAAAAGACAAAGGACAGACTGAAATCCATTCATCCTTGCGTGGAATAGAAACCTGACGTTAAGTAGTAATGGAGGGCTGGTTGGTGAAGACACCAAGCTGTGTTTGTGTTTACATGTTCGCAGTGAGATGCAAGTATAAAGAACTTGCCCATCTCGTATTTTCTTAGTGCTGTCTCTGACGAATGAGGATTGAAAACTGCAAAAATGGCTACTGTAACTTTGAGGTGTTTTGTCGTCAGTAACACCAGAGATCATTCCTGAAGGTCTGAGGCCATGTATCATTTAGGTTCGGTTAGTGGCCTTAAGGTAACTCGGCTATCAACTAATTAGAGATTGTGAATGTGTGTTTGTGTGTGCGTGAGTGTATTCTAATGAAAGATGATGGCACCATGACAGCACTGAGTGTTGATGAGACTCCCACAGCCTGTCAGAACTGCACAGAGGCTATCAAGGGCACATATATATTTGCTCATAGACACACACACACACACACACACACTTAGAACCATATAAGTGTGAGCACACCCATACAAATATAACGTAAGGGAAAACACTGTAAATATGTGAGAAGTTATGGATTTTTCTTTGATGATAAAATCCAACATGCTTCTGACAAAAGTGCATTGCATTAAGAACAGTGGTAACATACTAAGGCAGTATGTTACTCTGACAAAAAGCATCTTTTTATTTATTCAGTTCTCCAATCTGATCCCACTACATCTCTTCCTTTTCCTCAGCCTCTTTTTGTCTTACAGCTTTTTTTTAAAAATCTTGCCAGTGTTTCAGTATTTTCTACTCTTCCAGTTAGTTTTCTTCAGAAGTTTGAATGTATATTTTCTACATGATTTCTGAAGCAGGTGGGACCAAACCTTTTGTAGCTTTCTGTCTGTCTGTCTGTGACCTCAGAGAGAAGGAGCGGAGGGATTGACAAGACCAGGCCTTGTTTTACCATAAACATCTTGGTCATTAAATCTTGTTCAGGTTAGGGTTATTGGCAGATATCTGACCTGGAGTCTTATTGTTAGCGTGTGACATTTAACAGTGCTTTTTGTAAGGCTTAGCTGGATGCCAGTCGTGACATTTTCTTTATACAATGTGTCAGCAGGACACAGTTACTCTGCTTCATCAAAGACAGTGCTTTGAATGCCATTAATTTGAATCACAGTTGTGTCCAAAGTTAGCAGACACAAACTGATAGATTCAAGCTGAGAGAGAAGCCTCCTCCTCAGCCTCGACGAGGATCATCTGTTACACAGGAGCTGTGACGTCTCAGCTTGTTTCAGACATCACAGGCACAACAACCAAAGATGTAAACAAAAATAAGAGCATTAAGTGAACTGTTTCTATGAAGTTTATTTTATCTGGAGAAAAACAGTCCATGCTGCTTTATTGCTTTGCTGTCAGTCACACAGGACCACGGTGCTAGACGGTAGATGATGACTGACATCTAGCATAGCTGGTCAAATTGTTAGTGATGTGAAGCCTTCCTTATTTTGGTAAATTTGCTGTCTTGTGGAGAGTTAGATGAGACGTTCACTACCACTCTCATATCTGTAGCCTAGCTTAGCTAGACTGTATTCCCGTTATAAGGGATATACGGGAATACGGTCTAGCCCTCCTCCATTGACACATTTTGACAGGTTTTCAAGCTCCGAGCAGATCAGACCGAACCAATCAGAGCACCAGAGTTAACGATGCGACCGCAACAGAGCGAGGTTTCTCTCGTGCGCTTTCCTCTGTTTTGCACGGGCTGAATTTGTCCTTAAAACCTCAACAAGAAGCAGCTCTTAAAGCTTTTCTTTTTAAAAATGATGTATTTTTAATTCCGGCAGGCTGTACGATAGAATGCGTAATGCTGCCCTCCACTGTTGAAAGGGAGAGCTTAGATTTTCCTCAGGACCCCTGTACGGCGAAGGAAGCTGTTAAAACTACAAAACATCATGGCGGAAAGGCAATTGTTAGGTCACTTAGTGATTGCGTCACACATGTGTTACGCTGATTGGCTCTCTCCAATTCAAGCTGTGATCGGTAGTCCCGCCTCTGGGCTAGATTTGGTTCAATGGAGCAGTTCCAGACTGACTTTATGTGTATTTGTAATACACAATATAAAGGCTGTCTGGTCCCCAGGCAATCATATCTGTCAGGTATATATATGATGTCTGATGATGTCTGTGCTAGTTGCCTGGCAACGTCATGACGATGACAGTATTTTTAGGAAGTCATGGCCAAATACATGTCTGTACATAAACTATGTCTGTCTGAGGAATGCTGGCTGTGTGTTTTTTCTACAGTGGTTTTTTTAAGCATTAAGCAAAACAGATTCTACATTTGAAATACTGTAGAGTTGCTGGAAGGCAGATTTTAGTTACAGCCAGGCAAACCTAACTGTCTTTATACTAAGCTAACTGGCTTCTGGTGGTAGCTTCATGTTGGTGGGACAGGCATGAGATTGGTATCAATATCCTCACCTCACTCTCAGCAGCAAGAAAATGATTCAGTGATTCAAAAAAATTTAAGTCCATGATGCTCTCTACACTGTAAGGTCTGACCGTATGTCATACCTATTGAATAGGAATAATATGTTATGAACGTGTGAACGTAACTAAAAGTGTTGAGCAGTAATAGTGTGCATATCAAGGCTTTTTGTAGGACTGTAGGGTGGAATATATCTGCCTAATGTTCAGTTCACCCAAATCAGTTCACCTAATTTGGGTGAACAGAACTGTAAAACCTAAAATATCACGTTTGGCGATATAAGATTTGGATATGCCTTTAAATGAAATGTAATTAACGGTGCCAACACAGAGTAGTACCAGGAGATGAAATGTGCCGATGAATGCATTCACTAAGATGCTTTTGAGAAATGGGGCCTTGGCTTTGCATCAGTTCCCTCCACGCAGGAAAACAAACTGAAGTCACATGGTTAGGATACTCAAGAAAGGCATTTGTACATTTGATTTGTTATCTCATTTACATATTTTACTAAACTAAAGCTAATTACTAGTTCCACAATCAAAAATCAGTGCTTCAGAGCGTTGCCTGTTTCTTGTTGTCCATCATGATCTCTATATTCTCTGCAGCATTGCATTCGTCTGCTGTGACAGCTGACTGATGCAGATGCAGTCCACAGTCAGATTTCTCCTTTTTAGTTTAGCATTTGTGCTCTGCAGTAGCCAGCAAGAACAAACTCAGACAGTGATTCTGTAAATAATAAGGGCATGCAAAGACAGTTCTGTTTTGTTTTCGATGAAAGTGAATTTATTTACATATCAACAAAGGTGAAAAAACAAAAAAAGAGATGTTTTTGAGCTATGTTATAACATACAGTACCAATATGTGTTACGACTACAGAAACTGTGTTACTACTCTGAATGTGTGAGTGACCATTCCTATTCAAATGTCTTGTAATTCAACAATATAATAATAATGAATAACAATATGATTATTGTGCCAAAGGGGTTAGGGAGGGCTTAGCTTAGTAGGTTGTGGGTAGATATGTGGTTTCATAAAAAAAAAGAAAAAAATGTAAATGTAAAGCTGTTTCTATTGTTTTGGATATTTTCTATATAAATATTCCACATTTTCCAGTGTAAAAGCAATATTATCCATATGTATACACATCTGGGGTTTCTTAAATCCTAATGTTTTAGATTGTCTTTTTTTTATTTTTATTTTTGTCTTTGAATGGCGGTTTGAGGATGGTGGGTAGATAATTTTTCTGAAGGTGTGATTCTTTATTCTTGCAATGTTATCTTCTTCGGCCTGTAGTTCTACTTTTTCTACTGAGTTTTCAAAGTTCAGTCTTCGATCTCAACATCCAAATAACTGATGGCATACATACCTAGCTAGAGGTAGGGTTAGGGTAAGGGTTAAATGTGTGTGTGTCATTATTATTACTATGATTATTTGTTTTTGCTGCTATTTTGTGGTGGTAAATTACCTGGTGTGGTGTCCTTAAACTAGCATGTCTCTGCAAGTCAGAGCAAGAGAATAAGCTTCATCTTGGGTCCCAAAGGGGGAAAAAAAGCAAAGTGGATACGAACAACATCTGAAGCAAAATCTGTGATAATTGCTCAGAGACTTTTGCTCATGTTAAGGATAAAAAATTTACACAGAAAATGACATGACTCAAGACATACAACAGTGACCATAATTGGTTCCTGTTCCTGTCTCAAAATGCTGTCGGTGCATCATTACCGCTACATCTGCTCATCTCGTTTTAATAATCCCTGCCCTGACCTCTTATCAAAAAATAAACCTGTGCTGTTGTTGCGATGTTGTTCGGGAGGAGCTGGCTTACGCGCTGCTGTCACTGACGGTGTTTATCCCGTGCTGAGAGAGTAACGAGGAGCTTGCTTCAGCACTTCAGCTGCGTGTTATCAGCCCCCCGGGTGAAGCTCGACAGTCATGTGCTGCCTCTGCAGAAAAAGACAGGATCAGCGTTCTCATCTAGTGCTTTCTTACTCTCTTAAAGGGCTCAGTTATGTGACATTATCTTACATTTAGATCTGGCATGACCAATATCAAATTTCCACTGAAAAGACAAGATACTGGTTGTAAGAGGATGCCATGAGCTTCATGAAACTGCAGGAAATTAGCAGAGAATCGAGCACGCGTTGACTTGTAAGCTTTATTCAAACTCACTGAGCTGCAGTTTCAGTGACTTATCTAGCTTTAACCTAGCATTTTAACAGATTTGATTATTTCAATCTCTTCAGCGTTCATGTGATTTTTCCTCCAGGTAAAGTCTGAAATTTCTACACATGCCATGACAAATAAGCACCCCTTTAAAGAAGTCCAACTATAGTATGCAGACAGGACATTTAGGTGACAAAATAATGCCATTGCCCCACAGTTTAGCCGTCCCTCAGGCATTACCAAATGCTGCTACTCCTATGAATCTAGGGTAATCTCGGTTTAATTGATATCTCCCTTTTTAGTCTAGCCAAAACACGATAATGACGGCGTTGATGGTGCTGGCTACAATCTTATCTCGTCATGAAGATGATCTCCTGATGATGTCTACCCAAAGTGCTGTTGACTGACTTTTTTTTTTTGGAAATGCACTCTAAAGTATTGGATTGATAATCGCTGTGCTCAAAAATACTTTTAATCCAGACATGCTCATCTGCTGATCAAGTTGAAAAAAGTCATTTATTTTATCAATTTTGCATTAAATATAAAACCAGTCTACGGGATCTCTTGTCTCTAATCCTTAAACCCTGGTTCAGAGCCAGATATACGTAATCCCGGTGCCGTGTCACGTGTTTCCTTACAGCTTTATTTATAACTGCATTGTAAACAAGCTTTTTTTTTTGGTTTATGTTGTGCTATGGGAGGCCTGTTCTGTGTAAGTGCTCGCTGCCCTGCTGGATTGCTGTTGAGCAAAACATAACTAGCTCTCTATCAGATCCAAGAGTGGCACTCTGAGGCTGAGCATTCAATTCTGTGTTCAGGAAGATGAGTTGAACCACAGGAACTTCTCCATTAGGGATCAATTCTCAGTTTGACAGGCAACAGAGCAGTCTCTCCCACTGCCTTGTCTGATTATTTGGTTGATTTGATGCCGAACAACGGAGCTATGTTTACTGTGTAAACATCACATAGATGCATGTGTCCACTGTCAGGGCAGCTTTGGAGAACTTTGTTTTGTGACCCTCTGTCAGGCTCTCACATAATTATTAGAAATAACTTGTCCTGGTGAACACCTTTGTGAGTGTAATCTGGTAAATGCCACACATTGTTTCTTAACAGTGTTGCTGAAATTAGCCAATCAAAAGAGGCTTCTGGGAACAAAAGAGAGGAGCTGAGTGGAGATCAGAGTTCTTGTGTATTCTGAGGCTGATCTCAACAAACTCCTCTCCCTTCTTTCTGCTGAGCATTAAAATGCTTCACATTTAGGTTAATGCTGTGTTTTGTTTTCTTGCACAGTAGCCAAAAACGAGTCAGTGCCTCATTTGTGGAGTTGCTTTGTTTAAGAGTTAGGTTGTTTTTATTAATTAATGCTATAAACCAGACAAAACATGTTGTAAAAAGCAGTATGAAAAGGAACTGATATTGGGAGAAACTCATCTGTAATATTTAGAAACGCCTGAATCACATTCTTTGGCCAATTAAGTTGAAGGATGATTTAGTGCAACAGGTTGCTTTTTCAGGATAAAGTAAAGGCATTTAGACTCTAAACTGTGCTGTACAAAACATTACAAGGTGCATATCAGTGTCCTGAATGTTGAGTTCTTTGGTGGAGGGTTGATAAATCCACTTTTGCTGCAGCCAGTTTAGTGAAACTCACAGCCTTGAAGATGACTGCTAGACATCTTAAAATTCATAAACAGTATATTTGTGAGTTTGTTTGAAGCTGTTGATTTGAATGTTGCTTTTTATAAGTGAGTAAAGGACATATGTGTTTTAATATGTTATTGCTTCCACAGCCAATAGGGTAAAGGGATTTTAGGTAATTAATGCAGAGAAGACAGGAGGAGGAGGATATGTTTCATAAGGTTAAGTTGTGTGTTATACTGATTAGAAATAAGAGAGGAGTTTGTGTATTTATGTGGCTTCAGGATTTGTTAGAAAGTGAAATAACTTAAGCAGATCTGTGTTGTTTTTAGGGTAATATTGTTTTACATACAGAGCAGTGTGTTGATGGTTTGTGAAAATATACTTAAACTAACTTCTCCAATCTTTCTATTTATACGAGAGTTCAACCAAACTGAACTGTTACGTTACAGCACATGAGGGATCCCTGCAGGGCATGATGGTATCAAAGAAACACCGATGTGGATGACGTACTCGGTATTTGCTGCGTGCTTTTTATGTTCCTCGTACGTTTAGATTACTGCTGTGGATGCAAACACAAGCAAAACCCTCAGTAATACCCCGACTTTAAATTCTGATGAGATTCTATTTTCAGCAGAGCGTTTGACAGTAGAGTGTTAATAAGAGATGAATGTTGCCTATAGACGTGATGTTTACATTCTTACTCACTTTGAGATAATCAGAACTATCTTGTTTAGTTACTGGCTTCAGATGTTGTGTCATTTTACAAGCTTACAAGCATGTTTTGTGTTTTTCTGGAACACTGAGGTGAATGATCCGAGCAGAAAAAAGAAACGAAAAAAAAACTTTCACTTTTTCTTGACAAAGGCAGCTCATCTGCATATAAATTAAGGCCCTGTGTTGTGTTCCAATTTCTTTACAACCCAGATTTATCAAAAGCCTAATTCAGCCGAGCTCATTGAAGCGACTACTTTTTGACAAAAAGAAAATAATGACAGGTAAATGTAATTAAAGAGGAGTGAAACGAGATCAGTTCTCTAGAGCGAGATTGTAGAATTTGTTATATTTTTGCTATATTCATTTAAAAATATTTATTCTCTCCAAGCAGAAAATGACTATTAATGAAAATTAAATTTATGATAAACACAGACTTATTTATTTATTTAAAAATAACAACAAAGTCGGGCTTAAATTGCAGCGCGTCCCCAGACTCCACTGGTGTTTCATCACAGTGTTGTTAACATGAGCTCCTCTACTCAGTGCCAACTTTCACATCTTTTTATTTCAAGTGCTACTGCTTCTTTTTTTTTTAACAAGGGTGGATAAACACTACTAAAATGTGACTACACTGCTTCTGTTTTCAATAATTCGAATCATAAATCCTTTCCTGAGCTGTCTACCAGTGCCAATATGATAAATGTGGTAGAGACAGCCTCTACAGGACATGTGGTAGTGTTCATCCTCCCGTTCGGACATTTGATTGTTGGTGAGTTATTTTTAATGAACATGATGGTTTTTTTTTTTTAAAGCTTTCCTGTTTTGTTTTTGCTTTTTCCTGATGTTCACAACTGTAGAATGTAATTTGATGCTATATATCGATGTGATGGAGGATAGTTTTATATTTGGATATTTGATTATTTATGAATATTTTCACTCAGCTTTGTAAAGTGTCAAATATGAGAATATATGGCTCTAGCTGTTTGGAAAATAGTTTGTTTTCAAGTGACTTTTTGGCGGGGGGGGGGGGGGGGGGGGTGTCTGAAGGGTGAGGTGAGGAGTTTGTCTACTTCAGCCAGATTTTGATTACTGATTGAGCCCACAAATGAGTTTTAGACTTGCCTCAAACAGAACAAACCCTGGATTCCACAGTGTTTGTTGCTGACACTGGAGCCTTGTTCACAGGCTTTTTGGAGGTTCCCAACAGACATGGAGCAGATTTGGCCAAAACAGAGTTCTTCTCATCTCCCAATTAACAAATCTTTATGTCCTCTTCCAAACTGGCCCACAGTCATTCGCATGAAGGCCTTTCTCTGAGTTGATCTGTGGCCACTGGGAACAGGAGAGAACAAAGAGAGTGTGTGTGTGTGTGTGTGTGGGGGGGGGTTAGGACGGGTTAGGTTAATAGGACGTTTCTTGTGTTTTTAATACAACTGCAGTATTTTTGTTTTACAGAGGAGCAAGAATTCTCGTACATGTTGTTTTGGGGCAATAAACGCACATTTAATAGATTATTAAAGTGTTTGTCAACAAGTCTACTTAGTTATCTTTAATAAAAAATCCCCTAAAATAGCAAATCTTTCACAATACTCATAAATATGTTCACATTGTGGGTGAACAGTGTTTTCAGAGTGCATGTCTTTGTTGGCCTCTCATTTGGCATTTTGCTCTGCTTCCTCTGTCCTTGCTTCGTTTCCTTACTTTTTATGTCGTATTAACAAATGAAAAGCGGGAATCTGCTGGGATCATAGGAGAAACACCAGCCTCCAGAAGCCTGTGCAAAAGGAAGAACAGTGAAGAAGTAGCAGTCAGAGAAGCAGGAGGCAGCTGTAGCATCCTGCACATCCTCATACCAGAAAAGTAACTCTGTGATTTTTTAAAATGTGTCGGGTAAAGGAACATGTGAATTCGGCCTTTTGTTGAGCCTGTCTCTTCTTGGCACAAACGCTGTGCTGCCACAGTACTTTGGCATTATCAGGTGGATTTTTAAAAGCCACCACACTTTGACTCACTGCAGTCAAACGCCCACCTGCTGGGCACCAAGAAAGAGCTAGAAGAGACCACTTAAAAAGAGGGGAAAAGAAGTCACAGAGTGTTCTTTAACTCTTAACTTACAGCTCTGAATCATGATGACACATGGTTGCTGTTTTTTTTTTTTTTTTAAACTGGGTTTGAACGCAGGTATTTTTGACAGTGTGGCAACCATTTATCAGCGCTATGGAGTCAGACAGGAGATGGGATGTGATGTGTGGGAAAAACTATCCAACAAAAAAGGGTTTCTTTTTTATGTTTGTTTTTTGTTGCCATTGATAATCATTGTGTAATTGTACGACAAAGTACCTTTGAATCATTATTGAAATCGTTATTAAAAAAAAACTATGACCTCCCTGTCTTTGTTTTTGTCAGCTTTTTAGTTAATTACCCCAAAGTGGGTTGTTGAAATTTTATACTGAACAAAAATATAAGCGCAATACAGTAACAAATATTTGTTGTTTCAACATGACATCTCTACAACAGAATGGAAAGCAACCAAGTACGCCCTGTCGTGTAAATGATGATAAGCAGTGATAATCGAGAATGGAGTCATAGACCAGAAATCTAGTAATGAGTGACACATCTACAGGGCATAGAGTTAATGAGGTTGGTGAAAGTTTTCCCAGCCTTCCTGAAGGGCTTGGCAAAGTTACCGAACATTTTTGAGGACACAATCACGTTGTGGGAAACGACGATCCAGAGCATCATGTGGCAAAGTTTCTGTCATACCATGATGTCTGAAACAGTTTTTGAGGGCAAATAGTGAAGTTCTGCACATTCGATCGTCTGGCTACAGCCATAAGTGACATGCCAGCAGCCTGTTCTCCTCTTTCTTTTGCCATCTGTGGCAGCGTCTCGTTTGAATAAAGCTGCCTTTTATAGTCGCTGGTCAAAGAGTGTCATTGTACTGGTTACACTATCTGATCATTGTCCTGTAACGCCACACCTGACTAGGGTGGTCGAGAATCCTTCACCAATTTTAACAGCTTACAAAGCTGTTTATGCACCAATTTAACCCCTTTTCTAACCGTCGCAATATAATCATGTTGTCAGAAAATGTCAGAAAAGACTATTTGCATGCTGTGTTTAGACTTGTTTTCAGCGTATCAAGTAAAGGTCTTCAATGCAACATTAACACTTAAAGGTCAGTGTGTGTGTTGGTGTGGATCAAGTAAACAAAGCTTCTTTTATAATTCAAAATCTTCTATAGGGCAACACCACTCTCTTCTATAGGTCACATAATATTTAAAGTGACAACAGGTTTAATCTAAAGGGACATTAAAATTAAAGATCTCAGGAAAAGGTGCATAGCCTATTGTAATGCAAATTAATAGTATGTCAGTACAGGGTTTTATTATTAGGGATATCTAGACACCACATGTTTGATGTAGATCTGGACTTTATGATGTGTATTGGATACCAGCCATATCCTAATCAACCCACAATAAATAGAGGTCTTTTATCAGTTTCATTGCAAAAATGTGGTGTTTCTGTTATCAGTAACAATTTATTCAGTCATGGTGAGCTGTCAGCTTACTTTTTAGTGCCACAGCAGTCCCTTGCCTATTGTTGTCTTACATAAAAAGTCCCCAAAGAGTTCCTTGCAGTGCGGGTTTAGTCTTTAAATCTGGGAAAAATAGAGCGCCAGTGTTGGATCAGTGCATCCAGCTTGTTATATGGGGCTGGTGCAGCCATGATTCTTTGTGAATTGTGGGACTGCTTTCATGTAATCCAAGATTTTTCCGCAGCCTCTCTCAATTAAAAAACAAATCGCAGTAATCATTGTTGAAAAATGTGAAAATAATTTGTAGAAATGGAAGAAAAAGCCGTCGTCCAAGCTCAGCGCTGAAGAGAAACAGGATCTTCACACCTTCACTTGTTACTCTGCATCCAGCAGTTGGACAAACCCCCAGTTTTATCGCCCACAGTAAATGAACTGAGCAGGCTGTGAGTCTCTGGCCTACATGTTGAACCCAGTCAGTGAAAGCTGCTAGACAGCACCTTGACAGTTTCTGTGATATTTGCTTCCCCCTTCATCTCCTTCAGTGTCACATGGCAGCCAGTACGGCAGAGTGACGTGACTCTGCTGTGAATCAGCTCCTCAAAAACATTTCATTCATTTTGCCAAGACATACAGGTCAAGACAATGAAATTACCCTGCCATCTTTCATTCTCTCTCCACGTCTCCCCCAGATCTCCGCAATTCACCCTCTTTTATTTCCCCTCTGTCACTCTTCCCTGCACACCTTTGCTTTCTTCCTCTCTTCGCCTTTCGGTACAGAAATTACTCTCTCCGAAATGAAATAGCCAAATTGTGGCAAATGGCAAACGCCTGGAATACTAAAAAGGGGGGGGGGGGGGGGGGGGGGGGATGCAGCAGGTTGAAATTTGCTTGTTTTTATGAATGGGGTAATTTGGACAGGGACATGTGTGTAATAATATATTCACCAGTTTTACTCAGTCATTGATGGGTTTGTTGAAGCATTGTGACTACATCAATATTTCCTTCAATAGTCTCCTGTGGGATGGTCATGTGTGTTTGTCTCTGGATAAATATGAAGTGATTTAATGGTCAGGGAATGTCTCAGTTGACTCTGCCTCTCAGGTTCCAATAACAGACGTTTCGCTCTTGCTACCAGTTTCTTGTGCCATCATCTAAGAAAACAGACCCCAGTGAAATAATTAATTGGTGTAACATTCAACTTAATGTGAAAATTAATCAACGAACCTGGTAGAAAAACAAATTATTTTGGAGAAAGGTGTTAAAACTAGGGATGCCTGATAACATCGGCCCACCGATATTATCGGACCGGTATTGGCATCAAAATGTATTATCGGTCAGTATCGTTATTGGTTGTTTTGCCTATCATGAAAACCGATAAAATAATGCCTGAATTTCATTGGCGTTTGACACAATTTGAAAAACAAAAACAAAAATTGGCTTTTTTCCATCACTTAAATTGAAGTAGTTGAAGTTTACATTTGGAAAGCCTTGTTGTATTTGAGAATGCATCCAGTGGAGCGTCACAATAACATGAGTCATGATGTGTTAATTCCACAACAGGAAATATGTGATGTTGCCTCAAGTTAGATAAATAGCCCGCATATATCAGTTGATATCGGAATCGGAAATTGAGAGTTGGACGATATCGGCATATTGGTTATTGGCAGAAAAGCCAATATCGGATGTCCCTAGTTAAAACAGTTCAAAAACAACATAAGAAAAAGCCAGGCATCTGACTGTGTCTAATATAAACTGGGACATAAAAACTCTGAGACCCCTGGTTTGATCTCTTTTGTATTAAAATGTACCTGAAGATGTTAAATATGTTAATGTGACCATCCAAACCCTTCAGTTCCCCCTTTCTCTTCTTTTCTCCTCCATAGCCCCATAGTCATTTTTGAAAAATTCTTTCAGCTTTCTTTTATTTCATTGTATTTCATATTGCTTTGACCACATTGTGCATTTTGCTGTATTGATGTGAGTAGAGCATTTTAAAACTTGTTCTGGAAAAGTCCTATACAACAAAATACAGATGTTATTTATATATATATATATATATATATATATATATATATATATATATATATATACATATACTGCTGTGAGGAGTGCTGGAAGTTTGGCGCCATCAGAAATACACTAAAAAGTACAAATACATCAATGCAGCAGGAGGATGCCACTAAAAAAGGGAAACAGGAGCGCGATCTTCAAACAGCACCAAACAACATACATTTAGTGTCATCAGTGTTGTTAATATGTAAATGGCATGTTGTGGGCTCAGTGTCGTCACTTGGGCCCTATAAATAACATCTGTGTGGGCGAGGGGTCTCACGACAGCATGTGGTTAACACTGTGTGTGTGTGTGTGTGTGTGTGTGTGTGTGTGTGTGTGTGTGTGTGTGTGTGTGTGTGTGTGTGTGTGTGTGTGTGTGTGTGTGTGTGTGTGCGGACATATCTTCTACACTCACATACACAGCATGCATGTGTGGACATGGACATACTGTATGTGTGAGGAAGGTGAAAACGTTTCACTCCACGCTGCTCGACTCGAATTCTTGCGTGTAGGTGTTTTCATATGGGTGAGGTAAGTGACCGTGGGGCCACTCTGGAGGACTTAATTTAAATGTGAAGCATGTAACATTAACTCCACCAGGCTGAAGTGGTCAACCCCACTCTGTGATTGAGAGGCTCCACCTACACCGTCAGTGTAACGACGTGCTGTTCTCGCATCCCCTTTTTCCTGCTGTGGATCGATCAGTGTGAGACGGAGAACACAGGTGAAGGTATTGATGTTGCTGCTGAGAGATGCTTTTAACACCTTCTTCAAATTCTCATAAAACTCCCACCAAATAGAACTACAACAATGATGCCAACACGAGCAACAGGAGGCACCTAATGGTTTTCAAACAGCATGTTCAAGGAAATTTAGTCAGAGCTACTTAGCAGCTTCAAACAGGACTCAACCCGTGTGAAGAGCAAACAGGTTCATAAATTACTGTTATTATTACACCTTCACTCAATTCCGTAGCTCATTCAGAGCTTATATTTGCATAAATGGAGTACTGACTTCTACAAAATAAGGGAAAGATCAGGTGGAATTAGTTGCTTTTAAGGAAGGGGGTGTTTTACATGGCAGGGAGTGAGGAACTCTGCAGGGAATACAAAGAAAGAGACTTATTGTGCCCAGATATATTACACCTATAAATGCACAAGCTCACACACAAGTACCTGAATAAAGGTGAGATTTTAAATGAGTAGCTGATTAATTATTTACATTTTTGAAGCAGATTCCCACAATGTATATGTGTGTTGGGGAGATATGCACAAGAATTTAAACAAAACAAAACTTCTCTTGACGCACTGAGCCCTTCTCTATCTACCTTTACATTTAATATGTATACTGTTATTGCATTACATTCACTCTGTTTGCCCCTCCAAGTGTCCCTGGTCCCAGAGCTGGATGCTTCAGATCTGCGGTTGATGTTCCACCAGCTGGTCCAGTCTCCATCATGTCCACTGTGGGATGCTGCTGCTGACCTTCCTCCAGCCCTCTGCTTCCAACTCCCCTTTTCCACCAGTCAACTCTGCATCGCCCTCACTATACTGTTATGCTAACTTACATACTGTTTGAATTTTACTGCTAGCTATACCGGGCTTTGCAAAAGTTCTGTTACATGGTTTCATGATCTTTAGAGACGTTTACATGTCGGAGTGAAAAATTCCATTAAATAAACTGAAAGTTCTACCTTATAGGCAGGTGTCCTTAATATAATTTTTTTCTCCGGTGAAGTTGTATCAAGATGGAAGTCAAAAGAGTTGAGATATCTGCTCTCCTTCATGCTGGCCACAACAAGTCTGACAGAGCCAAGCAGCTGAACATCAGCCGGATGACCGTCCACAGAGTCGCGGAGAGGCTGAAGAATGGTGAAGACCTTTCAGTGATCTATCAAGAATGGTGAAGACCTGAAAGATCTTTACCATTCTTTAGCCTCTCCGCAACTCTGTGGACGGTCATCCGGCTGATGTTCAGCACCAAGGAGAGCAGATATCTCAACTCTTGACTTCCATCTTGATACAACTTCACCGGAGAAAAAAATTTGTATTAAGGACACCTGCCTATAAGGTAGAACTTTCAGTTTATTTAATGGAATTTTTTACTCCGACATGTAAACGTCTCTAAAGATCATGAAACCGAGTGTAACAGAACTTTTGCAAAGCCCGGTATATGGAGTATGTTTAATGTCAGAGCCGTACATCATCAGAGTAAACTATGAGTCAGTTTTCAATGTTAGCTTATACTTTGTGTCACATATCCTGTCATACATGTATCCAAATGTGTGTTGTGTTTTCCTTGCTTTCCCACCCCTCCCTCTTCTCCCATCCCTCCCCCTTGCCCTCCTCTGTCCCTCTCAACCCCCCCGGCCAGCAGGCAGATGGGTCCCCCCTATATAGAGCCGGGTTCTGCTCGAGGTTTCTTCCCTGTTAAAAGGGTGTTTTCCTGCCACTGTCTCCTTTGGGCTTGCTCTGGGGGTCAGGCATATGGGTTCTGTAAAGCGTCTTGAGACTATTTGACTGTAATTGACGCTATATAAATAAAATTGAATTGAATTGAATTGAATTGAATTGAATTGAATTGAATTGAATTGAATTGAATTGAATTGAATTGAATTGAAGGCAAGTGTGAAAATGCAACAGCATAGGAGGGCATAAAAACCAAAAAGGCATGATGGAGGAGGGAAACATGGGATGGAAGGAGAGAAGAAACCAGGCAAGCAGGGAGCAAATCTGTGGGTGCCAATATAGCAGAACTCAAAGTCACTTGAGTTTTAATTTCCTGCCAGTGGAAGCGAGAACAATATCAAGATTGAAACACGACTTTAAATGAGTCACTCTCGGAGGCTCAGTGGGTTCAGACTGTTAACATTCGTAGCATCATCCCTGCTGCCTCTCTGCTCCTCGCTCCTCTATTTGTGTTACTGCATAACACACACACACACACACACACACACACACACACACACACACACACACACACACACGTCTATATGCACACACAGTCACATAAAGGAAGCGACTTAAACATGTGCCCACACACACACACACACACACACATTTCCACACAAACACGGTGTAATGGCACTAATGAGACTGCATGACTAATACCTCTTCAGTCCCTTCTTCAGATGAGTGCTTATTATGGTCTGTCAAGGAGATGAGTCAGTCTATGTCACGGTTACTATGGTGATCAAAGCCTCCAGCACTTCCTTTAAGTGCCCGCTGGCTAAAACGAGCTCTTTAACCCCTTTAACCACAGGCCTATCAGGATACAGTGACTCCCGCACAGCCATGCAAACAGGCCAGCTGAGTCTGTGACCTCCTGAGAGACAAGTGATGAGAAAATTCCACCACAGTGATTGTTAGAAGAAAACACATTATACACACAACAAAGAACCAAGTAACAGACTCAAAATTAGGGGTGAAAATGCACAGAGGACATTATTGTTCTTTTAACACAAACTAATGTGAATTGTCCCTTTTGTGGATAAGTGTATTATCGTTAATGGCATCTCCAGGCTCAAACTCAGATCACCTCTGGGTGATCCGTGAGCCTCTCTATGACAATAAACTGCTGCTCCACTCGCTGCAAGCTCCTAATGAGATATCATTCGGTCTTTCTGGCTCATCACACAAGTTATCACAGTCCCTGCTGATGTTTTTACTTTCACCAAATTAAAAATGCAGCGTCTTATTACCAAACGGTGTTTTGGAAACAGTTTTGTGAACTTTACCCGTCAGGTGATGCAGTCTTTTATTGCAGTAGCTCGGACCAGACGTGCTGCACTTGCTGCAACTATAAAACGTAACTAACCTTTTTCGTGGCAGAAATTTAAGCTTTGTACAAAATCACAACCTTGTTTAAGCTATTCTCTAACCTTATTCCATGCATAATCACCATTTATGCAGCAGTTTACCCATTGCCAAACATTGAATTCATAATTTGGAGTGCTCATTAGCAGCCTCACTGACTGACAGGTGTATGTAGTTTTGCATAGCTGCGGCTGCAGTTCCTTAAAATGCAACAAGCACTGTTGCATTGTAGGACTGAAAATTGACTGAAACTATATGGATGCCAGTTTTTTGTGTTTTGTTTTGGGAATACTTGATGGATGTCACGCATACATTTGAAAACTCTGGACACACTTACAGCTGTGTCAGTGGGCATTAGAACTGGCACTTCTTAAGTGAATCACATTCACTGTTTTTGATAACACCAAGCTGTGCCTGTTCTGTCATGACACACTGTGAGCTGTGGAGAACACATATAGTAGACTATATGAACAAACCATCAAAAGTCTATATAAAACTGAAGCATAGATATTAAAGAATGCATATCAGTGTAACTATTAATAAAGAAGTTGTCAAATTTTTTTTCTGAATCTTTACTTATTCTTATTTCTTTATTATTTATTGTGTCACTGTGAACAAACACACTATTTCTGGTTGCTGATATTTAATTAAAAATACTATCACAGCTAAAATAATTTGCCACAATAAAAGTGTACTTGAACACATTTTTAATAATCGCAGGCTACTGCCAGTAATTTCGGTCACACACGAAAGAAATATTAATAACATACAATATATTGTCCTTGCGTTTTCAAATAACCTTCGGCTTCTCGTTTCAGGTCTACTGCGCATGCTCCATTCAGCTAGCGGGTCATGTGACCAGGAAAACGAAACCAAAAAGGCGACAAAGGACTAAATTACGGTTGAGAGTAAAACGTTCACTGTCGTGTATTTCCTTGTTCGTTGATGTCAAGGTAGACCTTTTATTAGTGTGTAAAGTGTGTAAGATACTCATAGAGCCTTTAGATGGATCATATTTATATGAGAGGAAGTGATAAAACATCCCCTGGTATTTTGGAAGCATTTATGGATTACGACTTAAACACTGAAAACATTTTTCATGTCTGCTTTAGCCGTTAGCTACTTGGTAAAACTGATAGACAATAGTGCGCATGTGCGTAGCAGGGATCTATCTTGACAAGACAATTCAAATGGTCTGTGGTTGAAAAGTTTCAGTTTGCACAAGTAGCAGTGAGAGCACGCAGCGGCGGCAGACGAGTCAAAGCAGGAATAGAGGAAAGCAGGGTGAAACTGTTAGTGTTAGTTTTATCAGTGTTTTCTCAGCCGACGCCGCTCTGACCGGTTTTAAGGTGTTTTAAGGTAAGCTAGCTGAGTCAGGATGAGGCTGAACGGTGTGCTGCTGTGTGTGCTTCTGTTGTGGGTTGAAGGGTCTTGGGGGGACACTCCGGCCAACTGCACCTACGAGGACCTGCTGGGAACATGGGTGTTCCAGGTGTCCCAAGTAGGACACGACAAGACCGTCAACTGTTCTGCTGAAGGTAAAGAAAACGCAATTTAGACAAACTGGTCTCACAATAGAACTGATCACAAGACAAGGAAATAATAGCTCATCCCTGTGGTGATCATGTGACATGTTGAGGCCTGCTTTCAGTTCAGAACCCTACCTGCTGTGTCTTGTGATGTAAATTAGCTTAAAGCTAACTGTGCAACAATATAATATATGTACTTTTGTATGTATCCTAATAACCGCATTTACTATCACGTGGATCTGCACAGTTTGCTCTAACATTGGGCTCACTTTATTTATGTCTATAGCTGCACATAATGGTCAGACACTAATTGTCTTTTTTAAAACCTGCTGCCCTTGTTTAAATACATGTGTTTTTTTTGTACACATCCTTTGAGAGCAAAGTACAAACTAGAATGAAAACGGCTAACAGAATTGAGTAGATCTTTGTGGTTGGGGACTGTAGATTGGAAGGTTCCCTCCATGTATTGCATGTTGTGGTGTTCCTCATCAGCCACAGGTGACAGCACGGTGACTCTGACTCTGGAGAAACTCTCTGTCGCCACTGACCAGCTGGGGAACACCGGCTTCTTCACCCTCATCTACAATCAGGGCTTTGAAGTGGTCATCAATGGCTACAAATGGTTCGCTTTTTTCAAGGTAAAAGATGAACAGACACCACATTCAGTTTTTTGAGTGATTTGAATTTTGCCATGTCATCTCCTCTCTGGTTGAGTTGTCACACCCTGCACTCAAAGCTACTGCAGACTACTTAAAAAAGGAAAAAATGGCTGTATTGCTTTTACTATGCGCTGTTGACTTTTATTGAGTGAGCTCAGCTGACCACAAACAATGTAGTCAAAGTCCAGCACATCATTCTCAGCAGTGAAGAACTTTGTGCATCTATGAGAAAAGATTTGGAGGGGAAGTGTCATCGTTGTGGGGTTTTTAAGCACTCCCTGACATTTAAAGGTGTGGTTTCACTGTCTCTCAGTTTCCTCTCTCTTTATCTAGTATCATGGTATCAGCAAACTATTCCCTCTTTAAAAGCAGTAGAGTTAATCTCGTGGTCATCTGTTATTTCTTGTCGCTCACATGACGCTGAGAAGGGGGGAAGTGTCTGTCACAGTCAATCTGTCTTCAAACCCGCAAAATGTTTCATTCACATCTAGTTCAACTTCCCCATTGTCTGGCTCTTAGTTTCGCTCAATGTAGCGGTATAAGGGGATGATTTGATGGAGGAATTTAGACCTGCAAAGGAACTCATAATTCCTCCTCAAAACACATGACTTACTGGTTAATGATTTACTGAAAATAGCCTACCTTATATTTAACCATCTGAGGTTATTACAGTGATAAAGCTCTAACCTGTTTGCCTCTCCGTACTTTCAGTACACCCAGGTGGGCTCTAAGGTGACCAGCTACTGTGACCAGACCCTGGCAGGGTGGGTCCATGACGTCCTGGGACGCAACTGGGGCTGCTTTGTAGGGAAGAGGGTGCAACCAATACCACCCCGACATGATATCAAACCAGTCTTCAATAGCTGGTACGTAATTTACGAATGCTTTAAATTATTTAAAATCTACTTAACCCCTTAAACTTCAGTGTACCGCCGGCGGTACACCTACTAATTTGCATAGGAATTTCAGGAATGTCCGACGGCTGCAAACACGATTATACAAACACTATACGCCGATGGAAAGCTTAGATTCTCATGAATCCGCCGGTATAAACCACTTTCAGATGTGATTACCACAGCGGGTGAGAAAAACACATTTGTCCGACAAAAACAAATATTCATCCATCCGTTCTCTATACACGGCTTCAACGCACACAGCGCGACTCACATTTCCGGGTTTATTATTACACACAAAAAAAAGATTCCATAAAAAACGGCCATAATCCAACCTTTTACATCAGATGACACAAGCCAGTAAACTATTTTGTCCAAAACATGTCCTGAAGTCGGTATAAAATCCCCGAATCGGTCATTTTCAAGGAAATGCACCTCCCGATGCGCGTCCAATATTCCCTGTATTTTTCGTAATTTTTTTTATTTAAAAATAGAATATTAGCGATTTTTTGTACTGAAACGGCTGGAATTGACTGAAGCTTAAAGGGTTAAACTCAAGACATCAATGGACACACTGGGACATGGGGAAATCTGTTTGTACACAGTCTCGATGCAGGAAGTGCTGCTTTTCGTCTGCTGTGCAGTTTATATATTTTTGCTTTACTCTGCACTTTTCCTCCCTTGTTCCTCCTCTCTCTGATCTGAACGGTTAGTCTTGCTTGTAAGCCTTCGAAAGGGGACTGGAAGAGGAATTTGCATTAGAGAAATCAGATTTGAAAACATAGCTGCTGCAGAACAGCTGATACACAAGTGGACTTTGTTGAAGCTGCTTCCTTTGTGCTGCAGCTGGATTTAAATCTGGTTATTGTTAGTGTGAAGTCAGAGGGTTTTAGTAGAATTAAGCTGCTATCTCTTGTGATCTGAGTGATTATAGGTAAATGGTTAAATCCTTCATTGTTTTACCCAAATGTCTGAGGTAACCCGCAGAAATATTAGTTTATCTTATCAGTATTTGTTAGGATTGTAGTGTGATATTTCTCATACACAATTGTATCTTAAAAGTAAAAGGAGAATCAACATTATCCCGGCTGTATTTTTAGAGTCTGTGAGGGTGTTTTAATGTGTGCACGGTGTTTACATCTCCTACTCTGAATGCAAACCTTTTCAGGTTTCTATTCACTGTTTATAGTAAATGGACTTTAGATATCTTCTTCCCTACAAACATTTTGTGTTTTTTTTATGCTTGTCAAAGATTAGACCTTCCCCACATCACTCACAAGCAATAAGGTGGTGCAGGGCAAGAGTTTTATTCACCCTGCATGTTGCTAAAACTCTGAAAGTCACTTACTCAGCAACAGGAAAAATGTCACCACACATTCACAGCTCAAACTGCATCATGCTGCCTTTTGGTAGTCGTATAAATCTGTGGGTTCCACCTTCTTCCAGAATGAAATGATAAAATGTACACCCAGTTGATCTTCTCTGCACATCATTCTGACAGATGATGGTCGCTCTACGCTGCCTTGTCTTGGTCTCTGATGATGTGATGTTGAGAAATGTAGGAACAAAGAAGTCCTTATTTTTTAAGTCACAGTAAAGTAACTGGTGGAAGCTGCAATAAACAAAGTATCACGATAAGAGACTGTAATGTTAAAATGCCAGAAAATGTCTTATAATGTACAAGTATCACACATGTTAGTCAGCATACATACTCTGTGACTAAAATGATGTTGAGCAGCAGAAAGAACAGCCCAGAAAAGACGGATCGTTGCATTCTGATGTCCCATGTAGGACTTATGCAATAAGTGCTATGTGTAGTAGAGGCAATAAACAGGAGCTTAAAAATAGCCGTTACAGAAATGTGAAACCTCTGTCTTTATTCTGCAGTCTGGTACGACAGCAACTTAGCAAACACAAAATGTAATCAATGAGAAGAGTACAAGTTTCACAAAGGTAGCTTTTCTTTTGAACATTTACGTCTTTATTTCACAGATAATAACATAGTGTGAGACAAAGAAATGAGGACAGGAAGAGAAACAACAGTGTTTATTGCAGCAGGTGTTTGGAATTCACCTTTTCCATTCAGCTACTGGCGGCTGAACAAAAGCATTTATTTTTATTGTAGCACTGCTGCCTCATGTCAGACCTGTACATGCTAACCCATCTGACATTGCTCATACAATGTAAGTGCTTTTTTCTGTTGTTGTGGGAAAGACAAGTGCCTTTTTAAAAAATAAAAAAATCAACCTCACATATGATTATTCACCCTGCTTCAGGCTGCTTCAGAGGCCGTACAAACACAACTTGGACTTCATTGCTTCAATCAACTCTGTACAGAAATCCTGGAAGGCCATGCCCTATGCAGAGCATGAAATGTACACTCTGCAGGAGCTGCAGTACAGAGCAGGAGGGCCTGCCTCACGTATCCCTATGTGAGTACATTCTTGTATTTCCTCTTTTATATTCTAAGGTGTCATCATGGAGGGAAAAAACTAATTTGCATAGACGAGTAATTTGCACTCCTAAATTAGAAGCCTTGACTCTGTCCTGTTCATATAGGGGGGGGGGGGGGGGGGGTGCTTATACACACATTACTAATACTCCATCATCACCCAAACAGATCAGTGCTTTTACCAAGATGAATGCTGATCCTCCTCATATGGATTTCTTAAAATCAAGAAAAGTAATCTGGTCCCTCATACAGCTTTTAGTGGAATGTGTGTGAAATCCCTGCAGTCCAGCTGGTCTCCAGGCATGCAAAATAAGCACATACTTTACCAACAATAGACGTGAAGCAAGCACTTCAGATACTACCCAGACCACTAGATCCACCTTATCTAAGGTGGATTTATGTGCGTTATCTTTCCAGTGCTATGAAAAGTATTTAGCCCCTTTATTGCTTTTCAACCCTGAATCACGGTCAGTTCAATATTTGTTTGACAACAGTTTACAAGAAAGGCCGATTTCAACAAGGTAGTGTCAATTAATTGAAAATGTAAAATAAGTAATTCACCCCCTTCAAGTGGGATTTATACGTTTCATAGGCATTGTATTCAGTTTTCTGTTTGTTTGTCGATGCTGAAGGAAAATGTCCTTGAAATGTGATTCTTTGTCTTTACTGTAGACGTGCTCGGCCTGCGCCTGTGAAAGCTGATGTAGCCAAGATGGCGGCAGCTCTTCCTGAGCGCTGGGATTGGAGAAATGTTGACGGTGTTAACTTTGTCAGCCCTGTGAGAAACCAAGGTGACTTTTATTTCCTCCTGTAGAAACCTTAGAAATATTTTTTATTGCTGCAATGCAAATGACTGAATGATAACTGTATTTTGAATGTGCATATGTGTTATTAGAAATGTAGTACAAAAATGCAAACAATGTAACTCAGGAGACGGGGAGGATCAGATTTAGGCAAAGCCACACCTTTACATCTGACCAGACGCTGAACAGCAGCTCGCCAGCTACTTTGCTTTCCTCTTGGCAGGTCTGGGTCTGCTTTGTGCTCTCCTACTGTGTTTCTGCACAGCCTAGTGTGTGAGTGGAGAGATTATGCGTGCTGAGTACTTTGAGTGTCTGAGAGGGCCTCTGTAGGGTGGGGTTTAAGGATCTGGAGAGGACTGAAGTGTTTCTCTTGAAGCCCTGTAAGCCACTGCGCAGGGTTGTCGAGCTTATTTTGCTTCAGTGTATCCAGTCAGGTAGATTTTCTTTTTTTCGGTTCTGTTGCAGTTCACAGAAATTTGGTCGGACTGAAGATAAATTGGTTTGGCTGGTCTTACGTAGACTGTGAAGCCAGCAACACCCACACATTGAGTCATAGCTCCTATTACTTTTATTTGCAGTATTTTGACAACCTGCTAGGCTTCCTTGCACAGATACTCATAAGATGCTATGATATTGCTCGTGTTATTTCAGTATTTGACACACATACAGCAGACACCTATGAAATGCGTGTTTGATATCTGGTTTCATTGCTCTTTGTATGATTGAAAAATTGCACTAGTCTGATTCAGACATAAGTGTTTTTTCATAATCATGTTTTTATTTTCCCTGTGATAAGAGCCTTTATACACATGATGTGAACATGATGAGATGATTTGTGAAAGATTTGTAGTCTGTTGAAAAGTTGCCTCTACACTGATCAGCCACTGCTTTAAAAGTTCCTGACTAATGCTGTGCATGTTCCCCTCCTCCTGCCAAAACAGCTCTGGTGTCCTGTGGTATCTGACAGCAGGACACCAGCACTGGATCTTTAGGGATTTGTGGACTTTGAGTGAGCAGATCAGCGACTTGAGCTCTTTTCGTGTTCCTCCATTTGTTCCTGGGTGAATTTTATAGTTTGGCAGTGTGCGCTGTCCTGCTGCGGGAGGCTTTTGACATTGGGGAGTGCCATGGGGGATGAATGTACTTCATCTGGAACCATGTTTAGGTGGTTGCTGCGTGTCAAATTAACATCCACATTAATGCCAAGACCCAGGGTTTCCCAGCATATTACTAGATTGTAACAAGATGATTAGTGCCATTCACGTCATCTCTCAGTGCTTTTAATGCTTGTGGCTGGTTGGTATCAAATATTTAAGGAGTTCTCATTCAGTGGGCCAGTATATAGGAACATCGCTGTATCTTAATGTTCTGTGCAACCCAGTGTTGATTTGATGCAGGTCTAACGGTCATTTTAGCAAATTAAGTCTTCATCCAGTGCAGTGAGAGTTTTAACTGTCACATTGAATCCTCTCAGAATTGCAACAGCAAAAGTTCCACCGCACCAGTGTCGATCTTTAAAGTAACTGAATAGCTGTTACACCTTATTGGTCTCAAGAAAATAAAATCTTGGACCCAAATAAAAACTGTCCTCAGTGTCACCCATAGACTGTATATAAAGATGGACGTAGCATCTGGCTCCAGAATTGAAGCCAACCCGGAAGTGTCAAAAACTTGCAATATCCCGCCATCCACTAGGGTTGGCTCCAAAAAGCTTTTTCTCCATAGACCCCAATTCATTTTTGGAGAAAATAAAATTTGATAGACTGATGTTCTACAGCTCAGGATTTTTTCCCCGTTAGTTTTCATGGTCAAAATGAGAGATCAGGTGGCCGATCTTAAAATGAATCAATACTGAATTTTAAATAAATCGTTAAAGTTGGCGGAGCCAGGGGGCGTGGCTGTACTTGATAGACAGCAACAGAAGCCTCTGCGGTAAAATGTGGGCGGGATAAGAGAGTCCTCAGCCAATCCTGCCCCTAGTTGCTCTCCGGTCCAGTCTGTTTGACGCTTTTTACGTCACTGGCTCCAAAAAATCCAAAACGGCGACCAGGAAGTAGCAAAATCCAGGCTTCATTTTCTCGTCGTTGAAACCAACGGGTGACGTCACGGTTAGTTCATGCCTGGTGTCACCCTGACTTGCATCATTACTACAATTAGACCACCCAGCAAGCAAATCCCTGCAGCCTTTGTTCTCTTACCTAATTTGTTTCTGCAGAGCATTTTATTAAGAACTGGATATCTCACACCAAGTACAGTGACCAATTTCTTTAATCGGTGTATCCGTTTCTGTTTCTTACTCCATTATTGTGCATAATGTTTGCAGATGAGTTATGTACTGCGCAGGAGCGTTACAGAACGTTTAGTGCTGAATGCTATAATGTATTCTTGAATAAGCATGCAGTTAAGGTGTTAGGACTTTATTTCAGGGGTGTCATACCAGCTGGCATGAGGCTGGGAGTTTTTGTTGACAGTGTCAGCAGTATTGAAATTAGGAGGGTTAGGGTTAGGAAGGACGTCTCAGTAGAATGCTATGTAGTACAACAAAACTGCTTATTACAGTCTCAGAAATGACCAGAAAGGGTTTGAGTTAAAATTGCACGTTTGAGCTAGTTGGGATTTATTGAAGTGGAGGTTGTGTTTTTTCTTTCACACAGTGGGATTTCTCAGTGTAAATCCTGATGTTCTCTTTCAGCATCGTGTGGCAGCTGCTACTCCTTTGCCACCATGGGAATGCTTGAAGCTCGTGTTCGGATCCTCACCAACAACACTGAAAACCCCATCCTCAGCCCTCAGCAAGTGGTCTCCTGCTCTGAATACTCTCAAGGTAAAATAGCAGTCAGTCTAAAACCCATTTTCTCTTGATCTGATGGACTCGCGTAATAACACAGTAATGGTTGCAGAGAACTGCAGATATGAACTGGGCAGCAGTTAGAAAATATAAATGACACGCTCTGTAGAATATTCATGTCATAAAACATAATGATCTTGGGAAATTACAGTACTGCTGTATGTAGAAAACTCTGGGCTGCCTTCCCCCCTAATCAGAACACGGAGCCTTATAGCATTTTTTGAAAAGTGTGTCCTTACTGCCTTCAGAAAATCAAGCGTTGGTAACTGCCCTGATTAGTGCATTTTCACTAATTATTTTGAAGAGTCTTGGGGAAAAAAAACGTAATTTATCGGTTACCCTGAAGGAAATTAAAGACAACCTGCAAAAATATTTCTTGACAATTCCAAATGTGTTACCTGTTGAGCAAACCTTATTTAACGTTGATCTCTCCTTTTAAGGGTGTGATGGTGGGTTCCCATACCTGATTGGAAAATATGCTCAGGATTTCGGCATCGTGGATGAATCGTGCTTCCCGTACATTGCAAAGGACTCTCCATGCGGTGTTCCTCAAAACTGTGGCCGCATTTACACAGCAGAGTACAACTATGTTGGTGGGTTTTATGGTGGCTGCAGTGAGATGGCCATGATGCAGGAGCTGGTCAAGAATGGACCAATGGCTGTGGCTTTTGAGGTACAACAGCTGCTCACTGTTTAGCTGCTGTTTCTGTTATTCATGCATGGTGTGCTCTTTAAACTACTGGGGTTTGGCTCTGTCAGGTTCACCACTCTGGTCAAGATTTCGTTTCCTTGAAGCGAGAGTGCAGGACTTTTACATATAGTTTAGCTTCAGTTACATTCAAGCTCTTAGTGCCTGGTAAAGCTCTCTGCCTTTTACAGTATACAGAGTATTAAATCTGCTTTCTGTGGCAACATTTCCACACTGGTGCACTGGTAGTGATGTTCTGTCTGTCTGTCAGCCAGCAATGATTGGTTTTTGGCTAAGCTGCGAGGGTAGCAGGTGTAGCAGCAGAGATGTAGTAGGTCACAGCAACCAGGAACATGTTGGAAAAACCAAGGCCGCACTCAAGAAAAGTTCCTAAAACTTCAGATAAAAAAGCAATTCTGTGATTACAGTTTAAGAAGGAATGCTACTAACAGCGAAGCAGATGTCACTAGCATGCATCAGCAACGTTTGTGTCATAACCCTGACTGCCAGGAGGGGGCGACATGAGTTAAAACTGTTCATACTCGGACCCTTTTGTGCATTTTGTAAATGGGTTACTTGGTCCCTTTCTCGAAAACACTATTTGGTTTGTCCATTCCTTGCCACTGTAGAAACATGACGACACAAGAAGACATGCTCCATGAAAGAGAACCGCCTGCCCAATGTAGAAATAAAGGGCTCATTCTATGTTGATGAAAAGACAACAATTGACCCTTCGCTAAGCCCCGCCCCCCTTGGTTACTGTTGCTACGCCTGTCAAGCTTTCCCTCTGAGCATGAAATATGGAGTTTTTAGCGATACCGGTGAGTGATATTTCTCAGGAGATATGTGCAAATTTCTGGACATATTCTACAGCCATATCAGAGAGAAGCAGACAGAAGGGTCTCCAGTATGCTTTTGAGAACTACATTCACCAAATTAAATGTTGGCGGAGTGCAAATGAAGAGGATGTTAAAATGGAGGGAAAAGCGCACAGATCTCAGTGTAAGCGCCAAACACCCCATGTATTGTCACTTCACGTCAAAAATAATCATTAGAACAACAATGTTCTTGTACAGCAGGGTAAGCCGACATGTATTATATACATTTAAATTAATGTTATGTCAGCTGTCATTATCATGTGTCTGCCCATTTCTTGCTAAGCTAAACTTGTGTTTGTTTACAGTGTGCCAGGATATTGCTCACATATAGTGGGGCTGATCTATACACTTGATCTCATTAAGGCACAGCAAAGCCCAGCAGTATCTTGTACAAGTTTGCCACAACAGTGGCACAAATCAAGGGATTACAACATTAATGCAGTACCAATCTCATCTGTTGTTGTCGCCAAAGCCAGACGTGAGCGTAGGCGGAGACCCGTAGATTGCTAGTATATATATGCTATACCAGTGTCAGAAGTTGTCGCTATATATCACCAGTATTTATTTTGCTCCAATAATACACAGTAGCTCAAGTTTTAAGAGAAGTAACCTTCCATTGAGACGTCTTTCTTTGCTAATGTTATCTGACCTAACACACAGAGCTACGGTTAGCTAATGTTAGCTAGCAACTTACCTTAGAACAGACGTAGGTGTTCTTATTGATTTTGGAGGGATTCAGCTGATCATGCGGTGTCCCACAGTGCTTAATCCACACGCGGCACCTTTTCTTCTTGTGTCTTTGGCTTGGGGAATGCAAAAAAAATGAACACCACCCTCCAAGCTTTGCGAATAACGAGTGTCGGACTTGCAAGTACCGTACGCATACCGCTTCTTCTGCTGAAAGCTTGACAGACCTCTCGTGCCTAGTTACAGTTGCTAAGGTAGGATTGGACAGTAGCCATTTGTGGGAGGGGCTTAGCGAAGGGTCAATTCAAAGACACAGGTGATTGTACACAAACAGAAACATCATCATCATAAATACTCCTGTGTCTTCCATTTTTGCCAATAGATCCTTCTAAATCGTTCACACTGGTCCTTTAAGACTAAACCATTTACAAAACACACAAAAATGTAGGAAGGTTAATAGCTTTTTAACTTTTGTCGCCCCCGTCCGGGAGTCAGAGTAATGACATTAACACTTGATGAATGTTCATGACGTAAGCATCATCGTCTGTCATTTTCTTTCCTAAAATGGAATCCTTCCTCTGAGCGCAGAGTTGTTTCTTTATTTGGAGTATCAGGAACTTACCTTGAATGCTAAATCACCATATGTGGCAATATGTTCTGTTAGTCTTAACAGTCTAAATCCCTTTCTGTTAGTCTAAATCCCTTGGAGCACAGATGTAAATCGTCCTGTTAAATCCAAACCAAAGACAGAGCAAAAACACCAACAATAAACTCGTATTTTAATCTTTAATATGTAAATGTAACCTTTTCTTCTCCATAAAATGTTTTGTTTGCTTCATCCTTTAAACCTCAGTAGACCTTTTGTTTCCACAGCGAAAAAATGAAGTGAAAGGAATAAATGATTCCTCTCCGTCTGCAGGTCTACCCTGACTTCATGAACTATAAGGAGGGCATCTACCACCACACATTCCTCACAGACACCCTCAATCCCTTCGAGCTGACCAACCATGCTGTGCTGCTGGTGGGCTACGGCCGCTGCCACGTGACTGGACAGAAGTACTGGATTGTGAAGAACAGCTGGGGCACCACCTGGGGTGAGGATGGCTTCTTCCGAATTCGCCGGGGAAGTGATGAGTGTTCCATCGAGAGCATCGCAGTCGCAGCCAACCCGATTCCCAAACTATAGAAGCTGGAAACTCAGCATGGGAGAAATAGGCATCTGGATGATCAGTCACAATCGTGAAAATTAAACGTGTCCTATGTAGCTTGGCTTTCTTTAATGCTTGCTTATGAGGTTGAAAATTTGAAGCTATGTTCTCTTCTTTTCTAATCCAACCAGTATGGTATAAATCACACATTCGGATACAAAGTTATTCATTTCAGCTTTAATGCCAACGTCCCAAATAGCTGTGAGATACATTTCAAAGGGAAATCAACGCAAAATCTGAATCACGGTCAGAGTGTGAGTTAGATCACTTTTTAAGCCTAAAACCAGACTTTTAATTCTTTTTAGTCAGCTGTCAAATGCTTATATATTATCAGTTGTGCATCCACATTATTTTTTGCTGGTTTGTGTTGGTCGGTAAACGAAGGGAAACTTGAATTGTAGGGGTTACTGTTTATCTAGCTCGTCAGAGATTTTAATGTACAGCCACTAGGGATGGGTGGATTTTGGTCATACATTTTTCAACCAATTGTTCCCAGAGCACAGACGGGGTGGATGCATCAGCACAGAGACATGTTTCCTGCCTGCTGGAGTTTTTCTTTTTGCATCCTCGTCATTCCTCTTCTGCCTGTGGATCTCTACTGTGAGGGAATGATGTTTTTACAGCCACGAAAAACACGCAGGCTTAAAAACACTAAGTGACATGTTTTGTTGGTCTGTCGATCCGCCCAGGTTCTTCATTTTCTGTTTTTAATATCCGATTTAAAATGCATGAAAAAGGCAAAAGCAAAGAGATTTATGATGAACTCTGGATTGTTTCTTTTAAATTGGGAATTAAAAAAGACTGACAGGACAGATAAATATCACACTTTCTCTCTTTTTTTTTTTAAATGAACAGTTTTTGATGATGATAATGGTGGTGCTGGATCCAAACCCACCATGTAAACTATCTGACATTATTTGAAATAAAAAAGTGATGTTTCTATTTTAGTTCATTTTAATTCTAGAAGTATTTCAAAATACCATTTGTTTACTGCTCCTGAAAGGGATTTTAATTTGTAGTAAACAGTCAAACTGTTCTTCTACAGCTCCATTTTTTCTTGTAGTATAGAATTTGAATTTGCGAGGTCTGCCTATCATGCACCATTTTTTAAATGTTTTGTTTGCTGATTTCAGCGATCACTGATTAGCTGCCAATTACAATTGTATTCAGGCTGTAACTGCCAGTGCAAACGTGGAATCCAAATGGATTGGTACAAACTGTGAATGCCAATTGTAGCAGTTTTAAGAGAACTGAGAAGTCAGTGTTTGTGTTTGCTTGTCAGGTGCAAAATCTTGATTGAATTTTTTTGTCTCAGGGAAGCCCAGTGGAGAGTTGGTATATCTGTTGTCCTTGCATCAAATTGAAACCATGACTGCCATGATTCTCTCAAGGGTAGTTTGTTCCCTGTGGAGCATTTAAAAGGGATTTGTGAATCAGTTACTAAAGGGAAGCGACTGATTGTAGTGCCTTTTATTCTGCCTCCCTTTTGCTGCATTTTTGTTCTGTAATTTGGTGGAATAAAAGCATTGCAAATTATGTTTTGTTTGCTTTGTGTGTATGAAGGAGGAACACTATTTAAAATGGATCTGAATGGTATTTTGGACTTTATGTAAGGTCATATTTGATCAGTGCTGCTCAGGAGTTTTCTGTGCAGCAAAGATTTTCATGGCATCAACAAAAGTATGTGTGACAAGAGGCTACAACAAATGTCATAAAATGAGCACAAATGACTATAGAAGGTTAAAGGATGTCTTCTGTGAGTACAAATGTTCAGATAAATGTTCAGATCTAACCAGTGAAGTGTGACGCTACGCCTGTTCTTCATTTCTGAAGGAAATATCGTACTCTTAAGTCCACCTCATTACTCAGCAGCTAAACATGAAGTATGCTTTTTATTGCCTTAACTACGTCTCCACCTCTTGCAGCGAACACTGACATGTTGCTTCTGTTTGATAAAATAAATCCAGTAGTTTAATTCAAAAGCAGAATAAGTTGAGTGATGTCTATTTTCTTTAAAATGTAACTGTTACACATAAAGCATGCTTAACACATTAAAGGGTCATTTTAAAATAACTTGGTAATTGTAACAAATCTTACTTTACAGTTCATTTTGATCCATATCTACTTTGTACTTGTGCTTAGGATGAACTTTCTTCGTGAGTATTATTGATTTTTGTTTGCCTCTTAGAGAACATTGTCTCCAAAACTGTTCATAGACTTCATAGAAATTTGATGAAGTGCAGCATAATGACACAGAGATTATTATTGTTGTTGTCTCTGTAGATTCTCAGTCTTCAAGCTTTTCCTGAAGCATCGGTAAAATGCGACTCAACTTTTTCTTTTTAGGTTCTTGAAAATGTTTAACCTCTCATTCAAGAAGCTAGTTAGCCTTTTACACACATAATTATAGCTTTTATTCACTGCTGCAGCTGTTATGTTACTGTATTTATGTATTTTGATATGTATATGATGGTGTACACGATGTCTAAGAAATCAGACACAATATTGGAAATCAGTGGTGTCTGTGGGGGACTTTTTACCCCATGCTCCCCCAAAGATCTTCAGATACATTTACGTATTATTAGTAGATATTTAGAAGTTTTTATTGAATTTAACAGAAAATCCAAAACTCTCATCCAAACAGTAAAAACAAGTTTGTTTCTTCTTACGTGCCAGTCTGTGTTGTGCTATCAAAATGTATATAAACCTAAAAATCACTTCTTCTCATTTCTTTCCACCGGGAAAAAGATTTCATTCAAAAATTCACCATCATCCAAGAACAGACCTGCAATTAAAAGTGACTATCAGTCAGGAGGGGGGTGATGTGGGCTTCTCATAATAGTTTAGATACAGAAGTTTTTACCAACAGTACCTACTTTTAGCACATTATTAAAGTAACTCATTTAACTGCTAACTAGCTGTAAGTAATCTGAACACTCCCTCCAGGATTTCTACACATCCCTGCAGCTCTCCTGCGTGAGTCACAAGGTCCAGACGTGTGCGTTGCTGTGCGGGCCGGGGCGGACCTCAGCTCCCCTCCTCGTTCCCAGCTCTGCTCAGTTCCTCTCTGCGCTGTCCTCAGCTTCTGCCCCTTCATCCGCAGGTTCTCTCCTTTACGGTGGATTCATGCTCAGGTCTCGCCCTCCTCCTCGGTCGCCATGCAGAACAACCACAAGGAGCACCTCTATAAGATCCTTGTGATAGGGGACCTCGGGGTCGGAAAGACCAGCATCATAAAGCGCTATGTCCACCACAACTTCAGCCCCAACTACAGGGCCACCATCGGGGTGGACTTCGCGCTCAAAGTCCTCAACTGGGACCAGGAGACGGTGCGTCTGCAGCTGTGGGACATCGCAGGTACGGAGCCACTTTTACGCACAGCTCACATGGAATAGCTGGAGGTCAAACATACTGTAGGCTGCGCTGAAGTTACCGGAAAGTCACACAAGTTGGTTATTGTGAACTTTTCTTTAAAGTTGTCACAGGTTTTTGAAACCTGTGTCACCAAAGAAATAATTATATTAGAAATTTGGAGGCATTTTACACACTGGGCAAAAAAAACTAACAACCCCCCCCCCCCCCCCCCCCCCCAGATAAATCTTAGTTTATTGGTTAATATTCTTTAGAAAATGCTTCAGGCGAAGCAAAAAAAATAAGGAAAATAGTTTGGTGAAAAATAAATAAATGTACATCGTCTAGCGAAATTGTCTTTTATGTCAAATAACCTCAGGGGTCCAGTTTGGAAATGTACTTTTAACATCGAGTGCTGGTGGAAAGCAGTTTGTCATGAAGGAAATTATGTTTATAATTATTTTGGATGTTTTGTCAAATGTCAAGTTATTTAAGGAAGCACAATAAAACGGCAGCTCCAAAATCAATTTCCCTCTCCTCCATGGGCACAATTTGAAGTTAGGGCCAGAGCTTTCCAAATAATTCATAACATTTTTATCAGATTTTACCTGCTCAAAAGGAAAGTACAGACTTTATGTTCTTTCTGTACGGATGATGGCTCAGAGTGAGAGGCCTGATTTGTGAGTTTGGAAGAATTGTCTGTTTTACATAAACAGATAACTTGAGGTCAGGAATGAAAAGACATTAGAGCAGAAACCATGTGACCACAGCTGTTATTTAACCATTCTCATAATAAATGATTTCAAGGCTTATCCAGGCTTAACCGTTTGTACCAGGTGACCCGCTGGATTTCCTCATCCCAAATCACTTCGCTACACAATTCTGCAATCCCATGTGAAAAGGCTAAGGTTAATTTCACACCATTTAGACTCAAAATGAGCCTGAAAGTGACCTTAATGATGGAACATCGTGGTTCCACATGATAGAACAGAAAGCAGCCATGACTGCCTGAGGATGGTTTCAGGTCTTTAGCATAAATTATGGCACTGGCTGGTTGGTTTGGCCTAAAAATAAAATAATTTCGTACAATTTTGAGCCACATGGGAGCATAGGTTGCAGCCTATAGGACCAAATGCAAGCATGTCTCCTATATTATAGTCATGATTTGGCACAATCTGTTCACCAAACCTGGTATTCCTGCTCTAAAACTGTGTAACGAACCCACAACACGTGCGTTTACCTAAATTTGACCCAGCGAGTAATTCAGTCAAATATCCACTATTTTCTATTATCAGTAATCTTAATTTTACCCTATCTCATTCTCTAACCTCATCTCTACAATACTGTTATGTACACTGAACGTCATTCTTGACTTCTAGGACACCTCCTGTCTCTCTAACTTTAGTATTTGTGTTATATATTTGTATCATCTGCGGCTGGCATAGTGTAATATGTGTGCATGCACTCGGTTGTTTTCTCACTGACATCAGTGGGATGGAAGGTAAACATCTTTAATGACAACAAATTCTAATATCTTTTCTTGTTAGAATTTATGACTTTGCCTTGGGCGAGCACAGAAATCAGAAATAATACAAGCTTTTGACCGTGATGCTGCTGGCTGAGATGACAAACCTGAAGGCTACAGCAGTCTCATGTCACATGAGCGTCGGCTGAGGTTTAGAAGAATCCTCTGACCTGCTGCTCTCTCCCCTCCTCTGTGCTCTTTCCAGTAAGTGAAAGCAGTCATGTGTCTCAACCTCATGTGAGGGAGATTTGAGGCCCAAGCTTCTGTATACAGAAAGCTTTTTATTATGAACTAATGATGAGAATCTCCTTCTGAGAAAACGACTCCAGGTCTTGTATTGTATTCTCTGAAGTCACGTAGAAGTTGGAGGTGATTACCGTAAGTTGTTAATCTTCTTTCTGCATAATTTGGGATGAGCTGTGTCCATAACAGTATCACATAACTCGCTGCAAAGAAACAGTTACTATCCGACATTTATTAGTTGCATTCAAAAAATAATTTTCTTCTTTTTTCATCCAGCACAACAAGCCTGTTAGGGGATTTGATGATGTCTGAAGTTTTCTCATGCCACCGATGCCCACATTTCTCACTTGCTGTTTCTGTGCATCTCCCAAGATAAACAACCTCAAGAAGAACCTCTATTTTTGACTGCTATATTTATTTTCTGATAAGGGTGACAGGGTTTACTTCACGGGCCTAAGCCATGTAAGTGAGGTAGATTTGTGGCTTATTTCAGGGGTTTTAAATAGTATTCAAGCCTTTTGCAATCACACAGATTATGTTGAGCTGTGGTAGTTTTACCACCTTAACGAGCGAGCCTCAGTATGTATACATATTCATATTTTGAGCACCACTCACTGGTTATCTTACATGAGAATTTCTTTTGCAGAATTTCTATTTTTGTCTGTGTTATTTTCCAGAAGGTGGTATTTTATATGCCAGTCTGAAGGCAAATTCTACTCATTCACCTTTCAACTCATAATTAGTAATTCCCAAAGATTCACATTTTTGCTTGTTTACTCTTTAGAGAAATACCTGGTTTTGTTGTAGGGGTTTAGGCATCCTCTCTAAAGTCATTGTACAGAAAGCACTTTGCTTTTTCTGCTGCTTGGTATGCTGTAATGCTACATGAAAGTCTTAGGTCCTGTTTCAACAAGCATCTGTCCCTCTGATGTGTCCTTGAGCCAGAATCTCACTCTCCCAGCTGTTCTGCTGCTGACCCTGTGCCCTGATCCACCTGTCCATGTGACAAACACTCCTGTGAGACTCACCAAAAATCAAATAAACACATACAGTATGAACTTACTGCTTACTGACATCTTGACCACCATGACAAACTGCTTGTAGAGACACAAGTTGAGGTTTTGGGCTAGTCAATGTCTGTCCCGCAACCTGAACCTATTTTGCAGCTGAGGCTGATGGAGCAGAAACTATGGATGGGAAAATCTGTGTGGATAAGGCATTTCAACAGGGCTTATCAAATTAATTTTACTCTCAGGAATTTTTATACACAATCGGCCAGGCGGGCACACACACACACACTCACAACAAAGACACATCTCTCCTCGCCCCACTCTGCCTCTATCTGTGTTTTCATCTTATCTCCCTCTTTCTGCTGCTGTAAACAGCACATGTATGTAAATTGAGTGCAGGTGAAGTAGGTGGAGAATGGAGCACATCTGAAACAGCAGAATGAGAAAACAGAATAACTTGTATTTTAGAATCTGTGCCTGTTTGCTGCTAAAGTGACCTCCAGCTTTCTGTGTGACATTGGGATGTTCATCTCTGTGTACAAGGGAACAGAATGAAAAGATGAATTTCTTTATGTGCGTCAATGATAGTATGAAAGGCAGCTTTTTATCCTTGTTAGGTTGCTGAGGTGTTCATGGAGGTTATACCATTCATCCTCATCCAGGAACCATGTAATGAGTACTGCAGGAGTATCGGGTTTTGGAGGCCTTGTTGTGAGTCGTTCCATCTTCCTACAACCAAAGTAAAAGCTGTACTTTTAGTCTCAGAACAAGGTCAAACACAGTTCCGGTGGGTGCTGTGCTGGACTCTGCCAAGGTTGCCCCTTGTCTCCGAGCCTACTTGTGATATTCATCAAGTGCAGCCAAAGTGGTGAGGGAGTCTGGTTCAGGAGCCTCATTGTCACGTCTTTGCTTTTTGCGGGTGACCTGGTTCTGTTGGCTTCATCAGCTCATGACCTTCAGCGTGCACTATCAGTTAGTAATCAAGTGTGAAACAGCCGGGATGGGAGTCAACACCTCCAAGTCTGAGGCCCTAATTTTCTTTTGGAAATCAGTGAATTGCTCCCTTTGGGTTTGGGGAGAGTTGCTGCTCCAAGCAAAGATGTTTAAGTATCTCAGATTCTTGTTCATGAGTGATGGTCAGACAGATTGGTGCAGCATCTGCTGCAGTATTTCTGGTGTTGTACCAGTGCGTCATAACTGTAGAGGGAGCTGAGCTGGATGGTAAAGCTCTTGATTTAACTTTCCACAGTCCAACCTTACGGTCCAATGTGGGGCAGTGGAGGCTCAACGGTTAAGTCTCTAGGCTACTGATCAGAAGGTCAGAAAGATAAAACCCCAGCGCTGCCATTGTTGGGCCCTCGAGCAAGGCCCTTAACCCTTCCTGTTCCAGGGGCACTGTATGTAGCATTTCTGACCTGCACTCTGACCCCAACTGGGATATGTGAAAACAACATTTCACAATGCCCTAATGTGTTTTTGACAAATAAAGGCTTCCCCTTTATCCCTCACTTATGATTGAGAGCTGTGGGTGGTGACCGAAAGAAGGTCAGAGATACCAGTAGCACGAATAAGTTTCCTCTGTAGGGTGACTGTGCTCAGCCTTAGAGAGGGTGAAGAGCTTGGACATCCAACGGGAGCTCCAAAGTGTCATATCAAAAGGTGTCAAAGTGGTTTGTGCGTCTGATTAGGAAACCTTCTTTTGAAGGTTTTCCGTGCACATCCAACCAGGAGGAGACCCAGAATCAGGGTCCTAAACCCTACTTGTTGTTGTAGGGATTACATATCTCATCTGGCCTGGGAACACCTTGAGAACCTCCAATAGGAGCTAAATATTGCTGTGGAGAAGGATGTCTTCAGTGACCTTCTTAACCTGCATCCACTACAACCCTGGATAAGCACAAAAATATAGCTACAGATATACGGAAGGTCTGCACACATTCACACTGCTACCAATCAGTAATCATTTTATGTATGTGTGTCTGCATGTGTGTCTTTGTCTATGTGTTCCAGGTCAGGAGCGGTTCGGCAACATGACCCGTGTGTATTACCGAGAAGCCATGGGTGCCTTCATCGTGTTTGATGTCACTCGTCCCGCCTCCTTTGAGGCCGTCACAAAATGGAAGGAGGACTTGGATTCCAAACTGACACTAGCCAATGGGAAACATGTAGCCACTGTGCTTTTGGCTAATAAATGTGACCAGGGTCGGGATGTACTGACCAATAATGGAATAAAGATGGAGCAGTTCTGCCAGGAGAACGGCTTTGTGGGATGGTACGAGACATCTGCTAAGGTGAGAACGCTACACAAATAGACACGCACGGAAACACACAGCAGAAACACAGAAGAAAAAAAAGAATTCAACAGGAGCTCTGAGGTTCAAGCCCCTGTGTCAGCAGACATGTCCGTTCTGTTCAAATGTCCTCAAGAGGCAGCTCACTCCTTTGACTCCGTCAGACCCAGAGGCTGATTACCCCGTGGAGATACCCCCAGAAGCACATTCTGGATCTGAGGGAGTCCGATAAAAGTGCTGAGTTTAACCAGCAGTCTGTTCAGCATTTGCATATGAATAAAGCCTAAATCAGGGAGCTCTGCTGCTTTTTCTGTCTCACAGTGGAAGTTCCTTCCGTGTTATTCCAGGTCAGCTGCACTCACATCAGGTGCTCCATCATCCAGACAGGATGTCCAAGAATGCTGAGGGAATATATCAGCCCTCTGTTTTCCACAGACTGCACAAATCTTGAAGGATTACTTTGACATTTTGTGAAATTCTCTTTCTTCCTGAGAGTTGGATATCATTTAGAATAAATTATGATCCAAATGTAACTTTGGTCTAAAAAGACAACTTAAGATATTTCAGATTTTCAGCTTCTACAGTGGTACTATGTGTTCATGTGGACACATTACCAAATACATTTCAGTTTGTCTAAAGCCAATGATGCAGTTTGAATGTGATACAAGGTAGCATAGCAACAACATGCGCACACAAAATCAGGAGAATATATTAAAATAAAGAGCACAAGTAAAATGTATAGTCAAAGTACAAGACTAATTCCAGTCTAGACTGATTCAAGTCTAAATCATGCAGACAGACAGGATTTAAAGAATGCAGTGAGTGGCTGCTGACTGTAAAACGAGCAACACACTGACACAAGTCCTGACTGTGGCAGCAAGGAATCTCACAGCTCAATGGTAAGAGAAGAAACTAGACTAAGATGTTCGCCCCACAGACACATACTCTTAACACATCCATATGCAGCACAAAAAATGCAAGAAACCTTGACCTAAACTCTCAGTTAACTGTGCTGCAAGAAAAATCAGTATTTAATCAGAACTGTTTTGCACTGTAGCTGTGTGATGGACAAGAACAACAAACCAGAAATAAAACGCTCTCAGAGAAGTCTCATCAAGGAAACATGTTTAGCTGTTTTATTAATAGAAAATGTGTGCCTTTGAATTTATCATACAGTCAATACTAAAACTAGTTTCTATCCAACAAACAAGACGATGGGATTAAATGGAAATAACAGGTGATCGACAATAGTGACGGCAGTGATAAATTGAGTATTTAAATGGCTCAAATCAAGGCAGTAAATACATGAAAGAAATTAGAAGCTAAAAAGCAGTTGTGGCATTTTTGAAAAATCATGCATAGTTGGAGCTGGAATATGAAAAATCGACTAGTTGCACAGATGACTGCATGCTGCCATTTTGCAACCAGCTTTGTTGTATTCGTAGCTGTGTATAGAAATAGTAATAGGCCATAAATGTTGAATAATGTGTATTGTAATGCCTCAAATCCCGTTTGAACAAGAACATACAGAGTCGCCCTTTGAGCCGAACGTGTTTCCAGAGTCTGTATCACATCAGAGCATTCTGAGCTCGCTGCCTGAATGACCTGCCACCAAGAATTATTCCAAACTTTTATCTTGAACAACTCTGGACATGTTCTGCATGCACAAGAGAGAGAAGTGCAGTTAGCAGAGCACAGAGAATGTGCTGTTTGTTGTATTTTCACTTTCATTCGGATGAGTCTTTTCTTATAGATCTAACAGTGGGTCTGAAAGCCAGATGGGTTTGTGTTGTTCTGCAACCTTTCACATCATTCTAAACACACTGTTAGATCTTATGAATGATGAATGATATGATAATGAATGATAATGATAATGAATCTTGTTCTCTCCTCATGTGAACTTCAGTAAAACACCCAGGGTGGATTCTCTGGTTTATCAGCTCTGAGTTCTGTTTGTTGTTGCTCTAAATCCTTTAGCAGAGATGCTGTTGAGAACAGATGTTTGACATTTGTGGTTTGTTCTGTTGGGAGGAGATGGCTGTTTGTAAATGAGGCAAGACAAGTTTCTTAGAATTCCCATATAGCTCTATGATGTTTGCAGGAAAAAAAGGTATAAATGGGGATCCATGTGATGCAGACCTTTACTGGATGCCATCAGCTTGGTTTCTTGTGTTCAATTAAGTAAGGGTAAATTCCATCAAAATAAACACTGATGGTAGCATAAAGAAAAAATACAAACATGGGGAAATAGACCTTATTTAAATTTGCAATAAAGCAAGAGTATAGAACAAAATGAGACGAACCAATCCAGTGATTTTATTTGTCTGACTTAAAGTAATTCTGTTTTAATTTGTATTTTTACAGCACAACCACAGACACTCTTTGTCATTCCTCATTTATTGCTGCTCCAGTCTTTCCAGATCACTGAAGAAATGATCAGCTATTCAAAATTCAATTGTTATCATTTGGATTGGAGTCATTGCAGGCGTTTCTTACTTCAGTTCAGCTAGCTGGATCACTAAACACATTTTTAATTTTTTTTCCACCCCTGGCAGCCACTGTGAATGAACACATACAAAAATCTCTTTTCACTTTGTGTTCACATCATGGCTGCTGGCTGCTGCTTCATCCATCTATTCAGTTTAGTGATGGTCCATTTGATTCACTCACCTGCTCTCACAGGCTTCTCCTCCTGCACACATCGTTTTTGACATATTGTTCAGCGCCTCGTACCGATGTTTGCATTCATCGATTTATCCTCTCTCTGTCTCTGCACTTTTTCATATTTCACATCTCTCTTTTACTACCTTCCTGCTGCTCTTTCTTCCTTCTCTTTTTCAGGAAAACATCAACATCGACGAAGCAGCCAACTGCTTGGTGAAACACATCATCTCCAGTGAGAACGACATGCTCCAATCAGAAGTCCCCGACACCATCACCCCTCAGTTAGAGAAGGACAAAGGCGGGACGTGCTCTTCCTGCTTCAGATCCCAGTAACACCTCCTGACAGCTGGACGTCCTTTTGTGTCTCATTACACACAAAGTCAAGTCTGAGCAAGACACAGAGGAAGAACTGCTTTGGCTTTTTTTTTTAAGGAAGAGGATGAGGGTGCCAGCTCTTCTCCTGTCTGCTAGCTTTGGGTTGGGTGACAGAGGGGCAGCTGACTCAAGAATTGGAAGGACTGAAACAGAGACAGACAGGGAGAAAGAGAGATGGATGCAGCTGTGTGCGCTTGTCAAAGGCAAGGTCACCCCCTGCCTGGGTGACTTCAAGCCTTGACACTGCCACTTCAGTTGCCATGGAGACACAGTTAATGAGCACATGCACAGAGAGGTTGCAGCAAATCACAGCGTATCTGTACTAAAAGGTCGATGGAGGTAATCACTATACAAACTATGATAGCTGTCTCCCTTTCTCCCTCCCTGCGGTCGTCTCGCTTCTTTTCCTTCTGATTTCTTGTCATTTTTTTCCTCCTTAACCATCCATGTTTTAGGTTTTCGTATCATTCTGGGCTAATTAGCAGACAAAAGGCAAATTTAGGTTTAGTTTTCTACCAGCTTTTCAAAACCAACCCCTCTCTGTCCCAATAAAGCCAGAGTCATATTTTATGATTTTTTTGGCCTTCATTTTATTTTCCATTGTCATTTTTATTCAGTTTTGTGGGGTGTCCTTCCTCATCTACACCTGCTGGTTCCCGTAATGTATAGCAGACTGTATGGATGTCATTTCTAACACAGCCCATTTTATTTAATAGATAAACTCACTACACATATATATTATTTATAAATGCTCCTAAATGTGTGTATTTTTTTCTTTTTTTTCATCACCGAGGTAGAATTAATTTCATTTCAACGGTGACGTATTCAGAATTGAATTAATATTGAATGTGTATCAAACAAAGCTGTGTTAAAGCAACTCTGTTGTATCTGCTTTAATCCAGTGGTTTGATATGAAATTTCCACTCCACTGTGAAATATTTGTAATATTTGTAATTATGGAATAAATGCAAATATGTATACAGCTATGTACATATTATATAAAGCAGACTAAGACATAATAGAACCAAAGATATATCCAGTTTTCAAAAATGTTCATATGAAATAAACTTTAGCTTTACTGACTGGCTGGAATTTGTCTGTTTGTGCCTAAAGTTACACGATTTATGCTGTTATGAATTTAAATGCCCTGTTTGCCTACATGGAGATTTTCATTCTAAACTCTGTACCTAATAACAGTAATGATGGTGTAAATAGAATCCAAACCAATATATTGATATTATCAGCTAATGTTGGCCTTTCACAAATATATTGTTGTTGTTTGCATATATCCATAGTTATATTGTTATTTTTAACAGAACATCATGTAGTAAAAGGATACTTAGGATAATTTGCAAACAGTGTCATCACATAGTTTGTCAAGCAAGAGCGACTCCGACTCGACCACAGCACATGTAGCAGAGCACGTGTTACAGTGGAGCAGATGGTGCTGTGGAGTCACAAAGTTAAGAAACTGGGACCCTATTATTTCCCCTTTCAATGTAGCTCTGACATGCTATATATATTCAATATATCTATGTAAAGAATATCGACTAAGATATCAATATTGGAATTTTTTTCTCCACAAAATTGGTATTGGCACTCTCCCTAAAAATCTAATATCAGTCAACTTCTGGGAGAGAATTCTGCCTTAAAAAATGCAACAAATTTACAGGAGAGTCAGGGAGCTGTCAGTTAGGTGAGAAGAGGTGCAACCAGGCAAACAAACAAAAAACAAGCACCTGTGTAAATGATCTATGACACTATGCCCTATTCATGATTTTCTCTTAAACAAACCCTTTTATAGCATTTTGCTGAAATATGACAACATGTTGGTACATTGTTTATAACACTCTCAGCAACAAGGTTTTTGGTTTGAGTTTGCTGGTCTGCTGGGCTTTTCTGGAATTTCAGAATATACAGACTCCTCATTCTCCCACAGTCCAGACACCTGCCTGGTAGGTGAACTGGTCATTCTGAATTGGCTGTAGGTGTGAATAGTTGTTTGTCTCTTTGTGTTAGCCATGTGATGGACTGGTGACCTCTTGGCCAGTGTCAGCTGAGATGGACTCCGGCCTCCTGTGACCCTCTACAGAATGAACCAGGTCTAGATAATGGATGTATGTTTGAATAGCGAACACATTCAATATCACTTTGTAAGATTTGAAATATAAATCATTCCTTTTGTGGGAAAAACACCGTGTTTGGGCTTTTCTCTGACAGTTCTTCTGTGGACGCTTCACTTAAAGAGCAGCAGTGTAGCCAGCTGCTGTTGATAACAGTCACGTAGTCGTATAAATTTAGCCAATCGGCGTCCTCCAGTCTGATGTGAAAAGGGTAATTATTTTAGTGCCCCAAGCAGAATCATTCAGCAGCAGCAGCAGCATTGTAATGTTTGCCTTCACTGACAATGACAAATGTGGAGGCCCAAGACTTCATCCTCCTGCTAACTAAATAAAGTCTCAAATAATTTGAGAGGAGAACTTTGGCAGAGAAACTACAAGTAAAAGAACTTGGCTCAGATCAGCAGTGGTCCATGATCAGAAGAGTGATGTAGAAAGTAAAACATCCTGAACATGCAAGGCCTCTATCTGTCAGTGCAGAAAGGTGAGCAGAACACAGCCATGAAAAAGCTTTAGTCTGCTTTCTGTGGACTGGCATGGAGCATTTCTAAGAGATGAGTACCTCTCAGAGCTGCAGCAGGCTGTACATTCTTCTACCAGGAAAAAGTTTGGCTTAGTAAGAACTTTAACCAAGCATTAACCAACATATCATTCAATTTGCATCTAGACCTAATCATATAATTAGAAATGATTTATTTTCAACAAGTGTTAATGCAAATAAAAAATGTCAAATATAATAATCTAAAAACTAAAAGCTTGGTGTCAAGTCACTTTGTAAAAACATTCAACTCATAATGCCAAATAATCAAATTAATCAATGATTTTGATAAAACGACTGCAAGTATTCCTCTGATATCTTGCATTAAATTACACTGACATGATTACACAGATTCATTGTGTTGATGCAGTCCTTTATGCTACACAAAAGGCTCAACTAACATTAAGAATGCTTTCTTTTAAACAAATAATGTAAATTTTATGCTGATATATACATTCATTTTACTATTTAATATGCTTTCTTTTAAGAAAACAGGATTAAATTCCAGCTATAGAAATTTGGGTCTTGCTCTATTAAAGGAAATGTTCAATCAATAGTACAATAATTAGAGTTTCTTACTGTCAGGGATATTTTATTGCTCTAGGTTCTACCCTTGAATAAGATACCAAACACACTGCTGGGCTGTTGGTAAATTATTATTGTTCACAGCACGGAGAATGAAAGTACATCATTCAATGGGGAAAAGAACTTACTCAACCTGAAGGGCGAGACTTCACCAAAGAAGAAGTGCAAATGTAACAGTGTTTATGTTGGACAAACTCTTCTCCTATTGGCTCATAAATAGCTTAAACCTCATGGTGCAGTTTTTCATACATGTAAGAAATGCTGAGGGCAACTTTCCAAAGACAAAAACTTTTATAGATGTAAAAGTAACTTCTGAAGTTCACTTAATTCCTTAGCCTCTATGACTCCTTAGGTAAATCTTCAACAATTATGCTCAGCTACCTGAAAGTTACTCTACTAACATGAAGTAGTTCCTCAACAACAAAGATACATGTGCATAAAATGTACACTACCATTCAAAAGTTTGGTGTCACCCAGGAAATTTCATGTTTTCCATGAAAACTCCCACTTTTATCCATGTGCTAGCATAACTGCACAAGGGTTTTCTAACCATCAATGAGCCTTTCAGCACCATTAGCTAACACAATGTAGCATTAGAACACAGGAGTGATGGTTATCTGACACAGACTTATTGCTCTGTGACCCTATGGAGATATTCCATTAAAAATCAGCCGTTTACAGCTCGAATAGTCTTTTTTTTAACCACATGAACAATGTCTAGACTGTATTTCTGATTACTTTAATGTTATCTTCATTGAAAAAAACTGCTCTTCTTTCAGAAATGAGGACATTTCTAAGTGATAAATGATAAGTGCTCATGACTGAGTTTACTTTCACAGTACCTCTGGTCAGTCTGTGTTCTGTATCAGTGTCCAGGCTTGACTGATGTCTCCTTGATGCTACATTACTAAAACAGTCGAAGTAGTTAACAAGAAGAAAGAATTTTTTCAGCACAGCTATCAGCCTTGTTATGAGCCCAATTTTCTGAAAATAAAATGCAAAAGTTGTACAATCAACAACCTCACAATCTGTCAGTTTAGATGTTCTCTGAAGACGTTAATTAAAGCTCCGTTTACCAAATCATTCACTGAAACAGGCTCCTGATTCGTGCTCATAGTTATACAGTTATTTCAAGGCAGTCAAGATGAATAACTAGTCAGTTGTATTTAAAAGGTGGTGTGTAAATCAGAGAGCGTCATATGATTTGAAAAGACTGAATCCAAACAGATGCAAGTCAAATTGAAAATGTGTTTTTCATGCTGCGTCTCTATGATGGGAAATCACGAGCACTTCTAGAGGAGACTTTTTTCCCACCGTGTGTGTTACCAGTCACATTCTGTAATAGGCTGGAAATCCGATTTCGCTGTGAAAAAACTCCAAATTCCACTGTAATAGTTCTTGTTTGTTGAGTTGACCTGACTCTGACCTGCCATGTGACTCCAGGTCTGTCCCTTCATACCTGCATACCTCCATAGAGCACCGTTAATGTTGATACATAATCAAGGTCGCCACATACTTTACTAAGACTTTCTGGACACAAATGATAATTTCTGAAATGAAAGTGACTTCAAATAGATTAAATCTCACGTTATTACTGGCCTGCAACAGTGTTTTTCGTGAATTAATTTGTCAACAGTATTTTCTCCTCACACAGACACTCACCGTCTAATTATCTCCCTCCAAAGATAACATTTTGTGCCTCGTTTAACGCCGTGGTTTCTTTTCATCCTCGAGAGACAAAGACGCAATCCATTGTCTCTCAGAGATTCCGTCAAATATTGGTTTAGAGGTTTGGCCGCCGCACGCTGGAGGAAGACTGTGTGCCACTCTCTAATTTTGTAATAATTGGATCTGATTTGCGGCATTGATGTAACAATTTGTGAGAGAAAACACAGGGCAGCAGTGGCGGTGGAGGGGAGGAGAGAAGTCAGGCGCAGACGAGAGTTATGTGGAAATTTTCCTCTGCCGTCCTCTGAGTCAGAAGCCAACCCCTCTCCTCTGTACACCCACTCAGACACACAGTCAAACACATTCACAGATGATCAGAAGATTTCACAGATTTATCTCTTGCTCGCTGCCGGTCTCTAAGGCAACAAGCTGCACAGAGTGCGATAGTTTTGTTTCTCTTTACTTACAGGCCCTGACCTTGTAGTTCCCCTTGATTTCCTTTCTCATATAAAATAGAGAGATGGAAAAAACGAAGGAAAGAGGGAGAGAGAGAGAGAGAGAGAGAGGAACCATAACAAGGGACTGTAATCACAAGACTTCTCAGTCACAGAGGATAAGGCTGAAATAATCTGCACGTGATTTCAGGATGACTTAAAGACTCAGTTTGCCCTGTTTCTCACACACACACACACACAGACACACACACACACACACACAGACACACACACACACACACACACACACACACACACACACACACACACACACACACATTTCCACAAAAACACACGACATGCACATGGCTTTACCTGTCTGCTGTAATTTTAATTTTCATGTTTGCAGTCGCCTTCAGCTGGAGTTTGAAAGAATTTCTTCTTACAAACTGTGCTTGCATAACACTTTCAGTTAATCCTCTGGAGGTCCAGAAGAAAGAAAAAAATTTCAGGGCATCCACTGTAATTCAGCCCTAGGAGATAAAAGTTATTCATCTTGCAGCAGTGACACATAAGCATAAATAATAAAATATTATGACTGTTACAATAAAACAGCCACAGTGGACATGCAGCTCTGAAGTAGTGCTACTATATGGTCGATAAACGCTGAGAGAGGTGCTGGAAGAGGAGGCAGTGGCAGGCTTTCTCTGGCTGTGAATTAAACGCACAGTAAAAGAGAATCAATAGCAGGAGCCAGGAGAGACTGTGGATGAATGAAAATAGCAGCTGGACCTCCTACTTTGATCGATAAGTGTGTGTGTGTGTGTGTGTGTGTGTGTGTGTGTGTGTGTGTGTGTGTGTGTGTGTGTGTGTGTGTGTGTGTGTGTGTGTGTGTGTGTGTCTGTGTCTGTGTCTGTGTCTGTGTGTGTGAGAGAGAGTGACCTCACAGCGGCAGAAGTTTTGCTGAGTTTTAAATGGAGTGCTGTGTGGAATATCAAAGGCTCACTCTGAATGACTCATCATTCACAACCAGTTTGGCTGCACAGTGAATCCGGTTCGATAGCAGACCTCGGTGTCTCTCTGTCTCACACACATAAACAAATGTACTATTGATTACACTTGAGGATTTGTTTACACTTGCAGCAGAATCTATCTGACACATCTGTGTAGGATGTAATACTGTTTGCACATTTGGCCCCATTCTCATTGTGGTGCTTAGTAATTGTGCGTTTTGTTTGTTTTTCATCATCATTTGTCTGTGCAAATTAGTAGATATTTCCTTAGAAAATGGCAAGTTTTGTAGCAATTAGACTCAGGATTTGATTCATCTAATGTGGTTAAATTAGACTAAACTATTAAATTAGTCAAGCGGTTGTGGAGGAAGCTTGTGCCTGCATACAGGGTGAAGCAGTGGATAACTGGAGTAATTCCACTTCTCTGTCTGTAGCAATGTGACTGGCTTACCTGTTGGCTAAGCCCATAATTGTTACGCCTCAGGATCCTGAGACAAATTGCTGCACTCTGCATCCAATCAAGTGGCAGCATGTTCCATTAAACGCTGTTCCGCTTCCCTCGCAGAGACAAGAAGAAAAGGACAGCTAAAGGACTATGCACATAAACACTTATGGAGTTAGTGATGGGAACTATCACTTTGGGTCTTTTTGCCCTCTGACGGACTCTGCTGCTGGTAAAAAAAAAAAAAAAACTGAAAAAAAGGAAGTTTCGTTTGTAACGTACTGCAAGCCAGATCAAAATACACCAAATGCATTGTCTGCTGACCAATCTCTAATTGAATGGACTGCGTCTTCAGATGGCAAAGGGCTGCCCACTAGGGGTGTTTAGTCCAAATCACAAAGAAACTGTCTGTCTGAGGGACAAAATGACTCAACAAACAGGACATCATTGATTTCAAAGAGCCACAACACAGACTGTTTCTTCTCAAAGAGAGCCTCAGGTCCTCCCTGCACATGTGATGAAATCTGTGAAGTCATTCCAACATTTAAAAGAAGCAATTTTGTCTGTTATAATCAGCTTTGTAAGCTTCAAATCACTGTATTCGCTGGTGAAGAGAGGCACAAAGTCTAAGTTGCACTTGATTAACACTACTGTCAGGGAAAAGAGAATCTTGAAAAGCATACTTTTGAACATCTGAGAGAAGGTGCAGCTCTGAGAACATTCCGACCATTCCAAGACTACAAGAACTCCTGTCTTGTGTTTTAATAATGAGCTCCATGAAAGGAGAAGGAGACAGATGACATCAACTGTTGCAACAACAAAAGACAAAAAATTCCCTTCAGAGTTGTATAGAGTGTTGGTGTGTAGTTTGCGTTCAGGCAGTGTTAGAGTTTGACTTTATTTTCTACAAACTTGAAAATGTTCACAAGCTGGACATTTTTAATCCACCTTACAAGCGCAGAGCACACAGTGAAATGCTTTCAGGTTCTCGCACACAGAGAGGCGTGCAGGAATGTAAACATACTGATATCAGCCTCGTACATGCATCAGCACCTTGTGATTCTGTGAAACAACAGATATTATCTTTACTGACCTCTTCACAGACAGCTCAGTGTGCAGCTGGATCTCTGCCTGGTTTGGACACCTGGCAGCATCACTGAAGCCACAAAACCTGTCTCCTACAAAGAGACATTACAAAAATTACAAAAAATTTTGTAATTTTTGTAATGGCAGGCACTGGGCTTTTACAGACCAACTTCTCCTGCAAAGATGAGGCAGAAGATGATTACTCTCAAAGCTCTGAAGAAAATCAGGAGCAAAGCAGCTCAAGCAAAGAGAAGAAAACTGTGCAGTATCAGTGCTCAGAATGTGATATGAGCTTTCAGAGGCTCATAATTTTGTGTAGCAAAAATTACAAAGAATTTTTGCTACACAAAAATTCAGAGGGATTCTTCTAGTTTAACAGACCTCCTGTGTATGATGAAATGAGCTCTGTCAAAAATGTCGGCATTTCTTGTGCTGTTTTTGCGTGGTCCCCCTATTTCCGCTTCCCTTTAGAGCTCCACTTTCCTCCAAAACCCTCATGTACATCAAAGCCAAGAAGAGTGGCTGCTCTAGACTGCCCACAGGTATGTGAGTAAGTGTGTGTTACCCTTGTAGATGACTGGCTTTTTCAGGGTGTTTTTCCCTCCCTGCCTTTCCCACAGTGTATGCGGTGAGAGGCTCAGCCTTGCAGAAAACAAGTATGCGAAAAAAGAAAACCTTCAAGGCCATTTGTTTCTCATCTACGAGTGCACGAGTGGAGTGACGACGTGTATGATGTAGCCTGTGCCGAGGGGTTTGCTGTTTTTCATTCATCCCAGAAAAGCAATAACGATGGCTTTCTGACTCAAATGAAAATACATGAGTACATTTTAAGAAGCATCTTATAGGTGCAGCTGTCAGTGTGTCAGTGATGTGGTGGACAGATCAGCACCTTGGAGAGCAATCGTGACACATCTTTGGTGCAGAATATTAAAACAGGTATTGACTATGTTACACTGTGAGCTGCTGCATTTTTATGGGGCGGTTTTATGTGCTCGGTGCGTGATGCAGACAGTGTCATCTGTCCAAACAATAGGGTTATTTTCGTGTCGCATTATCATACAATACCAAATGTCAGTCTAATTTATGGGAGCATTTGATGGTTTCCTCTTTATATCGAGTGTCTCTCTGCTGGGGAAGCTGATTGCTGCTGCAGTGTGTTTGTCCCTGAGATGGACGTTTTTTATGCATGTGCCATTGTGTGTTTGCGGGTGTGTGTAGCTGTAAAGTGTTTGCTGGCTCTCTTTGCCTTGGCAGGGGAAAGGCTATGTGGAAAATTGGTCAGCAGTGCCCTTCCTCTCTGTGCCAACTGTGTCTCCTCTGGTGGATGTGTCCAGAACAGCATGTGGACGTTTTAATGTGACTTTGTGCTGAGTGTGCTCAGTCCTCACAATTATTACTGTTATTATTAAGCCTGATGGATTCTGCTGTGTGATTTGTGTGTCTGTCTGTGATCTACATGCATTAGCAAATGTGTGTGAATTTGTATTCTGGAGTCGCTGTGAGTGTCTGCGGATTGAACTCTGCAGCTGTGGTCCTCTGTGGTGCCTTACAGCGCTATCTAGCTGTGCATGTTTAGCACTGCACACACACTGCATACCAACAAGCACACTCACCTCTCACGGCACTCTTTGATCCCACATCTTCTAACTACACAAACATGCAGAGATTCATGAGAAACTATGTTAATGATTTAAACTATCTATAAAATGTAAAAAAAAAATAAAAAATTATTTAACAAAAATGCAAAATACAGTTCGAAAAAGCAGCGCACTTGAACTTTCAGGACTCGGCTTACATCTCTGGTCACTCAAAGCAAATCATTAAAGCAAGGAAATGATGCCCTGGAAACGTGCATAAAGGTGGGAGATGAGTCCAAGGAGGCAGGGATGTTGACGTGTTGCATGGATGGACAGAGAGTGGGAGGATGGAGGGGACTGAGGTGGGTGGATGAAAGTTGCCAGGCTGCGTGGGAGTTTGAGGGCATGTTTAAGAGTTGTGTCTGTGTGTGTCTAGGTGTGTGCGTGTGTGTGTGTGTGCTTCCTCTCTGTGTGGGCGAGCGAGCATGGGACCGAGTGATGGCTCACATAGAGGCAGTTGTCATGGCAACAGAGGATGTCGTCTTGTTCCGCAAGAGCTCAGCTGTCCCAGAATCCTACAGACCTCTCTCTTGTCTGCCTCTGTGTTTCTTAGTCTATTTCTCATATACTGTTTTCTTTGTAGCCAAACACCCACTCACTCCTTTGTTTTCTACCTCTCTCTCTCTCTCTGTCCTGTTTTTCTCTATCCCTCTTCTCTCTACCTATTGCCCTATTTCCCTGCATTCTCCAGTCCCCAGTTCTCCTCCTCCCACTCCCCTATTCTCCTCCTCTCCAACATAGAGCTGTAACAGATAAAAATAGAGGTAATAAATTGCAGTGAAGCTGCCAGGGTGTATATTTATGTGTGTGTATGTGTGTTTAGATTTTCACTCTAATGACCTGTATAGACTGTGGAGGTCGCCCCACACATGGAGCTGTAACTCTCTGTGCCCTCCTGTCTCTGCCGTACATGGCCCATTAATTCGCAGCTTTACCGCTTTACCAGCTAAATACTGAGGCCACTTAACTCTGTCAGGCTTGTGACCCCTCAGATATTTCTTGCATCCCACCGGCAGTGGAGATTGTCTCAGAGCTAAATAAATGATCATTCATCAACATTACTGCAGAAAATCCTCCATTTCTCTGAAGGATCCTAATATTAGAAGTCAAACATTTTTGTGATATTGTGGCAATCCAATGTCAAAATATAAGAAAAAATGGTGAAAACCCAAACAAAACCCATGTACGTGTATTACATCATGGAATCTTCTGAAATGTTGCAAAGCAGAACTGACTGAGCAGTCACTGTTTGTGTCCCACCTTCACCATCCCCCTATAGCTCTACCTTTCTCTCTCTCTCTGCTTCCTAATCATCTCTCTCTCTCTCTCTCTCTCTCTCTCACTCACTCACTCACTCACTCACTCACTCTCTCACACACACACACACACACACACACACACACACACACACACACACACACACACACACACACACAACAAGTGATGTGATTTATAGCTACATTTGCAACAATCTCTCTCCCTGGGAGAGAGAATGAGAGAAAAACAGGGCAAACACACAAGACCACCTGACGCCACGCTCATCTGTCCATATTTACAGAATGGAAAGACAGAAATGACAGAAAATAAGAAGGCATGAGGAGAAAAATGAAAAAGAAAAGTAACTCTATCCCAATAATGAACAAAATTCCAGAGACTAACCATATATTTAAATATATATATTGCTCATGCCTCAAGGTCACTTGTCCACCTGAAAATTGCTATCTCTTTTTCTGAAAACAAAACTTCAAATTAATTTGAAAGACATAAGATGCTATCCTTTGACATGATCTCACTGATGTGTTTTGAAGAATTTCACTGAAATAATTAAATCTTTTCCATCATTGTGTGTTATGTCATAATGTCCATAACAAGGCAAATCAATGGGAAGGGTTAATCCGGTGGGAGATGAGCAACTGACAGAAATATAGAAAAAGAGACACACTGGGATTTTTATTGCTGTTCTTCTGGGCTCACATACACTGTAGGAGACTAAAAAGGAGATTTGATACCTATGAGCAGCTCTGTAGGAAATGTGAAAATGAGGCATAATGAGATCGTGAAGAGAAGATGATGATGAGGATAGGTGGAAAGGAGAAGAGAGAATATCATTAGAGGAAAGCTGGATGAGCTCTGAGAGTCCCAGCGTGCCAATGCAACTTGTCTGCACATCTGTCTCTTCATCCCGAGTGGGCATTGCAAAAGCAGATGCAACAGGGTGAGTGTGCGCTCACCTCTCCCCTCCAAACAGAAACATCTGTCTCTCCATGCAGGCCATATGCCCTGTAACACAAGCCCTCGCTCGTCTCCATCCCCCTGTCTCGCTTTCATGTCTTTTTCTCTTTCTGTCCCCCATCTTGTTGTCTTTGATGGAGTGCCAGCGGCTGGCAGACACTCCCGCTCCCTGGCTTTATGGGCACACTGTCTCCTTCTGCAGCTGCCCTGTACAATACACAGACACACACAGACACACACACACAGACACACACACACAGACACACACACACACACACACACAGACACACACACACACACACACACACAGACACACACAGACACACACAGACACACAGACACACACACAGACACACACAGACACACACAGACACACACAGACACACACACACACACACACACACAGACACACACAGACACACACACACAGACACACACACACAGACACACACACAGACACACACACACACACACACACACAGACACACACACACACACACACACACACAGACACACACAGACACACACAGACACACAGACACACACACAGACACACACAGACACACACAGACACACACAGACACACACACACAGACACACACACACAGACACACACACACACACACACACACAGACACACACACACAGACACACACAGACACACACACACACACAGACACACACAGACACACACACACAGACACACACAGACACACACACACACACACACACACACACACACACACACACACACACACACACAGACACACACACACACACACACACACACACACACACACACAGACACACACAGACACACACACACACACAGACACACACAGACACACACACACACACACACACACACACACACACACAGACACACACAGACACACACACACACACACACACACACACACACACACACACACACACACACACACACACACACACACACACACACACACAGCGAGCAGCGATGGATTTTCTGTTATGAAATATCAAAGCCTAATATGCCCAAGGCTGACCAGATTTGAATTAATATATGCTGATTCCTCTAGCTGTGCCTTCATTACGGTCTCACCTTCAAATGTGAGAGCGGTCATGAATGACTGATTATCAACACACAACACACATTAATATTACACTGATACAGCAGCATTATTCCCAGCAGCATTAAGAGCATCACACCTAAAGGGAAAATCTATATTATAACAGTCACTTCTAAAAACAGTTGTGAGTGATTTACTTTGGATTAATGGCGCTGCTTTTTTATTGGCTTTTTGCTGTCATTATTGTGGTTAACTCACTAAATGTGGATTACATTAAATCAATGTTTTCAGCAAAGTTACAACAGAACTTGACAGCAGAGCCCTTTCTGCAATGATCTGAGACATCAATGTCAAGTTTCAGAGTCCCTTAGAATTAAACTCTGGCAGTGATACTCATCTCACTGACCACGGGCCAAATGAGGCCTGTGACAGGCTGCCAGCTGGCCAGCTCCCCGTCTTCTAATTCAGAATGAAACAAAAAACTGATTGACACTAGTAAATGTTCAATAATGTCTCATGGCTATTAGTTAAGATACAGAAAAAGAGGAGTTGTAAGTCTTTTAATGTTTATTCATTTTATTTGCTACATATTATTGCCCATTTTTAAGGTCCCTGTTCAGTTATTGAAACCCCTAAAAACCCTACAAACACCTCTGTATGTCACAGTTACACATCTAGAAGCCTTTTCCATGAAAATAATCTTGTTCACATGTAACTCTACACTGTTGCTTCCTTGTGAATGTGCCGTTGTATGAAGTACTCCTGTTTTTCTCAACCAACGATAAAGATAGTAAAAAGGTTGCAGCATCGTGTTGAGAGAGCACTCCAGTTAGTGGTTTTGTTCAGGAATTCAAGGGATGTTCTTTCCTACCTCAACCTTCACCACCAATCACAGCAGAGCGTTACTCCCGCAGTGTCCTTCTGACTGGTTCACTGGCTCTTCTGAAGCACTTAGAACGAATGTTCGATACAACGCTAGCCTCCATGAAAGTACAAAGGGGAAAAACAAAGTTTACTTGCATTAACAAGCTTGATCATTGCATGTGCCACTCTGTTACTTCATCTGTTGGCTTCCATGCAGGTCCATGTCCACCTGGGTCCCTCATCACCCCTGTATGCACTCATAGACCTCTTCAGGTGGAGGCTGTGGCTGGACAGGACTGGTGGTTGTCCTTGTAGGAAAGGCTTCACAGTCAGAAAAACACCCACGGCCCTTTGACCCCCACCACTTCCACCTGAGCCCCACACTACTGACAATCTACACTGACAGATTGAAGCTGGGGTGTGTGCTGAGGTCGGTACTTGGTCCTTGTACGGTGATACGTGGTTCAAGCCAGCCACTAGTAATGTGAACTGCAGCGGTCTGGTTGCGTTCCATGTGCTTCTGGGTTTTGCTAGCTTTCTTAAAGTGTGTCACTGTGAGATAATTTAAAGAATTAATATTATTACCTGTATGCCTCATTTAGCAGGCTCATGTGAATAGATTCTAATATTTTTTTTCTCCTGGTCTTAATGAAAAACAGGTCATTCAAAATGATCAGTAATAAAATATGGTCCCTATGGACTTCAAAGATGTGCACACTCTTAAGGAAGCAGCATTGTAGAGTTACATTTAGGACATTTTAAAGCTGGAAGGGATTGTTTTCATTCATTTTCTAAATATGACATTTTGATACGTAGAGATGAGTTTTTAGGGTTTCATCAAAACCTGGACAAGGACTAAAAATTAACTCATCAACACAGTATTAGGCTGTTTAAGGGCTTCTGTCTTGTGAGGACAGATAAAGTACAAAAACGTGCACAATATTATATGTTATGGTTAAAGATGACATCATTCCACCTTGAATAGTTTAAAACTGTCACATCTCCTTTAATTAATCATGGATTTGAAGCAGGGCTGCACAGTAGCCTGGTTAGCACTTTCTCCTTGCAGCGAGAAGATCCTCGGTTCATGTCCTGGCTTTCCTGGGATCTTTCTGCATGGAGTTTGCATGTTCTCCCTGTGCATGCGTGGGTTTTCTCCGGCTTTATCCCACCATCTAAAAACATGCTGAGGTTAATTGGTTACTCTAAATTGTCCGTAGGTGTGAATGTGAGTGTGATTGTGTGTCTGTATATGTAGCCCTGTGACAGACTGGTGACCTGTCCAGGGTGTCCCCTGCCTTCACCCGAGTCAGCTGGGATAGACTCCAGCACCCCCCATGACCCTAATGAAGATTAAGAATGGGAGGATGGATGGATTTGAAGCACCACCCAGCAGGCACGTTAAGTGACACAAATTAAACACACCTATACTGCTGCTGCAGCCAACAGGTGCATGCTGGGTCTTCAGTCAGACTTGCATGTGCTTTCTTCTGTTGTCCTCACATCCCGTCACAGTCGGGACTTCTTAGTGCTTATTTGACACAGATTTATAACAAAAGACACCTGGAGCACAATGAATCAAGAGAAACTGAGTGGATCTGTTGTAATGCAGAACAGGCCTCTGGTGTGAGCAGCTCATGGACACAATCAAACAGGTGAGTAACTTGTAACCAAACAAATTAATGTGCTTTATGTTGTCTTCAAACTGTGCAGGCTCTGTTTTTGGTGCTTTAACTCATTTGTGAATCGTCTTGGTGAGGCTCCATTTGCTGTTGATTGAAAAGTCGAAGAGCCTTTTTCACGTCATGTGGCAAAACATGTTGCACCTGCAGTGGCGTCCTTAGTTGCTGACTATTTTTGTTCTGTGGCCTTTTCTTCACTTGTAGTTCCTTTCAGTAGCGCTCCTCTGCTTGTAATTGACAGTCTGTTGTGTGTACAGGCTGCAGTGTGCTCATCTTTATGTTAGAAGATACATTTAGACAAAAGGGCCCAGTGCAGTCTGTTTGAGTCGGTGTGAGAGCTTTGCAGGAATGAAATGAGCTGTCTTGCTGTAAAGGTTGTTGAAATAAATTGCAAACAAACAACATTCTGAGGAAGACGCATATTTACCAGCAGACACAGACTTATTACGCACAGATGGACATGAGGGGAGAACCAGAGATGTGCTTGAGCACACGCGTCTCTTTTATATCTGAGAAATCGATCTAAGCCATGTACCTGTCGAAGAGAGGATTTAGACTGGGGGTCTACAACCAGTCTGTCATGCTGCACTGACCAGCACATATTCACACATCCACCCAACCTGCCTGCTGCTTCCCTCATTCACAGTCATCCATAATGCATGCAACCTGTGTCTGGTTATTGGAGAGAGAGAGAGTGTGTCCTACTGTGTGTGAGTGTGGCTGTTTGACAGAAACAGGCCGCGTAATATGAAGAAAAAGTTTCTCTTGTCTGAAGTGAGGGTCAGATATCTCTCTCCTGTGCTCAGAAGCTCTTCTCATGCTTCCTCGCTCACTCAGTTTTTCAGTCAGAGCTGCCCCTTTGCCTTGTTGCTCCACCTGCTGCCGTTTCCCTCCGGACCCAATCAGCAGTGACCACTGGAAGACAGATTAAGGCCTTAAGCAGCGCTCAATAGGAGGATGGGAGAGGGAGACCGGGAATGAGGCTGAGGTGCAAGGAGAGGAAAAGTACAGGTCAGAGAAAACGGGAAGAAAACGAGAAAAGATGAAATATTGATGAATGGAGTCGAGTAAATTCCTGTGGAAATGTGGAAGGAAGATCGTGAGGAATCGGAGACAAAAATGGTGCAGAAATGAGGCAAGAAAACTGGAGGTCTAAAGGCTGCAGTTTTCATTATACTTTGTGATGCAGAGGAGTTGAGCTCAAGGAAGATCATATTACTGTTGTGATGTTCTTATAGCACTACATGCACTATCGCTAACAGTCAGGTTTGCCCTCTGAGCGATGAGAGGCCATACAATGATTGAAACGCTTAAAGGAGTGCCTTAGTGATGTCAAAATCCTACACTGTAAAAAAAACTTGCAAAAAACGGTTGCAGCAAGGTTGCAAAATCTGTAAAACAATACTCTGCTGATTTAAATATAGTAAAAATGGAGTCATTTTACAGTCAAACACTGTAGAGTAACAAATTATTGGTGAAAATGGGTGTTATTTATGGTTTAGAGTGTTTAAGGTTAACGTGTTTAATAATACTTTTTTCAGGGATTTTTGTAGCTATTATCTGAAATTTAAAAAAACAGGAGATTCTGTAAAATAACATTTTTTTAAAAAAAATTACAGCTAAAAACTTTGCTTTTTGCAACCCATCACATTGTCAGACACATTGGGATTGAAAAGGGGATCAAATTTTATGTAGTAGAACAAGATATACCATCATGAGTGAATTTGTCTGAAGTCTGCACAGGTTTGGTGAACATATTGTGGGAAAGGCCAAGAAATTATTGAAGAGATGAGAAATAATCTTTTCACTAGCTTTGGATAGTGATGGGAAATAAATGAAAATATAGTAAAAGCAATTCATTACTTGATCAACAGAAAGTGGTTTCAGAATCTAAATTAAGTCACTTTTGAGCTAAAGTGCTAACCACTGTCTGGTTGTTGCTGTTCTGTGTTTTATATTATTGTACACTGAATATTTTGAGGGTTTGGAACACAATCTGAACAGAAACAGTTTTTTTTCCCTCAAGTCCAACTGTGAGCGTTGGAAAACCCTGGATAACCAATCCAACATCCAACTAGCATTCCTGATCTTATCAAGCACTGAGCTGTTCGCCCATCAAAATTCCCTTCAGGGAAATTTAAGCTCAAGATTAAACAGTTGAGTGTCTCGCTTCCCTGGCATTTAAAGACCAAGTGATTAATTAAAAAAAAAGAACTCTCAGTTCTAATGAGCTTCCCTGCCACGGACTGAAATATGAAGGGCTAGAAGACTGACATCGCCATCTTTTTCCTCACAATGAAGGAGGATATGAGAGAGAGAGTAATGAGAAATGAAAATGTAAACGAGCACTGGCAGGATGTGCCTTTAAACAGATGTGTCAGTGTTTCTTTGTGAATGCGTCTAACTATGTGCAGCTCAACCTTGGAAGTGAGAGTGAATGTTGATTTCTTGATATTTTGGTTATACTGACATTAAAGCCTTGTCTGACATTTAAATTTCCCATTGATTTTTGCAGACTGCTTCTTCGCTGCTGCACAATAAGACTGATCACCCACCTCAGTGTGTGTGCGGGGGCTCTTACATACATGGGCCGCTTCAGATGACACAAGTGTCTTTATGTGAGTGATTTTTACATCCAACCGTGTGCGTCTGCGTAGTTTAGCTTCTAATGTTGCTCTCGGCTGTGAGGTTTCAATCACTGTAAATCCCTGTGAGGAGAACATACCAGTGATGAAGTGATACTCACACCACCTGCTCGCTTTGCAGGATCCTGCAAAGACTCCCTAAATTCCCCTGCTTCATCCACAAGAATCCTAGCACAGGAAGAAAAGACAATATTTGCTCACTTGCGAGATGAATGATGAGAACAGTGTCGACAGGGCAGGAGCAGAGCAGCCGGAGATGAAGCAGAACGTGATGTTGAACGTGACTGAACACACTGGCTCAGGGAATGCGGTGTACGCCATCAATTCTGCGGGGAAAAAGAGAGCCAGAGGTTGAGTGGGATATTAAGTGTCGACACACAGCAGTCGGGCTCATTGTGCTATTTTCTGACTCCAGAACACTGGTGGTTTATAAATTCAATTAGTGCCAGAGCTCTCTGAGCTGGTGATTAACTTTGAAGTTGTTGAACGAGACCTGGAGCCATATGTTCTGGACACTGGCATGGATCATTGTAAAAAATGTGCCGCGCTGCGCTCTGAGCCTCTGGTGGTGAGTCGGTTCAGACAGATGGGCGGCTGCACAGTGGAAAGCAGGAAACAATCTTCGAAGTAATGAGGACCGTAATGTGTGGGCCTTATTAGTCTATGTGGATTCATTGAAGCAGATGCCATCATGCTGTCTATCTCAGAGGTGTTCACTTGACTTTTTTAAATAACCAGTTTTATAGACCTGGATTATTACATGTAGTTAATATTCATCAAGCAGCCTCACTTAACAGAGACATCTCCAACTCCGCCAACTTTTATATCATGTAATTCAATACACAGCAGGTTGGTGAAAGCTCCGTATTGTTTTTCATTTTTTTCTCTATCAGCAATTATTATTGTTATTGTAGTCCCACATTTAGCAGTGTCCGCTTCTGTTACACTATGCAGTCTGATATTCTATCCCAGAGAGCTGCCAGCTTCACTTTATTCATCACTATCACATCTTCTGTTGGTCAGGACAACACTATGACTGAGGCCATAGGTCAACATTCCAGCAAATACAATTCATGACTGGTTTTGTTTCATGTCAAAGAGTTATTGAACATTTCTAATGATAAAAATAGTGTTGTCTGTCCTTACCATTTGAGTTTGTGCTAAGTTTTGGCAGTCACCCAGCTCATATATTTAGTAAAAATGAATCAAAGTAGAGCTGTGATTAGTCAATTTATTTATCAATCTGTCCAAGAATACTTATTTTGGTAAATGATTTATTATATTAGAGTTTTCCATCACGTATTTGCTTGTGTGATTTTCCTAAAGAGACCAATCTAAATTATTTTGGCATTTTAAGACGGCACTTTGTGCTGAGAAAAATTATGATTAGTTTCTTTCATAATTTCTTGACATTTCATAGACTGATTGACTGATTAATAAAGAAAACAAATGGAAGAATAATCATCAAGGAAAATTACCCCCCTGTAAAAACCCAACTTGTCCCAAAACTAAGTTTTGACTGGCCGTCACAAAGTCTGGAAAATGTTCTAGAAATATGAAGTTTTTTAATTTAGTTCAGTTAAGTTTTTGACCTAAGACATCCAAATCCAAGAATTATGACTCTGAGATAGCAGCATCAGTACACTGAGAGATGCTACAACAGTACTGAGACATTCTGAAGCTGTACTTTACTTTTTCCTTGAAAGAGATGCTCGAGCAATGTGATGTACTCCACTGAACAACACACATCCCAGAGATCAGTCATGATACAGTCAGTGGGCAGAACAGGAGGGCAGCCGAGACGAGAAAGATGGTGACCATCAGTGGTACAGCATTCAGTGCCTGTGTTTTTGGATGGACGTGTGATAATACATGTGAACCATGAAGCCAAAAAGGTTCTGACCAAAGTTAGTAGCACATCAAACTGTTAATGTTTAGACTGACCCACAAATACCTCGGTGTCTGTGCTTCAAATGCAGCATCTGAATGAATATTCAGCAGAGCAGAGAACACAGTAACCCTGAAATGCTCCCAACGAAAGCTAGGCAAAATAAATATGCTGTTCTTCATGGCCACAAAACCCAGAGGATTTGAGATCAGCAAGCTGTAAATGAGAAAGAAACATCCATTACTGTTTGTCTGGTTTATACTTGAAGGCTTTTTTGTATTCCAGAAACCTCTCACAAAATGATCTATTACTGAACATGTTATCTTGTTGACCATTAGAATGCTCTTGTGCATTTTTGGTTCATTAGTTTTCCTGTTGTTGTTTTTTTAAATATTTGTACATTTTGACCCTCTGCAGTTAAAGTGTATAAAACAGAGGTGCAAAATATCCCTTTTTTCCAGCAAAAAGTAAACAGTAACAACAATAATAACAATTTATTGCAACAGTGAACTTGGACAGCAGAGTTTGTGGTGGAAAGGATTTACTGGCTGGTCATTTATCGCTCTAACAAGATTAAACATTATTCACAGTGCTACAGCACAATACAGGTCAAAAGCATTTAATCCCACCAATACAGGTCCCAGTCACTGCTATTATATAGCACTCTAACTGCACTGCTACAACAATGTATTGTTTTCTGTTTCATCATGGCAAAATGTTTGAATGGTGTTAAAATAGTTGTGTAGTTCATATGGAAGTGCAGAAAATAGCCCACAGTTAAGCTAGCTGTGTCCACTCATCTGAGTAGATTGTGCTAGCTGGAGAGGGAGGCCTGCAGTCTGTGGATGATTCATAACTGAAGGGTACAAGAAAAGTTTCTTTCAAAAAGCCTACTTGAATTTAGTTGCTGTGTGTGTGATAGGCAGAGAGGGATCACTTAATATGCAGCCAACACAAGTGAGTCATACGTACTTATGTGTCCCCAGAAATGAGGAGGGAGACAAAAGAATGACATCTGCAGAATAACAAAGCACCCAGGGGAAAATATGGAGAACAGCTATAATGGGAAACAAAAAAATCACCAAAATCCTCATTTTCTTTTTACCATCTGGTAAAGTTGAAGGCACTGTAATTCCTTTGCATTGTTGCATCAGCAGTCACAATCTCCTCCTGCTACGCTCCATATATCTGCCCAGATGGCACCACAGAAATGTCGACAGTCTGCAAATGCTGTCGACATGCTGCCTCCAATGATCACATGTTCACGATAATGAATTTATATGCGAGCAGAAGCAATGTATTATCACCTATTACCAGGAGCTTTTGGCCTCAGTGGACTGCAATGAGTGGTCACAGTAAGAATGTTTCTGTGACACAGTACTGAGTCAGTTTTAATGGTGATATTGCCTTGGAGCCACAAACCCTCTTCTCCTCTGACAGCTCCGTGGTGGCATCACTGATGGATGAAAGCACCCTGAAGCACTCACCTGTACTGTTATGTTCCCTGCAGTCACTGGGGATGGCGTTTGAAGTCATACCAGGCTTGAACCTGTGGCTGTTTTTTTTCCTGAAACAGATTATTTGGCTGTAATCGTCACACTTGTTCCTCTTCCTGAAGCACAAGCGTCAGAAAAGGGTGGGATGTGATTTTTATGTCTTCAGAACATTTTCCTGGTGAGACAAATGAAAAACTAACATTATTATTAAAGTTGAAACATAACTGAGTTATCAGTTAGCAACAATTTTGTGAAGAAATGTATCATTTTAGTAACCTAAGTAAAAATGTGTGAAAGATCGACAAGATCCAGCTTCAAAAATGTGAATGTTTGCTATTTTTGACCCCTTTGATAGATTTTTTTTTCTTTTGGGGTTTTCAGTGGTTTGCTAAATAAACAGAATGTTTAAATGTCTCAACTTTTACTTTGGTAGTTTGTGAATACCAAAGTTTATAGAAAATGTGTTTCATTTTATATATACTGACAGTCAATAGAAACTTTGAGGTATAAATGTAGGCAGAATTCTACTTGTAGGGGGGTTGTAATTATTCATGGTGGATTTACTGATGATCTAGTGCCCTGGTAGTTGAGATAATGATGAGTTGTCATTTTGTCATGATTCATTGCACATGGGTTGGTCACTTTGCAAAAGTGAACCAAATACACACCAAGCAATACTCAGTGAGTATCTGCACAATGTGAGAATGGGTTTGAAGGCCTATATAAAGGCCCAAAAAAGGCCACCATTGTTAGTCCAGTGAACAGCATCATGCCGCGTCTATCACATGAACGACGTCTCCGGGCACTGGGTATGGTGGAGGCCGCTTTGAGCTACAGTGATGTATCCAGGCGTATGGGCTGTTCCCAACCCACAATCAGAAGCCTGGTCCAAAGCATGCGCCGACGGATTGCTGCCTGCATCCAAGCAGATGGAGGCCATACTCGGTATTGACTGTTGTGACTTTGTGTTTGGCAGGTGCCGTTTTCTTTTGTGAAATTCTTTATTTTGAAATCATTCTTGAAACTTTAGATTTTTGTTTCTGTATGCCAATATGCTAAACAAATGATTCATATGAAGAAAATCCAGTTTGGGGCTTCAAAATAAAAACTATGTTGAAAAATATGGTCTCAAAGTTTCTATTGACTGTCAGTGTAGATTTTAGAGACAGATTCATTGTAAACGTAATTACTGGCTGCAACCCAAATAGTTATATTGAAAATAATAATAATAAAAGGCAGATATGGAAGCTTTTTCTCTTGTGAATCTGATTAAAAGTCTTTCCTGGAATTAAACTCAGTTCATGTACAATGCAGGTTTCATATTTGCTGCAGCATCTGTTTCCCTGATATCCCACTCCTCCATGATCTGTCCTCTGGCTCTTATTTGGCAGCATGACTCTTCAGGAATTATCCCACTCCCAAAACTAAACTGTTTTATTTATGATCAACAACAAAACAGCAGGTACGCATAGAGCAGTGTGGGGCCTGGAGCTCATTAGAGCCAGGGAGGAATTTATTGATGGTCAAATTAAAATGTTTAATGTTAGGTCTACTCTACTGGGACACGCATACATAGTCGGTATTGGATGATTACATGGCTTTTCAGGGTAATATAATTAGGTTCCAGTTTGTGCACCAACTACCTGAACCTCTCATCTTTTAGCTGTTGGCCTGCACCCAAAAATAAACACTAGTTTCCTCTCTTTATATTGTGCTAAAAACAAATCCAGTATTTTCATCAGCATTATTACCACAGAGAGTAAAAGAGGACATTAACTATCTCCTGGCCAGCAGTGGCCCAGCAGGTTTCTGTCTGAAAATGGAACATATTGTCAGATAATAAGAACACTACCAGCTGTGATATTCACAGGAAGGTTTGCTAGAGTCACAATATAACAAATATGATCAATCATAATACAAAGATAGGTCAAGAAATGCTGCGAACAAGCAGAGAGGAGGAGGAGGAGGAGAAGCTCTAGGAAAACCCAAACAGATGTCAGTCATTGATATTTGAAAGAAAGGAATGAATATCCAGGGGTGAATTAGGATTTACTGTAATGACCTTTTAGTTTGGATAACAGTACTAATTCTCAGTGTGATGTCAGCCGACACTGAAACATTACATTAACTGATTTTACTTTAAACTCAGCTTCACCGTTCAAAGCTGTCATTGATTTAAAGCTACTAGTATTGATAATGCCTTCAGGGACATAAGTTGTTGCTAATTTGAAAGCATTTTCTGAACTAATAGTCAACAATTACTGTTATCGATCAAGAATTGATTAATTGGTTCGACATCAGTATTCCATACACTAAAGGAGCTACTCTTAACAACAAACCTGCTACAGTGCTGTGAGAAAGCATTCTGCCCCACTTGCCTCAGCTAAGGTCCGTCCACATGGTTCCACAAAAAGGAAGACTGGGAGAACATGGCATCCAGAGGAGAGTTGCAAGGTGCAAACCACTACTGACCAAAAACAACACAAAGGTTCATCCATACATTCCTTTATGAGCTCCAAGACTTTTGGAATGACCTCCTGTGGACTGATGAGTCAGAGGTGGAACTTTTTGGAATACATGCGTCCTGTTACATCTGCAGGGAAGCTAATACTGCATTCCACAAGAATGTCACACCGATCCTTGGAACGTCAGTAGAAATTAAATGGAGTACTCTTTAATGTTCTCGAAGATGTTTCATCTCTCATCCAAAAGGCTTCTTCAGTTCTAACTGATTAATGGAGAGTTTCAGGATTTTGTAGTCACTCCAGCTCACATGGCTGATGATGGCCCAATAATGACCCTGCACTCACGTGGCTCAAGGTGTGAATTACTGTAACCAGTTGGGTCAACAACCATGACAGCAATCATGGTGGTGGAGCTGCCAGCTTACACAACGGACGACATGAATTTGCCGTGTCAGGAGTGACTCAAGATGTTAACGATGGCAAACTTTCTGGGGAGAGACTAAGTGGTGCTGTAGACCCCTTCCTTTGTTTAGAAATGACTGCTCCAATTTGACGTATTGTCTTAGCAAAGATAAGAACATCACAATCTTTCCAGACAGCACATGTAGATGCACTGTGGTACTCAACACAACTGACTGCCACAAAAAAAATAAAAACTTTACTCAGTGACAGCACAACTCCTGAGTACTGTCTCAGGCCCTGAGAAAAAATTCCACAAATAGCTACAAAACAAAATCATAAACTGCCTACAACAGTTAGAGAAAGAGAAAGCCACTGGCCACCCATCTTACTAGCAGCTTTATCCTGGCGAAGACTCACCATGCATGCGTAGTCTTCCAAAAATACAGCAGACATACAATATTGCAAAACACGTAGCAACGATCTTACTACTCTTAGTTGGAAACATTGCTCATCACTTCCAGAACTCCACCGTTTTTGCCAGCAAGGTTCAGAGAGTGAAACTGGCCCAGGATGAAACCATGGTTTCTTTTGATGTCACCTCATTTTTCACATGCATTCCCACATCTGAGGCAGTGGAGACTGTTGGAAAACAATTCCTGCAAGACAGCTCCCTAGGCGACAGAAACATCCTTACTCCCAACCAGATTTGTGCCTTTCTGGATCTCTGGCTGACCACTTCCTTACAAATACAATGAAGATTTTACAGACAGAAGCATAGTTGTGCCATGGGCTCTCTAGTGTCACCCTCTGTGGCAAACCTCTACATGGAGGAAGTGAAGAACACAGCACTGAGCGCTTTTAAGGGAGCACCTCCTACCCACTGGTGTGGATATGTGGATGACACCTGGGTTAAAATCAAAGCCAAAGAAGTAGAAGCCTTCACAGATTCACAGAGCACATCTAGTTCACAAGGGAAGATAAGGGAGAAGGATTACCAATTGTCATTTTCACATTGTGCTGTACTTGTTGAGGTGGATGGAAAGCTCAACGTTGAGGTCTACAGGAAACCGAGACACACAGACTAATATCTGCTTTTTTAATTCCCACCATCCGCTGGAGCATAAGTTGGGGGTCATTAGACCATTTAAACACCGTGATGAGAATGTTCCTTCCAATGCAGAGGAAAAGGAGAAGGAGTACACTCAAATTAAGAAAGCACAGACGAACTGTGGCTACCCCAACAAGGGTATCAAATCAACAAAAAGGTCTGGAAAACACAGCACCACAACAAATGAAGAAGAAAGGAGGAACAATATTGCTGTCCCAGAAGTAACCAGGATAAAAAACAGGATAAAACACCAACACACAAGTGGAGCAACATTGTAAATGCAGTCCAGTGCAGCGAAGATTGCACTATATTGTACATAGGAGAGACTAAAGAACAGCTTTACAAGCATATGGCTCAGCACAGGAGAGCAGCACCACGAGACAAGACTCAGCAGTCTACCTGCATCTGAAGGATAAGGGACATTTCTTTGATCACAGCAATGTACACATTTTGGACAGAGGACATACACTTTGAGAGAGGAGTAAAGGAAGCCATCTGTGTCAAGTTGGAACAACCATCTATCTTAGTAGGTTCTAGCTCACCCTGGATTCATGTGCTCTGTCCAGGAGGCATTAACTTCCACAGACGTCTCTGTCATAGTGGCCCATTGCTAGCTCAACCTCCAATGCTCTTTGCTTGTTAATATAAAACTGCCTGTTCTCCACACAAGAGCTCCTTGAACTGTTACAGCATCATCAGTTGCTCCACCTTGTGGTGGAACCCAGTACTACAACAAATTTACTGAACATGTTCTGACATTGTCCTTCTTCTGCCTAATCTGTTCAGAAATGAATGGGTTAAATCATTATTGCCATTTAATCCATTAAAAACTGATCAGTAACATCCCTAATCAGAGACAAATTCTTATTTTGAATATTGCCATTCAATACCCCACAGACACTAATCTGTGCTGTCATTTCAGGCTTTGAAGCTCAATCTTTCATCATTACCAAACCATTGAACAAGCAGTTGCCTCATTATGAGTGATTCATGTCAAAAGTGCATCCAAGACTGGCCCAAGTATTTCAGGTTTTCAGATACTATATAGTCTCAGGGCAAAGTTTTTACAGGGAAAGCAAATGGATTTACACAATATCCCCAAAACTCCTAATTTGTAATTCTTCAAATGTTAAAACACTGAGAATAGCTACACTTTTACTATTTACTATAAGGATAATACAATGTAACACCTTTATGCTCCCTGATGTCAAAGCTGAATATTTACTACGAAAACACATTCACTGATATGTGTACAGTAGTAACAATGTGATGTAAGTCTATAAAGGAGATTAGCTAATGAGGTTAATGACCATAACAATCACCATAGCAGTGTACCATCCACTACAGAACAATCCTGAAAGAATCTGTTACCGTACCCTTTGCAAAAGTACCATGTGTTGGTTTGCATTAGTGTCGAAATTTAATTTTATTGTATGCTAACGTATGTGTCCGTACGTGTGCATGTGCCTGTGTGTGTTTTAGTGGGTTTTGTTGCTGACACATCTCATTAAGTCTGTGATCTGGGCCTCACTAATGGAAAATGATCAGCCTCATCAATCACTGACTCCTTTCCTCTGCTCCCGTCGTTCTCTCGTGCATTAAACGATCAGTAGAATCTTTAACTAAACACTGTACTTTGCATACATAGGTGCTTTTTACGGCACCTCTTGTAATTTCAGTTGTGCTATGGGAACAGAAAATAGTCTGTCTCACAGGTTTAACTCCAGTCTCACTTCATAGACCACTTGTGTTTTCTAATGTCAGTTGTTATCCGTGCTCTGTCTGACATGTAAAAGTTGTAAGTTGGCTTTTTCAAGCAACAATATCGAAATTTAAACTTAAAATGCCTCCACTGCATTCAACCACCGTTAAATTTCTTATTTACGCCTGTGCTTCTGCTATTGTCATTTCTCGAAATGTGTTTTTAATATTTTTTTGGTGACAGTATGCCAAGAGAAAGAAGAGCGTCTGTGCGATGTGACTCCATCATGGCAACAGTGCTTTACAAAGTCTGTCAAAATGACTTGTTAATTGGTTGTTATACGAAGCCTAAAGCAAACAGACGATGACAACATCTCTCACGGATCGTTTAATTTGTAGTTGTGGCTTTGGGTGAATCTCTAAGAGGTAGCAGCTTGTTGGCATCATTCAGTTGTGTAAATGACTATAATGTGGCCTTTCTTCGGTGTGTCTGAAACACACAGAAGCTCAGTCCCTGCAAAAACACAGACCTCGTGTAATTATGTCAGCCATTTACACTGAAACTAACAAGTATGTCGACATTTAATGGGACATAATTCTGTCACATCCCTGTGCTTTATTGATGGATAAGCAGCATCACTGTCACCACCTTTTGCTTTGAGTGATGCTTGCAGCTCATTTGCAGCAATATTTGAGCCAACTAAGCAATAGTCTGAAAACTAAAGCTGAAATATGCTTATTTGATTGAAATATTGCACTTTTTTGTTTGGCAGTTTGTTTCCTTGCACGTTGCAGTTGAAAATCAGTGGTTAATTTCTGTGATTGACTGTTTGATCAGTGTTCATGTGAAGTTTATACATTCTTTTTCAAAACTTAGTGACCTCTCTGTGGCAACAATCTGTCAAAGCATCCTTAAACTACAACCTTCACATAAGTGCAATTAAACTGTCTTCCTTTTACCCAGTTTCGAAGCGGTTTCCAATGAAAAGTTGACTGCATTTCCTTAGGCGGTTTTTGTGACATACTTATAAAAATGGCATGTTGGATATGTGCCACTGATTTAAAAATAAGTCTCAACAAATGTCCCCAATCTTAAGCCTATATTTCATTTCATATTGGTGTGTTGGATTTAAGAATGTCTCATGAAGGTTGATTCAAAAACGGGCACTGAGAGGGTTTCCTGTTATAAACGAAGATCTTTTCTGATCAATTTACAAATGATAAATGATGATGGTTTTAAGTCATTGTTTTTACACACACAGTGAATATATTATGTCACATTAAGTCTTTTAGTAACACACTGATGCTCTAAGAGGACACACAGGTGGCACAAAGTTAATGTAGTGAATCCAATTTAGTCTTCTTGTAGCCAGAAAGTCTCCTCTTCACCCTGCTGTCCACAGTGACCAGACTAGACCACACCATCACTGACATTTACTCTAATAAGTCCCTGCAAAAAATGTTTTATATTGCTGTATTTTCCACAGTGTGGTTAAAATGTTGATGTGTACTGGCACTGGGAGTCCTTTCTCATGAAGTGCAATCTCTTGGAAACAGACCATGTGTTTATTAGTCATGTGGATGATAAAATGTTAGAGAAAAATCTCATACTATCACAATTCACCCTGCAGTCCTTTCCTCCTCTACACTCCGTCTCCTTTCCCATATTCTATCTATTTTTTATCTGATGACATTTGGTTTGTAACTGTGTGCATTTGTGAGTTTTTATGTGCATGTGCGTAGTGTCTGCATGCCATTTCATTTCCATGTCTGTGTGACAGGGGTGCAGCTGCAGTTGGGCCAGTTCTAATAAGCAGGGCACAGTGAGTCCTGGATCACAGGCTTTAGTTAATTGTCTCATTGCTATTCAGGCATCCAGCAAAGTTTAAAGCGGGCAGTACAAAGATGCTGACCCACGAGTGAACAAAACACCACCTACAAACAGGAGATGGCACAAAAGAGTCCAACACAATATGACACACAGAGACACAGGCCCTCTAAACAGGCTGTAGGAATAAAGGTAGAAAAGCACACAGTGGCAAAATAATGAGTCTGAATAATACATTTAAGCAACTGGACTCATGTTGTTAGCCAAGCTAGTGGATTTAAAGGGCTAATTTTGTTCAGATACTGTACGCACTGTTTAAAGCAGGTGTTTCCATGCTGTGTAGAACAGATGTGAGTCCACTCCTATGCTAAATCAACACATTTAGCAGGAGGCTATTTGGTCTTACATTAACTGTTTTTAAGTAACATTAAATGATATTTACCTAGTTTTTAGTATAGCCCTATTTATGATGAAAATAAATTATTTTAACCTCTTCCATCCATTTTTAACCCTTTGTAACCCTATAAAAGCCTTTTATCAATTTCAAAATGAAAGTATTTGATCTATTTATATTTACTTTTATAATAATTTATGTATTTATGCTTTTATCCCATTTTATCCCATTTATAATTTAACCCTGTTTCACGAAGCAGGTTCAAGAAACTCTGAGTTTAATCCTCAACTCTATTGTTGTCTTTTCATTTGCTTTTTTTCTCTCTCTCCTTATGTCACATCACCGTCCACAACGTGCATCCCATCCTAACCCTAACCGTGCATCCATCCCATCCCCATCATGAACGTACATTTCACCCTCATCGACGTACATGTCCTCCTCCTCATGCACATATATTTCATCCTCATGCATGGAGATCCCATTCACTTCATCACCATCACCGTAGATTCCATTCACTTGACCAGCGTCGATCTCACCCTCCTCATCAGTGTAGATCACCTCCACACCAAAGATCATCTCCTCATCATCACTTGACATCTGTTAAAGAGATACAATAAAAACATGCATAAACAATTACCTATGTATTATAATAATTGCCAGAGTCAGACAAGCGTTGTTGTTGTTGCCCATAGAAATACAGCCTAAAAAGCAGTCTAGTATCATTTTAAAAGCAAAAATAGCTTGAAATACAGACTAAAAGCAGTCTAGTATCAATTTAACAGCAAAAATAGCTTGTATGTATATGTATTATATGTATATATATGTATATATATATATATATGTATTCTTTTGTCTAAATGCTAAACATCAGACAGCTGCAGCCAGCCAGCCAGCGGCCTTATGTAAAACTATAAATGAGCGTTAGTTGAGTTAGCTTAGTTAGTTAGCCTATAGGCGAACAACACAGGAATGACATAATTTGAGGCGTCCGTCTCCATGGCAACACCAAACGTTGCAGGAGTGTCAGTTGGTGTTTCTTGGTAGACAGCGGCGGCAGCAACAGGAACGATCTACAGTGGAATTTTTTCGTGTGAAAATGAGACAATTTTTGCAGAAAACGGGGGAAAACCAGCCGCAGCGGGGAGCAGCGGCGGCAGCAGCAGCAGCAGGAGGAGGAGGAGGAGCGGCGGCGGCGGCGGCGGCGGGAGCAGCAGCTGGAGCGGCGGCGGCGTCATCCTTCGCCAAGACCGGTAACGGCAGCTTCGGGAATCGGCCCTCCACCAGCGGCAGTAGGACGTCGTCCACAGCCACAGCCGGGGGGGATCGGACCCCCAACATCAGCAGGCCCTCTACCTCTTCCTCGTCCTCCGCAGCCTCCGCATCCATCACCACCGCGACCGCCACTCCTCCCTCAGCAAGAGCGTGAACAAGAGGTGGTGTTTCATGCTGAACAACCCGACAGAGGAGGAGATCAGCCTGTTGAGGCAGAGGCTGACAGAGGAGATGTGCTGCTTCGCGAAGGTGGGCAGCGAGGCGGGCGAGGAGAGGGGCACCAGGCACCTGCAGGGGTTCGTGAACCTCCGGCAGAAGAAACGGCTGTCGGGCATGCGGCAGCTGGTGTCGTCCCGGGCCCACTTTGAGTTGGCCCGGGGCACGGACGCCGAAAACGACGCCTACTGCAGCAAGGGGGGCGAGGTGGTCCTGGAGGTCGGGGAGCCGAGGAGACAGGGGCAGCGGAGCGACCTGTCCAGCACCATCCAGCTGCTGCGGGAGACTGAGGGGGACCTCCACCGGCTGGCCGAGGAGATGCCCGAGGTGTTTGTTACGGCTGGCTGAAGCACGATGAGCTGCTGCGTGTGTGCGACCGCTACCCACTGCGGGTCCTGATCAAGGGCTCCTTCGCCAGCTTTTTGGCGGAGGAGCTGTACTTGACTTCCAACCAGCACGTGTGGGACTGGTACTCGTTCCAGCAGTTTGACGCCACCGCCATCATGCATCGGGTGGACAGCTACCTGTGCTGGGACGAGGCCAGTTCCGACTTTGTGGAGCTCCGGGACCTGCTGGGAATCACCGACCTGCGCTACGGCCACTGATAGGGAGGAGGAGCAGAGGAGGAGGCAGCAGCAGCTCGTCGTGCAAGGTCCTACCAGCAGCAGCCAGCTGGCCATCCGTCCAGCCGCACCACCAGCAGCAGACAGCCGTCCTGGCCGTCCATCCCACCACTCGTCCCAGCTGGGGGAAACAACACGCCGCCGCCAGACTTTCTTTCTTTCTTTGTGGACTGTACATAGTTTTTGCACAATTGTCATTAGTCAATGATAGGCCAATCGTTGTTTATTGTGTTGCAACCGTTTCATGCCTGCCAGAGCCCACTCACTCAGCTGATGTAGTAAATGGCTGGTAATACAGTTAATAAGTGAGAAATACACGGAAACGCACTTCGGCAACACGGAGAGGCACTTCGGCAACAGGGAGCCAGATTTCGCCGCACACACACACGGTGGGACGTGACGTCACGCAGACCGTTGGCGACCGTTGGTAGTGGGTTAGGATAGGAGAATGTCCCCCTCCCAAGAGAGAAGGATGGTGCACAGTCCTCCCACCTACGGTAATCCCCACCACCCCGATCCCATTGTGGCTGGTGGGCGCGCCAGCGCCCTCTGCCACAGCACACCACTGTCCAGTCACCATCCATGTTTTGTAGTTTGTGTTTTTTTTAGTTTTTCAAAAGAAGAATTTTCTTTAAAAAGAAATATCAAACAAATAAGGGCGCTTTTCAAGTACGAAAAGGATAAACCACGATAAACGAAAAATAAAACTTCAAACTTGTTCTTTTTAAAAAAAGAAATTAAACAACTAAGGGCGCTTTTCGGATACGAAAAGGATAAACCACAATAAATGAGAAATAAAAATCAAAACTTGTTTTTTGAAAAAAAAAAAAGAAATTAAATTAATTTGCAATAAAACAATTACCTAAAGAAGAGTGTGCTGTTAAAACGACGTTTCCACGAAATACAGTCTTCTTCAGGTAAGCACACTTAAAAAATCTGCTGCTGGTTGGAGAGCTGTTGCCTCTATGATGGTCAGCTGCAGAATGAGCTCTGTCAGCTGCTCCCTTCCCTTTATAACCTCTGTTTTTTTGTTTTTCAAATTTATTTAACTTCGCCTTTTCAAGCTTCAGTTTTAAAACTGTGTATGTATCCAAATAGCCATTTCAATGCATTTTAAAACCCTGACTGCCTATGTATTGTTTCCCAATGAATTTGTCCATGCAATAAATTTATGAACTGAATATATATTAACGTATTTTTGTAATTTTTATTTTCCAATGTAATTTTTTAATTTGCCAATGTAACTTTTTAACAAACATGATCCCAAACAAAATATTAACTCTGTTTTTAACCCTTTGGTCCTATTATGAAATGAAACAAACTATTTATTAATGTATTCATTGTTTAGTGTAGTAATGTATTTAATCAACCCCCAAAAAAATTTTTAACATTTTTTTTATACAAATTAACATGAAATAAAATTAATACTTGGAGTTCAAAGTCAATTAGGATTTAGGGTTAGGGCCCAATCAGGGTTTAGATCTGAATTAAGGTTAGGTTTAGGTTTAGGAGTGGGATCAGGGTTAGGGTTAGTAGGGTTAGGGTTAGGGGGAGGGGACTGTCCCCCTTCCGGAGGAGAAGGACCATGCACGGTCCATCCACCCTCCATCATAACCGGAACCCCAGTCCCATCTTGGCTGGGGGGCACGGCAGCATCCTCTGCCACGTCGTAACCAGCCCTCATCCTCATCATTTTTCTTTTCTCCAAATAAAATTATTATTAAAGAGAAAAGAAAGAAAAACAAACAACTAAAGGCGCTTTCCCTTGGAAAGGATAATCCGTACACGGAATTTTGAATAAAAGAAAAAAGTAAAACAAACAACTAAGGGCGCTTTCCCCTTGGAAAGAATAATCCATACACGGAATTGTTGAAGTTTTTAAATGTAAATAAAAAATAAAAAATAAAAATTAAAGCATAACAAACTCAGGAAGGTGTGCCTGTATACACGACGTTTCGGCCTCCTCGAGGCCTTCTTCAGGTGAGGCACACGAAAAAATGTAGCTGGCTGGCTTGAGCAGGGAGACAGAGCTGGTCAGCTACTAAATGAGCTCTGTGACTCAGCGTGTGCTGATTACACTCCCCTCTGCCTTTTTTGTTTTTTCATACTGTTGTGTTTAACTTAAATGTATATTGGATTTTGTTGGTTTTTAATGGTTTTTAAATGGTTTTACATTATTTTAAGATAATATTAATCAATTAAAATTGTTTTTAAATTAAAAAATGACAGTTTAGATTTACTTTATTAAAAACACAGGTGCCACAGTAGGAACAAAAGTCAGCATACTTTTCATTACTCAGATTAAAGTCTTTCAGTGTTTCAGTACTTCATGCATCCTCTTTACCATGGATGGCTCTTTCAGTTGTTCAGATGAAAAGGTTGTGTTGCTCTGCCATATCCCATTAACATACCCCAAAAGTGTTCTATTGGATTTGAGTCGGGCACCACACTTGGCCAGGTCATAGTTGTCAGTTTTTCTTTTTCAGAAAATCTTTCGTGATTTTGGCAGTGTGCTTCGGATCGTTATCATGCTGGAATATTTCTCTTCTGCCAAACTTCTGCAGACTGAGAGTCCTCTTGTCAGCCAGTATTTTGGTTTGTCCACAGACCTTCATGATGCCATTAACAAATGTCATCTCCCCCAACACCTTTTGCACTCTGGCAGCCCCATATTATCACACTCTTATGTCCGTGCTTCATGGACTGTACATTCACTGTGGTGACCCTGGTTCATGTCAAACATGCTGCAGCTCAACTCAGCCAAATAAATTTATCTTAGTCTCATTTGACCAAAAATGTGCTCCCAGTATTCATCAAGCTTCTTTCCATGCTCTTAAGCAAAGTTTAATCTTGTAATTTTACACGACAGAGCAAGCCAAGGTTGTTTTCTTGGATGCTGTCCATTGAAGTTGACCTTTTACCGCGTCCTTCACACCTCTGAGCCGTCACAGACGCACAGATTTCCAATGATACCTGCAGTGCCAATTGTGATGCACTTGGCTGCTATTTTCAGAGCTAAATTGTACTAGTCGGAAAATGTTTTTTCCATTAATTTAAGAAGATGACTCCTGCAGCTGTGATTAGTGGCACTATGGCAGGTTCTTTGTCTCCTGATTACTGCTGCAGCTGTGATTCGACAGATTTTTTTGTTACACGTTGCTCTCACTGCATCCTTTCCAATCTTTGTGAAGTCCCACTACCAGATGTTAATATTTTTCTCCTTATATTGTTCTCAATGTGGAGCCATGATGCAGGCATGCAACTGGACTCAACACATGAGGCCAGAACTGAGAAGGTTCTGGTGTTCACAAGTCCTTTGGTGAGGTAGAAATCAAAGGTGCACTTGGTGAACATGAGTTCACTCACTTTTGTTGCACTGAGTTTCTACTTTGGGGGCTGTATTTTCCATATAGTCTTTCTAAAGGACCTGTATTTTTCATATTATTTTTCAATACTATACTTGGCGAGTTAGAAAAAATCTAATTCCTGTGAAGTGATGTAAATTTGAATCATATGACATTTCAGTGAGCAGAGGTGTACTCACTTCTTTTGTCTGCTGTATCTGGTACTATGCCGCTGAAGGGCCAGTGATGATACCAGCTGAACTGCTTTAATGTAAACCACTAATCACCTGTACATGGAGAACATGACCCTGGAAACTGACCTCCCAGAGTAACTGCTGCCAAAGTTTTCTATATGGTCTATTTCTGTACTCTGTGAGCGCAGATGCACAGGAAAAACTAATGGGAAACAAATCCAGACAGGCTGTTGGACATATAATATGTTTGCATGAGTCATTTCCATCCATTGGGTTTGCCAAACTGGCTTTCTGATTGAGGAAAACAATGGAGTCATTTATTATGTTCCGCCTGTTGCACTTTTCCCTCCGTCTTTTTCTCTTGACAGGTCTCCAAAACACGATCACATCTTCTCTCTCTCCAGCCCCTGTTCTTTCACCTTTGTTTCCTTTTCTCCCCCCTCTCCCCTCATTTCCCTCCTCATCTTTTCTTTTAGCCTGTTTTTCTATCAGATGTGCCCTGCTGCCTCCTTCTCTCCTTCCCCTCCTGGTTGATAACGGGTGACATTTCTAAAGTTGACAAATGTCCTTCTGAAAAAAACATGGAATCACTCAGCCTTTCTCCCACAAGGGGCTGCACGTATTCATTATAACACATCTGCTTCACCTATCACAGAACAACTAACATAATGGATCATACACAGCAACCCTGAGGGCTCTTTTTATATTATATTGAACTGTGCTATCACGGTTGTTACCAGTGAAGACTTTCACCTACAGGAGCTCACCAATGGCGGATATTAGTGTACTATATTATTCTACTACTCTAAAGTGATAATCAGTGCTTTTCTTTGCTTTAAAACACATAATCAGTTATTTAAATGGTTACAAATTCAAAAGGTAACGTACTAAAAACGTGTCTTTGCAGCTAATAATAATTTTCATTGAAATGGTGTAAAATCTGTGAAAAAATACCTGTTTTTGATAATGTGCAACACAAAAGCAGCAATCTTTATCAATTGAGGAGATAGAACCAGATGATTTTCACATTTTAGGTTAAATGAGTGAAACATGAGGTGATACAAATGTAATTATTTCAATTTGTGATACAAGGATAAATGGGAACAGAACTTTAAACCATCCAAGAAGTAGCTGCCACAGATGCTCTGGTGAGAGTGTGGTCTGGACAAAGAGTGACATCTAGTGGTGACAGAGACGAAAGCACATCTTGTGGTTTTACATGATAACATCTACACGGTTAACATCACACGAGTAAACCACAGATTTTCTGATGTTCAGTCTATTGTCAGTTGTTATGGCTTTGTGAGCGATATATTGAGTTACAAAAGGCACCATAAAGACGAGCACATTCTGTTTACCAAACGCCACAAAGCAGCAAACATTAAAATCATGCATATGGATTTTCTGTGTGCAGTCAGTGAGGTCTCTACGTGGTCAAATCACTTTATCCAGTATCCAAACAGTACTGGATGTACTCTTAGTTATAGACAGTGGCATATGAAGATTATTCTTTGACATTATAGTAGTATGCATCTTCAAATATCTGACCTGACCTTAAAAATGGAGGACATCTTTGTTTGCCATAAAGTATATTCAATCTTTCACACTTCCTGCCATGTATAAAGAGCTCTCTGTCTCAGCTCGATGGCAAATAATTTCCCCAATCTCTGTCTTGGCCCGGCTTTTGGAGCTTCAGTCTCAACTCGTTAGCATGTTTGGCCTGAGGACCAGGATTTACAAATCCTTCTTGCACTGATTTGGCTCCAGGGCCAAGACAACTACGTCACCCAGAATCCCCAGTGGTGGCCATTACTCAAAACTATTCATACAGCATACGGGCTGAGCAGAATGGGAAAATGATTTCAACATTGCTGAGAGCGAACAGCTGCAGCTTTCTGCTGTTGGATGATGACAGATTTCCTTTTCTTTCTTCCTCTCACTCAGCCCTTCTCATTTCACTCTTTCCCCTTTTTGTCTTTGCTTTCCTTTTCACTTCTTTTGTTTGACTTGAGTTTCTCTGTCTTTGGGCCTGTTTGTCTTTCTCTCCCTGTTTCACTCTTTATTACAATCTCATCACACTTCTTTTATACACACACTCACACAACACTGCATGCAAACACACATGTGCTATGCACACAGTTACACACAAAGGAACCCAACTTTGAAAATACATTCCTAAGAATATTAGTCCAAGGAATTTAAATGGGTCATTTTCATGTTTCAGCTTTTAAAATATGCTGCCATGCTGTTTGCTAACCTACTGGAACAAAGCGTGTGCGTGTGTGCGTGTGCACGTGTGCGTGTGTGTGTGTGTGTGTGTGTCTGTTTATACAGTACGAACTGGTTTTGTCCAAATGTCACCACAAGAGCGCATATCCAGAGGTCATGCTGTAAAGCTGTCATTTGTGAGCAAGAATTAAAGTTGGAAGTGTAATTTTCTGTTATTTTAAGGTTGGGAGATCAGCATTTCAGCTGAGCTGTTAGCTGTTAAAGATGTGTTTGTAATGTCACTGTATCTCTAAATAACCGCACAACTGTGGAAATCGGTGCCCAGATGGAAAAGCCTGCAGATTAAATGACCTGTGGCATTTAGTGAAAATAAAAACTGCAAGGCTGTTGCATACTTTAAAGCAAAAAAACTACAGTAAGTTGTGTGTTTCAATGCACACGCAGGCAAAAATCTACAAAATGCCTTTTAGGGTATAAATTTGAGAACATTTAAGTTATAGTGTAACTCCTCCCCTTTCTGTCTGCGTGCATGTTGGTTTGTGAACATGCTTGTGTGTGTGTGTGTGTGTGTGTGTGTGTGTGTGTGTGTGTGTGTGTGTGTGTGTGTGTGTGTGTGTGTGTTTGTGTGTGTGTGTGTGTGTGTGTGTGTGTGTGTGTGTGTGTGTGTGTGTGTGTTAGTGGAGCCACATCTGGAAACAATAGAGGAGTAGATGCTGTCACTTTCCCTTTACCTCAGGCTTTTGAGTGTGTTCTTAAACAAACACTCAATTCACTCACAGTAAATTACAGGAAGGCAATCTGAGCTGCAGACTTAGATATTTGGACTCTCTCACTTGCACGCGTGCGCGCGCGCACACACACACACACACACACACACACACACACACACACACACACACACACACACACACACACACACACACACACACACACACACACACACACACACAAACAGGCCCAGAATTAATCCGTTTCTCCAGATGCATTTTTACCCCTGCACTGGTAATTTACAGCCTAACTTGCATTAAGTTCAATCTTACAACCAAATTGCACCTCATTTTAAAGTGAGAGTTTGTGTTGTACTTCTGTCTTGTGGAGGTTGTGAGTCCTTAGCTGATGAGATGTGACTGATGGTACAGTCAGTGTTTACGCAGCATAATCAGTGTGTTTCCACTGCGGATTCAAAACAAATTTTGTGGTTAAGGAGCGTTTCTTATCGTAACCCTGAGTAAGTGTGAGAAAGAAATGTGAAAGACATCAAAACAGAGTCACTGTTGTATAGATTTGTACAGTTAACACGGTTATGAGGCTGCAAACTGCTGTTGAAAAGCATTAGAGCCTGATGAGCGCCAAAACTCAATTTGTCTCATCAGACAAGAGGTGGCAGCATTGTTCAAGCCAGTAAATGAAAACACCTCTGAGGATGTGCAAAGATGATTTACTACTTGAATGCAGGACATTCATTCAGCAGCCACTGGGCTCATCTGAGCTACTCCAGGGAGGTTTTTCACAGGCATACAGAGTCAGGATTTTTCATCATTTTGCAAGAAAAACTAAGAAACATTCTGCACTAAGCTTTAAACTGTGAGGATTTTTCACATTTTTGTCTTATTTAGTAGTGAACTGAGCATCCGTGGATTCTAAAATGTTGGTTTGGGGAAAATAAGACATAAGATAAAGGTATTTTTCATGACTTTCTGATGATGCATAGACCAAAAGGTTAATAAGTTTACTCCAACAGATTCAGAAAGCTCAGTCAAATATGTCAGTAATTCTTAGAGGCAGCACAGACGCATGTACTCGTATAATCACGACGACATATTGGAAACCAAAAAGTTTTTATTCATCTTCTTCTGATACAAAAGTGTTTTTTAAATAACAAACAAGTTTTACATTTTTTTGTCACGTTTTTTCTTTACACGGATAAATTAGCAATCTCTTTATAATACATTGATGACATTGTCAAAACAATCAGTTTTCTAAACGAGGGAGGAGTCTAGACCTTAAAGGCTACGATCAGTGTTGGTGAACTGATCCCGGCAGTGATTCAAATCTGGGTTTCTCAAAAAGCATTTTACAAAATCTGCATCACCAGTGGTCCTCAGTTTGTAGGCGTGGCGCACACTTGCTGTGTTTCAAGGCACATTCTGTGATTTTTTTTTTTTGGAAATGACACCTGAAGCTCAGTGTGGTCATATGAGAGGAGACAGCCAAAACATTAAGACAGTTTGAGGGGAAAACTGCATTAGCTCAGAGGGGAGGTGGTCAGAGGTTAATTTAATTCACTTAAAGTGGATGTAATGTTTGTTTGACTTTGGAAATTTAATACGTGTGCCAACGTATGCCGGTTTGAGAAACAGTTTTTTTCAGGGTTCTAGGTTTCACCAGAACCACCAAGAGCACCTCTGAATGCAGAAACAGTTTAACATATTTTAGGGAAAATACAACCTCACAGTGATTTTTTTTTTTTTTTGTGACAGGCTGTATGAGGCACTACCTGGTTACAGATGACACACAGGAGGACAAGGCTCCGAATTATTCAAGCTCTACATTTCAGTTTTTCAAAATGAGATTATTCCTTATTCTACTGAAATACAGAAGGCGCATTGTGACACACATCACATGTAATATACATACAAAGACTCACTGAAACGCAAGAACTTTGCTGGATAGATTGTCAGGCAAATATTCGGTACACAGGAGCAGAATTTGGTGAATATTGTGTGTCCTATCCTTATTTGGCAGGATAGGACAGGACCGGGAACTTCTTGTATTTAAAGCTTACAGTTACTGAGAGGAACTGCAACACTGAAGTGGTGGGAAAGGTCTTCTGTTAAAATGCAATGCTAGAGACAATAAAGGGAGCTCTCGTCCCCAGCATTCATGAAATTTTGAAGTGTAATGTACATAAATCTGTTCCACGGAGGGCTTGATTGTCTGGGAAATGAGCCGTGATGTATTAGATGAGGCTGAAAAGACCAAGGATGGCAGGGGATAAATGAGAGCATCAGCTACACATTAATAGACTAGTTTCATTGTGCTGCTTCTGTGATGGTTTGTGGACAAAAATACACGCACACAGACTGACAAAAATCAACAGATATGCTCTGTTGTTATTGTTTCTTTTACCGCTGATACTGATCACAACTGTTTCCTCTGTCTGTGTATGCATGTATAGTACTTTGCAAAAGTTTCAGGCACTTCAGATGTTCTTATCCATCACATAATATCAGGTTCCAGTATCTGTTCCAAATCCATTATGTAGCATGACAGCAGCTCAAAACATACAACTTGAATCATAAAGAAGTATTTTCAGTGACAAAAAGTGATCTCAACATCATGCACTCAGTTTAGTGTAATACGAAGAGATAGAAGCAATGGAGATGGAATAAATCCACAGAAGACATGTAGCAAGTTCTCCAAGAAGGTTGCAAAAACCTGAGCAGTGCCTCAAAAAACAAATAGACTTAGGAGAACCATTTGCTGTAAAAATAACTTTTTACAGCAAATGGTGACCACACCAAATATTGATTTTATTTTTTGCTGTTTACTGCACTTCTTAACAAGTTAAATAAAGACAGAACAACTATTGGTGGCATCATTTTGAAACCTCGTTATACTTAGACCCTAAAACCTTTACGGACTACTGTGTATGTGCACAAGCTGTGGCGGCCCTTTGCTTTTGCAAAATGTGTGCTTTGGCAACTGATTGTCTAAAAACGTCTAATTTTTTAACCTGCCGTGGTTCCAATGTTTGGAAAAGAGCAGAGGGAATAACTCAGTTTCCTGGATTTCATGGTAACTCAACAGCATGTACACTTCTGGGTTTCCAGGAAGACTGCACACAATTGAAATTAGCTGAGCTTCTCATTGACTACTGAAGGCCTACATTTCCCAGATGCCTCAGTGCTTCCAAATGTGCAGCAATAAAAGGCACAGCTGGTACTCCTGGGATTCATAGCATAGTTTGACTACCTCACACATAATCTCTCATTGTGTTGTCATCACAATAAGAGTGCGACTGATTTTTACATGTTTGAAGACTACAAAATCAATTTCCTGTAGTATTCATAATGACAACTGACCAAACTTTCCCTGTTAATGGCTGTGCGTATTACTGTGCTGTATACTGATTTGTTATCAGTCCTGCCACTGCTGTCTCAACCCTTCACATATCATATAACTATAGTGCATTATTACAGCTTAGAGCTGGTTTCCCGAAAAAATCTGACCTCCTGTTTTGTATTGTACAAAAGGTACTATTCCCAAAAATACATAAAAATGTTGTTCAATTGTAAAGAAACTGCAGATATATGGCAATAGTTCAGATTTTCCTTACACTTATGGTACGTGTCCACAGGATCTGTCATTTCCTATGTGAGCAGCTGTGCAATGCATTCTAGTAGCGTCATGTTGCATTTTAATAGACAGTGTCAAGTTTGCTGGTTCTTATTTCCATAAAGTTGAAGTCTAGACTACTTTATAGAAGTCAAGTGCGTCCCTCGCAACCCTTCACGTCCAAAAACGCCCCTGAGGACACGTACCATTAGTCGGATTATGCATTGTCTAATCTCACTGTGGAAGGGTTCTCAAGGTGTCCAATACTTTTGGGAAACTTCAGCCTACTCCTGTATGACATCTGCTCCAGTGTTTGCATTTAAAACTTCAAAAGACCCTTAAAGGACCCAAAGGCTCAGGGTTAGTTAGCCAGTTAAACTGTATCCAGAAGGTTCAGTGTCTTCTGCTGAGGGCTCTGGAGAAAAGAGAGACAGAGGTAGACATGGTGCCATGCAGCTTATTGGTGTGTCCGGTCTGCATATTGATGCGTCTGTTCTGCCTTTTCCGTCTCTCTTTTTTGTCTTTTTTTTTTTTTTGTTGCATTCTCCACCTCTCCGGGCAAAGGAAGTCTAACAGAGGTAGAGAGGCTACTGCTGCTACTACTGAACGACTTAGTCCTCCTCTTTTCTCCTTCTTAACCCTGTTAGGGGCAGAGTCAGGGACTGTCAGGGAGCTATTACATCCAGTGGCTTCTTTGAGAAAGTCCTGTGTCACTTTTTTTTAATCTCCCTCTCATCTCTCGAATCTCTGACCTCCATCCTCCGTTTGGCAGAGTGAGTGTGAACGAGAGAGAAGCTCGCAGAACTTCATTCCTGTCTATTCTCTCTTTCTTTCACCTCAGACCACTGTCTCATTGCCTTTCCCTGGTTTGATCCAACCCTCGCCCGGCGCTCTCTTGCCACCCCGGCTGGCCTTGCTGTCTCTGAGCAGGCGGGCAGTGCAGCGCTGCCATGTGTGGAGGGTTTTTGCTGACCAGATCCACATGCCTGATGTGATGCCAACAAGCAGTGACATGAAGATTCGAAGCATCTCTGATGCCACATATGAGTCCCGGGTGCTGGCCCTGAACTCCCCCCAGTGAGAGAGCTGGTAGAAGTAACAGCCAATGACAGTGGATGCTGGGACAGTGTAAAGAACGGAAAACACTCCGATCTTCACCATTAAACGCTCCAGCTTGTCTGTTTTGGCGCCGTCCTTCTGCAGATTGGAGCGGATCTTGAAAAGAGCCACAAGGCCTGCACAGATGAACAGGGTGCCTGAGGGGCAGGAAGGAAACAGCTGTCAGTGGGACCATCAGATGGAGAAAACATAATGACTGACATATAAAGTGATCAAAGAAATGACAGACTGAGTACGTTACAGAAACAATGAGGGATCCGTCTAGAAAACATTGGTATAAGCACACTTTGACGCAGAAAGTGGTAAAGTGTCATTAAAAGAGGACAAATTAATTATATTGTTGTGGTGTTACCTATGAGAAGGTATGTGGCCAGAGGTGCCACCACAAAGCCTGTGAGGGCCTCCTGCTGCTGGTTGCCAACATAGCACAGTCCAGTCAGGTCGTCTGCATCCACCAGCCTCATGATGAGGATGACGATGGTTTTAACAGCTGGGATGGCCCAGGCTGCTATGTGGAAGTAGGAGCTGTGCATTTCAATAGCCTCATGACCCCACTTCAGTCCAGCAGCCAGGAACCAGGTGAGAGTCAGGATCACCCACCTGGAAGATATGAAGCAAAAGGAGTGCGATAAACAGCAAACCCTCCTCATGTGGCACAACTATCAGATCATCTAATCATTATCTCATCTTATCAAATTATCCTGTTTCCAAGAAATTAAACACCGAGTGAAACACTGGGCTACAGATCACTGCTGGAGCATCCCCAAACTTTGCTTTTTATGCTGCTTGTTAATGGCCAATCAGCTGGCCACACGCAGACGTTGTTATAATTAGGTTATCATGACACCAGATAGTCATGAGCTACAGAACAGAGAGTCGTGAGTCTTTGGCTTGTTGCTTTTCCAAATGGGGAAGAATGAAGACAAACAGGAAAACAAGGGTCAAGTGAAAAGGAAGAAAAAGAGCAGTGACAGCAATGTGTTTCCACTGCAACTTGAAAAAATGAACTTTTACCTTTCGTATGTAGGGAAATGAATCCAACTAGTACAGAGGTTATGAGAGAGGATGGTTAGATGTTAAAGAAAACAGGATGCTAAGTCTCGTGTTCCAATTGTTCCACCAAAGGCCATTCACAACAGCGGCTGACAATAGTGAAACTGGGACAAAGAGGTGAAGGATTGATGTGATTAAAAGGTGTGTGTGCATCTGTGTTTGTTTGTACTAACCAGAGTGAAGAGGCCATTCCAAAGAAATAGAGGAGAAGGAACACTATAGCACAGCCGGTGCTCTTTAATCCTTCTTGTACCAGAATTGGCACCGCTGCTGCATCCAGGTCACAGGAAACACGTTCCCTCCCTAGAGTGAGTCGTACCTAGAAAATGAGACAAAAGAACAAAAAGGGAAAAGGAGGTGTGGCTGAATTAACACCAGAAACAGACAAAGGGACGCATCATCTTTCCTCCCTATCACAACCAGAGGAGAAGCTGCACTAGCTTCACTCCTCCCTTTCCTTTCTGAAAACCATCCATTATTATTCAAGTGTAACATCATTAATTGCACTCTGAACCCCAAAACCCACCAGCGGGATTGAAAGGTCTGTTGTCTTTTTAAATGAATTGTTGTGTGGTGGTTCTTGCTTGGATCATTTCTGGCAGACTATTTTTTTGGGGGAAATATAATCAAAGTCTAAGCCTAAAGTCACGATATTTGATAAAAACTCAATTAAAAAAATCTCCAAAGATAAACCCTTTGCTCTAATCGGCTCTTCAGTCCAAACTTGAACCCATCAGCCATCAATTGCAACCAACAGTCACATGACAAAAATTCAGGGACTTCTCAGACGAACTTCAATGAATATTTTTTCATTGCTTTTGATTAAGTCCCTTTATTCTTTCTACCCAAACAACTTAAAAGCAACAACATAATACTGAAGCCTCTTCTTACCAGGTAGGCAACGCTGTACAGATTGCAGCACATGGAGAGAAAGATGATGGGCCTCTCAGGGTAGGAGAAACGCTGTGAGTCCAAGAGAAAGGTCAGGACTGTCAGAGTGGTTGACAGGAAGCACAGCACAGCCCAAACCGCCATCCATGCATCTGTGAAGACTTTGGCTCCTCGCCGGTACAGCCCGCTGTCATAACCACACTGCAGAGTGCAGCTCTCAGTCTGTTTAAACCAGGTGTACTGGTCCGGTGCAGATCCCAGAGCCTGACACTCCTCCTGGTGGGGAGGATGGCGGACTTGCGGGTAAGGCGTGTCCTCGTCCCCCGGACCCTCCATACACATGTGGTTGTGGTCGTTTTGAGGAGGGAAAAGGCTGCAGTTAAGCACCTAGAGAGGAGGCATGGTGAGAAAGTGGCATTTTAGATGCTTATTGTGGCTGTTTTTGTGAACTTTTTCTTGTGTTCCATTCACTTTCCACATCGCTCAACCACATCCTGAAATCAGCAATGCAGGATGTTCTTATGATGTGACTCACCTCAGGCCAGATGAAGCCAAACTCATTGAGCACAGGGAGGCATTTTCTCTTGACAGACAGACACATGCTGCCACACGGACCGATGGGGATGGGAACCTTGTCTGTGCACATTGGCACATAAACTGAGCATAGGAAGAACTGGAGAGAAATGGAAAGAAAGGATGGCAGGTTTAATATTTTGCTCTCAGCCTGTACAACAAAATTCTGTGAACTATGTATTCTGTGAAGAAGATTTAAAATGTAAAGACAGAGAAAAATCAATGCCACAAAAGTCGTATAATAGGCTTTGACTGGTGGTGCTGCAGATGTGTTGAATTGTTATAGGAGCAGCATCCTGTGTGTGAAGTGAGGGAAACAAACATACCGCCGAGTGATGTAAGAAGAGTGAAACATAACAGTGTAGTGAAACCGATTTAGACACTGAAAGTGCAGTAAGCCTTGTACAATGTTATGTTGTATTTCGTTGCACTGCTTTGTAGACTTTGATCCACTCGAGTTAAATCAAACTGTGAAGCAGAAGGTAAATTGTGTCAGTGGTGAAGTGCCTGTTAAAGAGCTGGAAACAGCCCTCTGAGTACCCTGTGGGCCAATCTTTCTGTATATTACAACAGGATTACAGCTGCTAGATGGCTACACCGTGTACTCCCACGTGTGGATCCTCCATCTAGCTGCATATACCTCTCTGTATCCTGCTTCTTTGTGGCCTTAACTTTCAATACATTGCATCACTTCTTCTATTGGCAAGTTTCTATTTTCAATACCAATGAGAAACTCCACAACTTCAGTGATGGCAGCCAACGCTAACCTGCTCCAAGGTTACACATACAACTCTGCATCTTTAAAAACAATCTGTGAATTTAACAACACTGTGGGCATGTGCCATGTAATGCTGCATAATCCCCCTAATCCGAGGCTCAGTTTTCTCTGTCCCATGGCAATGGTTTTGAAATAGATATCCAAGTCGGGGTTACAAAGATAGTGAACAGTCTGAAGTCATATTTGACTTGGTGGTGATGTGAGAGAAGTAGTAGTCTGGGGTTACAGAAGGTAGCAATTTGAAATGATTTCACGCATTTACAGTGAAATCTGTTTGAAGCACGAGTGTAAAATTGTGCCAGGCTCTTGATATGAGAATACACAGAAGCAGAAAAAACATTTTTACTTCACCATGAGATAAATGAAACAAATCATACGCTCCAGGCGCTTGGACTGAGTGATAGCGGAAAAATATGTTGGAGTGAGGGGTTTGCTTCTGTTTTTCATTTCCAAAATAGAAAAATATGCATTGAGCTGTAATAAGAGCTATAATATTGTGGGCTTGCAGCCTTACTTCAGTGATAGACAAACCCCAGCTTGAAAGCGGCCCGTGAACAGAGCCCAAATGAAACTTGAATCCAAGACGGGTGTTGAGGTTGGGAAAGAAACACACAGGGAAATGTTAAACAACTGTTACTGTCTGTGGGAATTTATTTGAAAAGTAAACGGAGAAACTGTGCATCTGTGTACCACATCATGTTTGGGATCTAAAATTTACAGCCACAGCAAATGAACTGAATCGCTGAGCTTCTGGGTCTTTTTTGTTTACACCTACAGTGAGCTTATCCATTGATTAGGAGTATAAATCATAAGACAGTAAGTCCTCAATGTGGAGCTGAAAGGAGCTAAGCAAGGTTAACCCTAACCCAGTTATCTGAGGCAAATGGAAGAAACTTTAAACTCAATTTGTTCTCTGATCAGTATCTGGGTTGTAGTGTGGCTTTATCTCTGCGCATGGAGCTGACTGGCTGATCTGGAGACTGTACTAAGTTTCTCACCACAGAGAATGTTTGTTTCCGAACTTTACTGCAGGCAGATTATTCTCAGCAATTTGTTGGTTAATAAAATGAAATTAATAAGGTTATCCTGAGTCTGTGGGAGCGTTTAATGTGTCTGCTCATACAATAACAAAAATTTGTGTAAGCAATAGATATTAAATTACCTGCAATACAATTTCTAATATTTCCCACAGTGAGTAATGCATACTGAAGCCGTGACAGTAATGTAACACATTCTGGGTGTTTTCCCCTGACCGTTGGTAACCTGAGTGCTGTCACTTCTCTGCTAAAAGCTGCTCCAGTTACTAGTCAGGAAGCCTCCCATTAGAGCACATGTTGGGCGATACGGTTTCTCTTTCCCCTTTCTCCCTCTTTAGCATGTGTGTGTGTGTGAGGCAGAAAAGGGGGAAAGAGGGGGGTGTCAGCTAAACTTACAGGACAATTTACAACTGGAGGAAGGCGGTTCAGTTTTATGCTGCAGTTGCTCCTCAATCTGTCTGGTTGTCATGTCTCTTAAGCACTGTATTAATTTAACATGCCAAAATATTTTTTAGCTCTTCTCCCAAACAGCTGCACACACCAATAACTCACTGTTACACTGCAATAAAACAGCACACAGACAGGGCAGTTAGCCTCCAAGCCTAACTTTGTTGGGGAGGTTTTCATGTGTGTAGATGTTGTCATGTCTCTTAAGCACTGTACTTGTGTGTGTTTTTGGAAAAAGTAAACACCATTCACTGCAAAAAATTCTCTCTCCTCTCAGTGGTGTCATTCCAATTAGAGTAAAGCCAAATCTCAAACACAGATAACGAGATCAATCGACTGCTTTTTTCTTTTTCTTACACGGTGCATGAGATAAACAAGTTGCATTTGTTTTAGGACACTGAGAGCACCATTGTGAGCAGGGAGACAGTACAGTATATAGCAGTGAGGATTCAGCTGTTGCTGTGTGGGGCATGAACTCAGAATGTCAACAGACAGAGGGGGCATTTTCAGTGAAATCAGCATGACAGCCTGGCACAACAGGAAGGAAGGGAGAGAAGGGACCATTCCATCTATCTTAACTTCATGGGAATCGACCTATATTATGCAGCCCATTATCTCTGGCACCATCAGTCTGAGCTGCAGTTATTGCTGGTAGCTCCCTGTCATGTGCTCTGGGACCACACTCCGCTCCTCTGTCTCTCTTTGCGCACACACTCCCACAGATATAGCAGACTTTCTACACTAATCCTGTGCTTTTTCTGGGAGCAGGACCACTGATCCTAAATGCGCGCCTCCCCCCCTTCGGTGTGCGCTTTTAATAAACATGCTGGATACTCTATTGCGGTGCCACCGGCTGCGTCGGTACCTTGAGCTGGCTGGAGCAGCCGTACTGGATGAGCGGCGTGAACGTGGTCAGCTGCAGCTCCGCGTCCGACTGCAGCACGTTGCCCACCAGGTTGGGCATCTTGGTGACGTTGTAGCCCAGACCCTGGCACATGCTGATCCGGATCGGGTCGCAGGTCATCTCCTCCACCTCGTCGCCGAACGCCGTCACCACCGCCACGCACAGCGGACCCACCAATCCGGACAGGAGGAGCAAGGCTGACACCATCATCCCGGGCATGGTCACCCTGGCGCTGCCCTCTTGTCAACTTGTTGGTACAGCGGTTACCTCCTTAAAAATACAGATTAGGTCGCCTTGGAGACCCCCAGCAGGACGCGTTTGTAGTCCAGGAGCGCGTGTAGTCCGTGCGTTCTCGGAGGCTACAGTATCCAACTCTGAGCCATTCAGGAGATTCAAATATCCAGAAATCAGCAGCGGTGAAGCATTGCCAGACCTGTGCGTAATCGGAAGCGCGTGTTTTCAGTTAAAAGAAATCATTTTGATAAATCCTGAAGTCCTCTCTTGGTTTGTTTCCCGTTAATATAACTCAGTGTGGGGGGGAAAGCGCAGCGCAGCGACGGCACAGAGCGGCTCTGGTTTTGCGCCTACTGCCTGCAAGCGTCCAGCTCCAAACTTTATTGTGTCTGTGAAGAGAGACTATTTTCCCCGTCCAGAGAGGAGCCGACCAATCCATGCGCGGGAGTTGGGTTTCCCTGACCAACCCCTGGCCAGGAGGGCGGGATCCGGGAGAAAAATAGAAAAGCGAGCCACCTCTCTTTCCCTCTCCCCCCATGCTTCTCTCCTTTCCTTCAGAATTTTGCCTTCTTCTGTCTCATTTCCCTTTTTTCATCCTCCTCTCCTCTCCTCCAAAGTAAATCAGTGAGCATTCCCCAGCTAATTCTGACAATATCCAGAACCTGTCTTTAAACCAGCTGATGTGGCTGACATTTATTTTTAGTAAAAAACAAAACAAAACAAAACACACACATCTAAAAAGTGGATTTTTGCGTGCGTGTTTTCATCTTAAATTTAAAGTCCCTAATGGTCTTTTTAAGGCCGTCTGGAACTTCACCACAGGTTCCACTCCCCTTCTCGAAAAGGGCCGTCAGCTCTAAGTGCTCATGACATTGTAATTGAAAGTGGGCCTTAAGTGATGCTGAAGCATTGGAAATCTGTTTTGCATTGCAATGAATGCACATACTGGATAGGTTTTGTTTGCTCGTGGCACCCGGGGAGAAGGTTTTTTCTTTACAGCATGAAACTAGCAGTGAAGAGTGTTGTTTTGGCTTTTCTGTGTCAGAAGTGGACTTGGGTGAGAAAGTGCTTGGACTTGGGGCAAATACTTCGGGAGGGGGGAAAGCTTAAGCAACCCTTGATTTTTGTTTTCTTCCAAGCAATTTGTACAATTCCGAAACTCTTAAAGCATCTGTCAGAGGTAATCAAACTCAACTTAAGAGCTTCACAGATCTTTTAAGGCACAGCAAATACCTGAATCCCTATCAGGATGGAGCTTCAGCCAGAGTTCAGAGTTCAGATTGAGTTTTAAGAGATGCAATCTCATTTGACCAAGAGAGACATGGGTAATGAGAAGGTTTTTCTTTAAACAGTGATATCAGCTCCTGATATGTTGTATCCTTTCATCAAGAAGGAAGCACAAAGACACACAAAATAGAAGTTCATCCTGTTTCTGTAGTATTGCACCGTTTTAAATCACAAATCTCATCTGCTGTCTGCTGACACAAAGCAAAGAAATATAAGTGACCAATACAGAAAGACACAGAGAACATTCAAAGTGGCAGTTTCTAATGTAACTATATGATAATTCTCCTGAAATTAAAACCTAAAAGTGATTTAATTGCCCAGGATGCTGGAAATGGATGAGAACCTGAGCAAGAAATAATTTACGCTTCAGCAATCAAATTTTTTACATCAAACATTACTCCATCTATTGAAACAAGAAGTTGCATAAATGTATAAAATGCGTTCCTATCAGCAGCCTTCAGTTAACTGGTCTCATTGTGATGCTCTGTTCGCCCTCCTGGATTACTGTGATGTGTAGCTGAATCCACTGCGACAATTGATTGGCAGCATCAGTGACCTCACCGTCGAGCCACACCAACCCCCGGCACACACGCACACACGCACGCGCACACACACACACACACACACACACACACACACACACACACACACACACACACACACACACACACACACACACACACACACACACACACACACTTGTGCACATTCACACCATCCCCCCCTGTGCTGCTCCTCGGCTGAACCTGAGGTCAGGACCTGAAGTAATTAGCACTGAGCTGAAACAATAGAGTGTGCCTCAGAGCTGATCGCTATCAGGGGAGTGGTGTGTGTGTGTGTGCAGATGCATGTGAAAGAAAGAAGTGAATGGATTGAAATGGGAAATGGAGAAGACTTGGGAGCAAACTTCAGGAGCAAATCCTGATTTAAGGACTTGTGAGCATTTGAGATAAAGGCAAAGATGAAAGAAAATACCTGTGAAATCTGAGAGAAAACTGAATGCGAGTCAAGAAGCTGGAGCGGCTGTCTATCAGCCTGAGCCACCAACACACTCCATCTCCTTTGCTTACTTTTGCAGGAGAGTGTGAATAGCAGGCTTGAGCATACAGCGTGTTGGAACTGACAGACTAATGAGCATCACACTGAGCACATAATGAACACAGTAACTTTTCAAGCCATAAACCCGCTGAGGTAACAATAAGAGAACCGACATTTGCGTTAAAGTTCCTGAACTGACATTTGGCTACTGAGCAAAGAAGATCTGTTTGTACAAGTAACACACATTAAAGAACACAGATGTATAAATAAGAATTAAGCTGGCTGTTCATAACAAATTACTGTCAAACTTTGTTTTCATAAATCCACATGTAAGGTATTTTCTTGCCATCCTACTTCTATGTGCAAACCACTTTCTGACCAAACCAGCAATCAGCTGGAGAAGGAAATAAGGCTGCCAATATTTGGGTTAGCTCAAGCTGAACATAAACATTTACGCTGACTGGTTAATTGATGGTGACTGTATGGAAAACAGTATTTGAAGGCTGCAGAGGTGGGCTCTGGGCGCAGTAAATATCCAATCAAAATGTATTAAAGGTTATGTGTGAGAGTTTGGGGAATTTCAGCCATGCAGTTCATTGATGTTTAGAACTGGACCCGACTGCAATGATAGCCTGTTAGTATAGTGGAGTTTCATATATTTTTATAGATTTTGGACTATAAAGGAATATTTTAATGTCTCTGCCTGAAACATGCAGTATGAGGTCTGTGTGAGATTTGCTTTGCAGTCCAGTGGTGCTGATTTCCACCGCTGTAGGCCAAGCAAAAATAGCCTGGGCTTTCTAATTATCTATGCCACACAGTTTTCTTCAACACAGAATTCATGTGATTCTTTTTTACATGTTGATGCCAGCAGAAAAGATTCAATGGCGTGGTTTTCCTCCCCAAATTACCCACCCTTGGTAACATTTTGATGGTTTAATGCTTAAGAGCCCAGCCTTTGGAAGGACATGTGCCCTGGCTGGCCTGGGTTCAAACCTCCCTTGAGTCTTAACTTGCCTAATCCTTAGTCTGCACCACTGCCACCTTTGTTACGTCCACAATAACAAAAAATACAAGTGCGGAATTACAGATACCACATGAGGTAGACTGGCTAGGCAAATATAATAAGTATAACACCCACTTAGTGATTTAGTTCAGCTTCAGCCCTCAGAAAGGAGTGAGTGAGAAGAGGTTAAAAGAAACGTCTGTCCTGACAGAGTCGAGTCTCCTCAAACCCTGCTGGTGTGGCTGCTGCTATGAAATGGATGCACCAATGTGGAGGTGTTGGTTTATGATTATTAATAATGTAGCTTCAAATGAGCACACAGCTGCTAAAATCAGCTCCAGTGTAGGAGTGGGCAGGGCACCTGCATCTGTCCTTAATGATTTAATACCAGCTGTTCAGAATTAATTTAGATTTTGTTACTGACTTCCTCTGGTGTCGGCTGTGCTGTTTATTTTGACACATTCAATGTGTAGGAAAACGTACAAGATAAATAGTTTTATTACAAATTTCTTGTCTACGATTTGTCTCAAGCTGTGCCAGTATGTCTTATGAGGCTCTTTTGAAATGCCACTAAATAAAACCATAGTGGAAGTATGAAGTATTCTGTCACATTGTCACAGTGCAGCTCGTTATTTGAAGTATATGGTACCCTTACATGTGGAGTACTCTGGCCCTTCTTTAAATGAATGGTAAACATGTTAGATTGGCCACAGCCCTGCTAAGGCCAACTTGGTCTTGCTGTGGGAATGTAACCACGCTAACCTTTCAGCTTGGCAGGCACAGTGAAAGGCAGTACCCTGAGGACAGAAAGAGAGACACAAGTGTGTATCTGTCACCAGATAGCATCTTATGGCTCGATGCCCAATCCCTTAGTCCTTGAAGTGTGGTATTAATAGTCCTGCCAACTCCTTGGAATGGTGTGAGTGTTCATAACTGCAAATGTTCTGCATACATTGGTGTGTTGCTCAAGTTGTGTGGCTTTACTTCCATGAATTTGGTGTTTTAAACTTGTGTGCATGTGAGTGTAGGTGTTGGGGGTGAGAGCTTATGTCATTATGTGGTAGGGGGCTAGGTAGAAGAGAGTGGGGGGTTTCTACAGGTGATCTGTTCCCTGTGGGACTTTGGGCTCATATTACTCTGTTGTAGGGTACCAGATGCAAACACACACATGCTTTCTTTAACTCTCCTCCATCTATTACCTCCTTAAATCTCCCGCACTGCCACTCCCAACCTGCCTTTTAGGTTGTCAATCAGCTGATCCTGTTCTTTCTTTACCTGTAGCAGCAACAAAAAAATCTAATTTAGCACTATACTTTCTAAGTTTTCAGAAATAATTTATGGAAAAATTGAAGCCGTAATTTTTCAAAGTGAAGACTACTGCAGTTGTTCTTTAACATGACCAACTTAATTTGAAGTTCAGTAAAATATTTAGAAAATTGTTTTCAGCAGTGTAAGTAAAGATGTGTGGGGGAAGAAGTGATCAGTAATCACTAACACTGTCATTTGTACAACTGTTGAGATTTTTTAACATAAATTTGTGAGACAAATGTCAAAATGACCCAGGAGTCCTCGCCTGTGTAGTCTGTTAAAGGCTTTAGTTATGAGTCTGTCATCTCTAAGTAGTTCCTGTAACTTTCTCCTCTCCTTCTGTTACTTTTGTGTTCTTGCTACTATTTTCAAAATCTGGAGCAACAGCAGCCTTTAACCAGAACCCTACGTGCTGAAAATCACAAGTTTTGTTGAAGATTTAGATCACACAGTAAGACAGGCTGGCTACGGTGAATTAGACCGTTTATTGACGTTGCTCACAATTTTTTCACCAAACCGTTCCTTCTAGCACCATTTCTGCATCCGTGGCTTTGCACTGTTGTGTTTGGTTCAAAGGAATACAAACAAGCTGGTGCATTTCCCCTGCTTCAGGGGAAAAACGCTTTGGTGAGTTTATATTTACTCCGCCAAGGAATGTGGCGTTATGTGACGATCGGCGTACGTTTGTTAATCTGTATGTCTGTCCGTCTGTGCACAATATTATTGAAAAATGGACGAACGAATTTGGATGAAACTTTCAGAATCAGCTTTAATGACCAAGTACACAACACACAAGGAGTCTGGTTTCAGCTGTTGGTGTCATCCTAGGAAAATGGAAGAGATTAAAAAAAACTGAAGAAACTACAGAAAGAGGAACAGCGAGGAAAAAAATAGTAATAAAAATTAAATATAACTCAATATTCAGAAATTTACAGTAGTTCAGAGAAGGTCAGAAATGACACAAGGACCACCTCATTAGATACTAGCAGTGATGTGGCTTAAAGTCTGGATCCACAGATTTGTTAAAGATTTCTATATCAGTGTGAGATAGCGGCACAACGTCACTGTAACCATGACAACAAGTGAAGGCTGTGGCTGATGATCACATGACTGCAATCCTACTACAAATCCACTGCTGCAGACTTATCGTAAATGATGCAAGGAACAATTGGTTAAATTGTCGTTGTGTTTCTGAGTCCATCATTTGATGGACCACCTGCTACGTATTTAGGTCACGTGATTCAGTATCCATACATAATGTACACATGTAAAACACACACCTGTGCTCAGAGCAACGTCATTTTGTTTGTGAGTATGACTATATTTAATGGCCATGTTCTATGGTGCCGAGATTTCTGATCATCAGTAACTAATAAATAGATAATGATAAACAAATTCTGCTTTTCTAAAAAAAAAAATGCTGCATTTCTGAACAGCCGTGGTGGAGTACTGCACTCTGAGTGCTTTTCTTGTTCTTTAAATCAATCACAGTTGTCTAGGTTGGAGCTGCAGCGATGGTGTTAACTCAAGTATTGATGGGGTAAATTACCTGACAGCACAAGCTTAATCCTGGACAAATCTTTAAATTTTCTTCGTGGTACGTTGCTACCCAGAGGTGGTTGTGGTTTCTTGTAGTAAAGGGGATGTGAAAACTCTAACACATGGATAGTGGAAGGAGAGAACAAAGCCGCATGATGTGTGTGCATCCTGTGAGTCACACTACATCCTTTATAGCAACAGAAAAAGGTGCAGCCAGACCATTCTCCAGCACTGACACCTGTAACAAATGTTAGTTTGGAAAAATGTCACAGAATCATTGGCTGTACTGATGGCTTTTCTTTCTTCTTTTCACAGCAAATCCAGTTCACCACAAATACACCAGTAGTTTCTTTAACTTGCCTTCTGTCTAGGCCCTCTGGCCTCCTTTTCATCTTTCATTCCTTTTCCCTATTTCAGCATTTTATTAACTCATTCTCTTATTTCTGCTTATTTAAACTCAACCAAACACCACAAGGTTTCATATCAAATTTCATTGGCAGTATTCTATATATACAGAATCTATATTGTTCGATGCTTTTTTTTTTTTTACTTTCAACAACATCCATGACAATAGCCTGAATTCTTTGAATAAATTAAGTCCTTAAAATGCAATAAATGTAGCAAGTGTAAGTTATGGATCTCAACTTTTCAAATGACCAGAGAAAAGCATAACATCATCCCTGAATGGTGCAGTGACACAGCTGCTCTTCAAATGTAATTTCAAAACAAACCATAGTGGCGATGTTCATAATAATTCAGCTATTGAACAACTAGTGCAACTGCCTTTCTTCTTTATATGTATTAAACACTGTAGTTATAATTTTTTTGTTGCATTACCATTTAATTCCATCAGATTTGATACTTCACATCAAGGCTCTTTATTTGTGTATTTGTTCTCTTGACTTGTCGTGCTCGGCCTTATCTCTCTCTCACTCTGTCTCCCAACCACAGATAGAGGATAGCAGTTCATCATGTGCACTAAATGCTGAACAGAGTGAGAATTAAAGTCATCCGGACCACGTGTTTTGTTTTTATTTGCTTCTTTGCTTGTGGTTGTACACCACTTTATGCCGTATAAAAGCACAATCATGAAAGATTTGAGGGCCGACTTTCTCAAGGAATTGTTTGATAATATCTTTATAGTCAGATTTTGCTTTTTTCACGACAGGCAAAAGAAGAACATCTTCCAAAATGGCTCTTCTACAGAATTAATATCCCATAAAATAATGCCTTCAGTAACTTGAAGGCTTTGAATAACTTTCGTATAATGAATTGACCATCATTGGCAGGATGCCACCACGCACCAAGTGTCTCCTCCTATTCATTTTTATTTCAATAAGGCACTTTTTTGAGTGGTGACTTTGGCCCAAGGCAGCTCTGTCTGGCCTGTTGGGTGACAGGCAACAGAGTGCTGATAGATAGTTCCTGTCTGTGGCTGTAAATTGGCCTCTTGTTGGAGAGTTAACCCCTGTAACCCTGCTCGTCTGTAACAGCAGACTTCCCTCTCACAGCCTAGGGCAGCTGATGAGTGTTTCCCAGAAGTCTGCTGAGCAGGTGGTAGCGGTCCAGTTGAGATGCGGACGGATGCGTTTACTTCGTTAAAAGGGAAAAAATGTCCCCATGGTTGTGTGTGACTGCGTGGGTGAGAACTTGGCTCACACAGAGAAGCATTACAAAAATAAAATCATCCCATCCCATTCTTGGAACATCTGCGCCACCAGCTGAAGGCAGCTTCCTGTGGTTGTTGAAATGTCATGTTTAATGAATGAAAAAATATATCTTAGCTGAGCATGTCAGCAGAGGTCAACTAAGTAGGCTGGAACCACCAATTAAGTAGCTACTGAGGCTGCTGAATGCCTTTCTTTGTGCTTTGACTGTGCTTTTTGTGGTCATCATTTACAATTAATCGGAAGGGAAATAAATTGTGAGAAAGCTTAATTCTGAGAACACGTACAATATGTGTGTATTCATACTCCCAGAGAATTAGGGAGTAGTTCTCCTCCTGCTGACCTGACACAGCTGTTTCTTCTCTCCTCTGACTGGCGACCTGGACGAGTTTTATTAATGTGCTGTAACTAAGTAACCACATAATATGGATCTCTGTAGCCCTGCTCACAGGCTGATTTATCTCCCTGCTTGCTGCAGTTGCGTGTGGGTGGGTGTTCTTGCATTCACTATCTGATCCTGCAGTATTTCATACATGAATACATCCCCTTTTTAATGCACTACACACTGTGGATTTGTGGCTGTGAATTATTTAACTATCCTGGAGTACTTCAACAAACACGTGTGTACCTGCAGCTTTTACAGTATCAGAGATAAAATATAGATGAGCTACTGCTACGTTTTGAATGCTGCCTGCAAGTACAGCGATTGCTTTCATGATACGCCATTTTTTTGGCAAGTGTGAGTGGTCGTTACAGTTCGTTTGTGTGATCCGTGTTTTTGCTGTACGTCGCACAAAACCGAGAAACTGAACCTTTTCATAATAGCGTGCATAATTGACTAGTGGGATTACCACTTGACAGAGAACTTCTGGGAACCACTTTAGCGTTAGTGTGTGTGTGTGTGTTCTTGGAACGTAATTCATCCATGGACTCTGCAGAACCACCGTGACACCATAAGATGAGAATTCGGAGCTGGCAGTTTGAGCACATGCTTCCACACTGTGCACGTACAGTGATAGGTGCGTGGAGTCGACCTTAATGATGATGTTTTTGATTCCTGGAAAAATGGATCGAGGGGAGAGTGATGGGTGTTTTAAACGCTCACAGACACATGAACAGAAGTTGGGAAAAATATGTGACTAGAGCGAGTATATACGTGTGTTTTCTGACAATAAAGTGGAATGTTCTGTCAACGGCTGTGTTGAAAAGGCGAAGGGCTGACGTCCAGCATGCAGCTGTGCATCGAGAGAGAGGAAGAGAGCAAAGGAGAGAATGATTTAGTGTACTCAGAGACGGGAGGTGGGCACTCTGTTTTTCCGACACAGTGAGAGAAACATAGCAACTTCAGAGATTTAAAGTTGTAAAGAGATGGAATGTGCACTCAGAGAGGAAAAAGGAGAAAGCAAAGCAGATAAATCAGTACCTTTTCATCTAAACTGCCTGAAAGAGTAACAAAGTCAAATCTGAATCATTGTTTTCCTCCCTTACTGTGCTGCGTTCTACTGCAAACACACTATCATCTGATTCTCCTCCAGTTTGTTATTCATAGACCTCTGTGCTGACTTCCTTGGCACCTGTCTCTTCCTCGTCTTGTTGCTCCACTCCCTTAAATAGAACTCATGTCTCCAGAGGAAGAGTAAACACTGGCCCTGCCGTGGGAATACAGACCAACACACACACACTCACACACACTCAGACACGCAAGCATATCTGGATGGTAGGGCAGCCTCCTGAAAGTCGATGAGTCGATTCATCTGTCCGCATCGACTGAAATTCCTCAAGTTGAGCAGACTTTTTTCCCCCCCTGTGGGCCTTACAATAACAAACTTAAGAAAGATAAAACACAAAAATGCATGGGGGTAACATTTCAATGACGGGTCATAAATATGTTTTAATAATCTAGCCAGGAAAACAAATCCATGTGACAGCATGTACGATGCTGGTTGAAATCTGAAGCAGACTGGTTGGTAAACTCTGACCAGAAAAAGTCTAAAGCATGGCAGGATTTCAGACTGTTGCAGAACAACCCAAACAACGCTCTGTATGCTAGCAGTCGCTCATCATTCAGCAACATTGAACATAGCGAGCCACTCCTAATGGGTAACCTGGATACGAGGCCATTCAGTTTTTACCGGGCAAACTTACTACACGCATTTTTTTAATGATTAAAATGAGATAACAGGAAATTAGGCTTGAAGACCTTGATTTAAACAGAAGTACACATATACTGCTTGTCTCATTAATCTGCCAAAGCAGTATACCTCTAAATCTAGCCTCATATGCACCTGTCTGTTATTTTTAATCGTAGTGTCTACAGATACGGACCCGTACCCGTAGCCTGTGGCCTACGGATACGGCACTTTACCTTACCATAAATATTGACGGACATGAATATTAATGAGCCGGCTGATGAACGCGCTTTGTGATTGGCTGGTAATCCGACGTACATAAATATTAATGAGCCGGTTTGGTAATCCCAGTGATGAAGGCGCTTCCGTGATTCGAGGTGAATCTGCGTGCCGAGCCTGTCATGTCAGTCATCTGCTGTTCTCTTTCTATCATGCATAATGTCTTATAAATATCATTATCTGACTTTTATCACTGACAGCAATTTGGGGGTTGAAATCAGCACTACTATTAAAAATAGCAAAACTTTTTATTCACGTGACCCTGTTCTAATAAAGCACAAACAGCAAACAAAACAAATGGCGGAACTAACAGCCAGCAAACTACAAGTATTTTTTTACCTTCAAAAGTAGCGACAGACTATTACATATTAACAACCTAAACAAAACCCTGACGTATTTTCTACGTCTGTCAACACAGACACTGTCACAGTCACTTTAATGTTAGCGGACTCTGTTGAATGGCTAAGTTACATCACCACAAACAAATCTCACAATATCACAGTAAATCGAGTTTGTGGTTTTTTTTTAATTCATGCCGAATTAAAGAGCTGCTCCTCACCATTCACGAGTGTTTGTTTCATATTCGACATCCTTAACTTTATCTTGTAAATTAGCGTCCGAAATTAAATGGGAACATTTGCAATGGAGTTCGTCAGCCGCTTCCACCACTGAACGCGGTAAACTAATTAATAGGAACTGGACTTCAAACAATTTAGACACGATGTCTAAAAGTGTAAAAACTGCAATGTCTAAAGTGTGAGAGGAGACGGTGTATTTTTGGTTAAATTATACAATGTTCGCCGTCAAAGTCATTCATATAAACTGCCTGTAATGTGCAGCAAATAGTAGTTAACCAGCGCCAGCTCTTCAGTGACCTTAACGGGTCCGTACCCGTAGCATCAACCATTTTTAATAGGGCTGCAACTAACGACGCTTTTTTTTATTTTATTGTGTATTATACATATTTACAGTGAGATTTATATTTACAACTTATAAAGACAATTCATTCCGATATTATCGTTCTTTGGTATAACATTGAAAAAAAACAAAACAGAAAATGAACAAAACTAAACAAATTCTGACCGTTACATCGTGTACATGACATTCAAAAAGGCATTTGACAGAGGCATCACTTTAACAAAACAGTTCTTCGTAAATGTTCCATACTTCTATTGATTTTTTGTTTGTTAGGTATTTCAATGACTGGAAGTCACTGAGCAGACCGTCCACGTCGGCGCTGCAGTGTGCATACATAATACATGCACGATGCAGCGCCGACGTCCGTCCGTGTTCCGCGCTCCGGTCGGACGGTGATTTCTGTTGCATTGCACGCTCACTTCCGCTTTTGATGACGTATCGCGCTCAGACGACTCGTCAACGTGTCGTTAGTTGCAGCCCTAGACTGTATATAAAGATGGACGTAGCATCTGGCTCCAGAATTGAAGCCAACCCGGAAGTGTCAAAAACTTGGAATATCACGCCGTCCGCTAGGGTTGGCTCCAAAAAGCTTTTTCTCCATAGACCCCAATTCATTTTTGGAAAAAATAAAATTTGATAGACTGATGTTCTACAGCTCAGGATTTTTTTCCCCGTTAGTTTTCATGGTCAAAATGAGAGATCAGGTGGCCGATCTTAAAATAAATCAATACTGAATTTTAAATAAATCGTTAAAGTTGGTGGAGCCAGGGGGCGTGGCTATACTTGATAGACAGCAACAGAAGCCTCTGCGGTAAAATGTGGGCGGGATAAGAGAGTCCTCAGCCAATCCTGCCCCTAGTTGCTCTCCGGTCCAGTCTGTTTGACGCTTTTTACGTCACTGGCTCCAAAAAATCCAAAACGGCGACCAGGAAGTAGCAAAATCCAGGCTTCATTTTCTCGCCGTTGAAACCAACGGGTGACGTCACGGTTAGTTTACGCCTGGGTTGCAGCCCTAATTTTGAAATGCTCAAACCTCATCACTGAAACTCATGTCAGTGGATTTTCTGATTGCCAGATGCTCTACATGAAAAAAGAACTCATTGTATGGAACAGCTAATTCTGTTTCAACTGAAAAGCTTCTGAGTCTGCTACAGCCCTACTCTTCGATAACAAACTCATAGTTCATTTCTGACAACACAGAGAGAAGCTCTGTGGTCTGTCTGTAGCTAATGTTTTCAATTATATCAGACGTTTAGACTTGGTTAATATTCAGATGTAATGGGCCTTTTTATGAAAAGGAAAGAAATCTGATTAAACTGAATGAACTAATGAAATGAGCTCAAAGTAAGCTCATGCCTCATATGACAAACCCTCCAATGCACAAGGTTAAAGGCAGCTCACTTTGAAGTAATCTGTGTTTGGCCCCTCAACTCAAGTGTAACATAAAAGGTGTTTTCTGTCTGATGCAGAATACTGCTTCTGTACTTTTTATGTTTGGACATTTTACTTGCTCTGGTACTGAGTGGATTTGTGGTGCTGTTATTGAGAGTTATCACTCTATAAAACTAAGAAAACGGATTGCAGGCAGCTGCACTGGGGCTCAGTGCAACTCTGTAGTAAAGATGCAGCGTGTTGGGGTGATTTCCAGGACAAAACATAAATGGGACTGAAGCGGTTGATCTAATAAATGTATATTTGTCTGTTTGGGCAGACTGAGATGTTCTGTAGCTCACACTGACTCTGTGCTGTCCAGTAAATCATCCTGCATCTCATCTACTGATGCTGAGGTGACTTTTAGTTTAGGAGTGTGCAGCAGACTAGAAACATAAAAGGTTGTTGCTAGAGGTACGGACCCATAGCCTGTGGACTACGGATACGGCACTTGCCATTTGCCAATCAGATACACGAGATCTGGTCACGTGACTCCCGGTAGACGCTAGCGGTACGGACCCGTAGCATCGATACTACAGGTACGGACCCTAAACCTGACCCTAACACTAACCCTAACCTTAACCTTTGCTTACCTTTCAACAGTTTGCAGTGGTTAGCAGCTTCTTGACTCGCGAGACTCGCGTACGGGTCCGTATCTGTCTGGCAAATGGAAAGTGCCGTATCCGTAGCCTGTGGGCTACGGATACGGGTCCGTATCCGTAGACACTACCAACATAAAAGGCTACAACAAAAATGAGGTTCATTTTTCCATTTACTCCAAAAAACAAAACAAAACCGTGAACCAACCACAGAATACTGTATGTTTACTATCTACACCCGAGAAGTGATAGTATTATGTACAGAGGAGCATGTCATTATCAAAAACATTCTGGGAATTGTACAAATTGAGTGTAAAACATTGGACATTAGCCTGGCTAGTTTTTATGTTCAGCCCATAGAGTCATGCCAGCTCAGACCAGTAGCACGAGCTTGTCAGAGCTTCTGAGAACTGGACTGGCAGCCTGCATGGTGTCTTGTGACTTAATCACTGAAAACATTCAGAGAGCAAGCAAAAACATAAAACCAGAGGAAAAACCAGTTCAAAATAGATGGGTTTCATGACCAACTTTTCCATCAGGGCGGTTGTTGGTGGTGAGAAAGCTGCTGCACATTATTACAAATGTCAGCTGAATGTGTGTGTGTTGTCTGTGGGCACACGCTGTTTTCAGGAAAATGAATCGTACATGAGCAGCCCAGGGAGCGGGTGTTTGACTTTTATATGCATGACAAAAATCAAACCAAACTCTTGCATTGTTTGGTATGTGGAGTGTGTGTTTCCTCGACGTGGTCCCCTGCCGCTCTCACACACACAAACACCTTTTATTCAACGGTCAGATTCCTGTTTTCTTGCCGCTCATTCAGTGAGATGCGACAAGAATAACCTCAAAAGAGTCCACATGCACACACACCCTGCAATTAATCCCACTACTGATGAATCCTCCTTTAATACTTTAACGCAGTCCTTAGAGCATTAAAGTTCATTTACCTTTGTCTAAAATACCGGTCAAATACAGATCAACAATAATGAGGCTGATAAATGCTGTACCGTTGTTTGTTTTCGGTTAATACTCGAGCGTGTAATTCCTGTGTGTACAGTGTAAGCTTATGTGGGTGTTTAGTTTTGATACCCGATGTGGGTTTACAGTCATGCATCATCCAGCATGTGGTGTGTGTGCATGAGTGTATGCTCGGAAAATGCTTTATACAAGCGGCTTATTCATGTTTGTTGCAGCAGTGGGCGCCCGCTGTAGCATTCTCACCATACCAGGTCCGCTCAGCCCAGCTGTGGTTTCACGTCTGTGTGTGTGTGTGTGTGTGTGTGCATGTTTATGTGTCCATGTGTCCCATCTTTGTCTCACAACTTCACCACAGATAGCGGCTGACAGACATAATGTGCACGCACCCTGAATCATACTGCGCACGCTCGCACACATGCACGGACTGGAAGACAAATGGACCTCGCTGACATACAGACAGAGATGTGGACAAGCTGCTTTTCCGTTTGAATGCTCAGCCAAACCACAAGCCACAATTACACTTGTCCCCGTGTGTTTGACTGCTGCAGAGATAGTGTGCTGTGCAGTCACTGTGCTGCCGAAGGATGATGATGAGAGACAGCAGGGGTGTGACGCCGTGGCTTCCCATATGCACGCTATTCTTTAAAATTAATTGAAAGGGTAAACTGTTGAGAAAGGACTTAATCCGTGTGGTAGTGGCAGCTATGTTTTCCATATGTTGCTCCTGGTGCAGACAGATTTCACAGATACACTTCATTCATAGTCTTCTATGCTACATCCCATAGAAAAACAGAAATAAAACCTGGCATTTTTTCGACATGACACAGTAAGGAGGCTCTGTGGAATGTTGTACAAGGCGTTTTTTTTCTTGGTTTATGGTGCTGTTGACTCCTACCAGTCTCTCTTGGAGCTAATTGCAAACATCTTATCTTTTTATGGGAACATAACACAGGTGCAAAGGAGTTTTGCATGGACTGAGAAAATTCACTGACCAAATTTACAGAATTACAAGCCGAATGAGGAAAATTATGTGAGCAAAAAGGCTCCAATAATTCGTGCAGGATTTAGATCCTGCGGATGCCGACCTGCCGCTTTGAATGAACCTGGAAAACACTTTAGTATTCCATTCTCAAACCCACTGGCTTTAACACAGTTTTTCCGTTTTAGGTAATCACACAACAGTTTTTTTCATTTCAGACATCCCAAAAATGTATATTGACTTGAAGAGAAAAATGATGATCTGCTCATTCTCTCCTGATTCTCACCTGTAAGTAATTAATACTTCCTCAAGCTGACATGTTGTTTTTAAAAGCTAAAGAAAAATTCTCTGAAGTCAGCAACTCACTACAAAACCACATCCATTTATTCCATTCCCACTAAGCAAGAGAGGTTAATGAAAAACGGTGAAATATATGAATGCAGATTCATAAAACCACATTAAACTACATATAAAAACACTTAATTACATGTGAAAGTCTGTAAGGACATAGCAGATCTTTTCTGTTCCTTCAGAGTCTCCTTTTCCTCCTTTGGGCCTTTTCCCTCCCTTTTCTTTTTGCTATTTTTCTCAGGGTTTGTGACCCCTGACCCTGATGAGGTCACTCATGGCAAGTCATCATCTTGTTTTCCTGGCTGCTGTCAACAGCCCCCATGAATTTATACTTTTCCACATCCCCCTCTTTTCCTCAAAGGGCAAAAAAAAAAATCAGCTATATGCATTTTAGGATGTAAAGTTTAAAAATCCTCAGTAGACAGTTGATGGATCCGTGCATGTGTGTGCATGAAGTGTGTGTTGTTGTATGTGCAAACGTCTGGAGGGATTTTTGGCGGCAGATGTAAAAGTCATTCCTGTGCAGTTTCTCTCCTGTCTAGCTTCCCTCGATGCTTCTCATCCTTCCCTGACCTTCGTTCTTCCCTTCACTGTCTTTTTCTATCCAATTTACTCTCCTTTTGTTCCCTCCCTGCTTTTCTTCACCCATTTTATTTCCATTACCACCCGTACCTATTAAGTTATTTCTCTCTTTTCACCACTCTTCCCTTAATTATTTATTGGCTTGCTTTCCCATTTTTTTCCCTTCACGCTCCTAATGGCCCACTTTCTCCCTCCATCTCTGTTTTTTCTCTGTTTTTCTCCGCTCTACTCTTTCTCTCCAAGGCGTAGTATAAGTGTATGTACCTGGCAGAGTGTTTTATTGCACTGTCAGGGGGCTGGGGAGGACTAATTTCACCCATAAAAGCAGCTCGGAACAAGAAAAAAGGGGCGGCAGATGGGGATCGGGGGCAAATTTATAGGAATAGTTTGTGTTTTTTTAAACTGTGAACAGCTATTATTTTCCTCCTAGTCTTTCTCTTTTTTTCCGTCCTTGCAGCAGAGTGTACTTTTGGCTCTGATAGCCTCTGCGCACACACACACACACACACACACACACACACACACACACACACACACACACACACACACACACACACACACACACACACACACACACACACACACACACACACACACACACACACACACAAACACTGAGGCGTGCTCATGCATTGTTACTTTAAAACCACAAAGGTGTGTGAATACACTCAGGGATGCAAAGATTTGTTGATTTATTAGCATAACCACACACAGAAAACACACACCACACAGTTTGCTGTGGTTGTGGGCTTATGTGTTTATCTTACTGAATGCTACTACACACACCACAGTGTGTTCAGCAGAGGCTGTAGCCATATTGTCTGACTGCAATTTGGCAGATGTCCCACAATTCTCTACTCAATGCCTACAGATGTACGTGTGTGTGTGTTCACGTGTGCGTGCTCCATTAGCCTGGTTCCCATAACTTGGGCCAGCCATAGGCTAAACTTCCAAAGGAACCCCACACCCAAAGAATAAACTGATTAAATGGAATAAGGCATTGTTAAAGGGAACAGTGTATCCAAAACATCATGCCTTTATTAATGTATCGGTTAAGTCCCATGAATCCATCTCTATTCAGGACTGCTGACTAGTTTTCATTCTGCTGCATGATAAGTTCCAGTCCACACTTTAAGCATACAGACTTGCATGTCAGTTTATATTACTTTACTGATGTTTTAAGTACTGTAAAATAAATGTTGAGAAAATTTCACAAATAAGCCGTCCTAATAAATGATGTGTGAGCAAAATTTCCTATATATTGATGGTAAAGAAATCCAGGCCTTAACCCTCTGAACCTAAACACCCACTGGCAGATGTGAAAAGCATGTTATCTTTAAAGAATCACCAGAATGACTCCATTTATCAAAGCCAGAAACTGTAAAAACTGAAAAAATGTCTGAATTTTGCCTTTTTGCCCGTCTTTGAACTTCACGTCATGTGTGGTTCTGTCAGAAAAATCCACCAAATCTATGCTTAAAATCATCGTAGTGTAATAATGATGCTTTTCTCTACATGCCTCTTTCTCAAAAATACATTGTTTGTGGTACAATAATGCAGTTTGGCTGGTGCGACCATGATCAGAGAGAGAACAGTCACGTGACAAAATTTTAGGGACTATTGACCTGATCTCGACTGAACTGCAGACTTTGTTTAGTCAGAACAGATAGGAGACAAGCATGAAAAGAAATTAAAAATATGAGTAGTAAAATATTTATAGTATGTAGAGCCACCGTTTTCTCAAAAGGTTTGGAAACACCTGGAGCCTTGAAAAAATGTGGAACATGTTGATTTCAGTTTTTGTAAAATGAATTTTCAAACAGAACTTTTATTCTTTTCTTGTGACTTAATACTAATAATACTATTGCTTTGCTGTACAAAATAGATGTTTTATTCCAGCCACAGTTGTGCTTTGTCCATAAAGGTGCCGGACTGATTGACAAACAAAGGTGTGAACATTGAGGATTTCAGGCACTTTAAAAACAGACTTTTTGACTATTTGCACTTTATGAAAGGCTCTGCCTAGAAAGCACTTATCTCAAATAGTAGCACTTTAGGGTAGGTTTTCCCCAATCAGTATTAATTGTCATTGTCTTTGTTTTATTATGTTGTTTTTTATACGTCTGTAAGCCTGTATGTTTTTCTTTTATGTGTGGGACAGCGGATGGAAATTAGCCTTGTACTAAATGTGGCGTATTTACTACAACCTTGTGTAAACTATTATGTGATTGTATGTTCATTAATATGCACTGCCCCGTCCAAATAAATAAATAAACTTAAACTTAACTGAAAAATGAGCCCACAGTGGGAAGAGACAAGAGCAAGAATCACCCACAAAGTCTTGGGGATTCAGAGGTTAAACAGAGTGCAGAGAACAAGGAAAAGAAAGAAGGTACTCAGCCGGTCAGTGATATATCTGACAAAAGGTCACTTAAACATGCTTTATGGGATTTATTATACCATGGGGACTCCATTTATTAAAGTGATGACAGCTACCAGGATACTGTGTTCAAGGTTTGGTGAGGTTCAGGCACAAAATGACTTGGACATGGGCAGATCAGTGTTTAGTTTAAAACGCCATCTTGGATAGGTTGAGGGGAACAATGTGGTTTGGGTAAAGTTACGATCACGAAATCCAACGTTTTAATGAGCCATCTGACCACCCTCACCTCCTTTGGCTTCATGCTCTTCTCTCTACCAAAGACTGATTAGCACCAAGCAGACATGCCTGTAATGTTTACCTAATTTAAAGGGATCATTAAAGCAGTTCTAAATCACTTCAATGAAGGCGTTTCAAAAATAAGATTAGAACATTTGAATAGAATTCTGTTTGGCAATTAGGGTTTATAGTTTTGTAGTCAGTTTATACTAAATGTGTTCCAGCATGCCCTTTGGGTCAGGAATGAAAATTATGCCACCCAACCATTATATTATTGTCTAAAGGTGTTTATATATTTACTCGAAGGCCTGTTTTGGAGAAACACTTCTCTGTGTGCACCTCCCAGTATTGGTAACCATAAAAATGCATACTGAAGTGATTAGTTTGGGAGAGAAAGAAAGCCTTAGATGCCAGTGTTACAGTGTTAGTTCTCTACACGTGTCCACTCGGTTGTGCTGCCACCCAGAAGCATGAGTTTGGTTTTCAATGCAAACCAGAGAATGCAATGGATGCGTGTTTGAGCAGGGGGTGGTTTAGGAGAAATATATTCCTTGTTTCTAAGCAAATAAACAAACCCTTGCACTTGCCTTTGCATGAGAGTCTGTTGCCCTTTATTTTACTGATAATTAACAGTTAGGTTACAGGGGACTATTTCATTTTCTGGTTTTATGTGAATAACCTCAGTGCTCTCTGGCTGTTGTGTGATAGTTTGTACAATGTTTGTGCAAATGAGTCGATGTTCTCATGTACATGGTGCCAACAAAAAGTCCAATAGGTTCTAAAACTGGACAAGGTCAAGAGCACACCAAGAGCATGCTCGTTGTTTTCATCAACTTTCACATGGTTGTGCTTCTTGAATTCATTCCCCAGGTTTTGTCTGTTGAAGACAAATTCTACTGTAATGTCTGGGGAAGAGAAAACATTCTGTCTGGACTGTGATTCAATGACCTGTAGGTGCTTCAATGCAAATACTTACAGCACAGTTACAAATATGTTTTTTTTTGTCACAAAATCACAATGGTCACTCCTCCTCACTTACTAAATTTGACACATTATGACTTCTTTGTTTTCCCCGAAATGAAATTCAAGCTGAATAGTTTTGTCATTTGTTGCCATTTTGTCAGGATTTCAAGGCATTCCATCACAGATAGTGTTTGACATGGTTACATATGTGGACCTCCTGTTAGAGTTACAAGTGTAGCAGAAGCTCTTTGAGGACTGTTACACTGATGGCGATGGCAGTCAGATTTAAATCAGGTGCCATATTTGAGTTTTATAGGTGCAGTCTCAACTTTTTTATTGTACCTTGTATGTGTGTGTGTTGATGTAGAGACGTTTCTGGTCGACTATGCTAAAATCCAGGCCTGATGTGATATGCGTGGCATTTTGGTGTGTTGGTTTTGTCTTGGATAACTCTTCAGTCTCATTCAGCGCTGTGTCGGATATGGCCATTTCCCTCTGGAGTATCCGAGAGGCTCCTTGTTAACAGTGTGAACTGTAACTGATAGTCCAGCCAGACTTCCCTCTGCTTAAGTTCTGACCTCTTTCTCTATCTCTGTGTTCTCTGCTCTGTGCCAGGTTGTATTTTGTCATGTTTTGTCAGCTTTCTCTCCCGTTCTCTCTCTTCCCTGCCAAAGATTTTAAGAGACAAACACAGTCTTTATCTTCTATGGAAACCCTCTCAAAGAACAGTAACACACTTTGGTGCTTATGCCAATAATTCTTTTGAAATATGGAAAATAGAGTAGGGTTTTATTGTACAGTAAATTACTTAACAATGTGACCTAAACCTGTGGCCTACAGTTATTCTGCTGCTGAATGTGTGTGTGTTTGGGGATGGGAGTGAAAGAGGATATCTTTTGCTTCATAGAGGTTTCAGGAAATGCCGCTATAGGAGCCTGATGTAGCTGTAGGGTTTTACTTGGTGTGCGCACACACACACACACACACACACACACACACACACACACACACACACACACACACACACACACACACACACACACACACACACACACACACACACACACATGTTTGTACTTCTATCTTAGTGAGGACATCCATAGGCGCAATGCATTTCCTAGAGCCTTACCCTAACCTTAACCATCACAACTGATTGCCTAACCCTAATCCTTACCCTAATCCTAACCAAACCTCAATTCATACCTGTTCTCTAAAAACAAGTCTTCACCCTCAAACATGGCTGTTTCAAAGTGAGGACCGGCCAAAATGTCCTCACTTTGTAAAAATGTCCTCACTTTGATAGTTAAATGCAGAAAATGGTACTCACCATGTAGCAAGTACAAGAACACACACACACACACACACACACACACACACACACACACACACACACACACACACACACACACACACACACACACACACACACACACACACACACACGTAGTTTGACAGACCAGGGTTTTATGGTCACCAATTGGTTCAACTACTTTTTCCTTTACATGCACTTGTGAATGTGTGTGTGTACACAGCATTTTTAACTTTTTCCCTTACATAGGTAGGTGTGTGTGTGTGTGTGTGTGTGTGTGCGCAGATGTGTGCCTATGAGATCATTAGGAGCAATTAGCTGTGGCACTGCAGGGCGAGTTAGAGGCCTGCTGATGGATTGAAACCATCCACAAGGCAAACTCACACTTCTTCAGTTACATCCTCTGCTCTCCTCTCTCACACACTCTGCACAACAATCACTTGCTGTGCTCTCAGACTTATGTGTGTGTGTGTGTGTGTGTGTGTTAGTTGCGGTAAAAGTGTGTCTTTGTATGGTTGTTAGTGTATGCATGTGTGTGTTTTTGTGTGGTTGTAAGTGGATTTGATTTCAAAGGTATGTCTTAGGCCCATTTGAATCATTAAGTATGATTAGTGGAGGGAAGGAGGCCTCCTGCTTGCTTCTTACCCACAGAGAGAAAATGCACTGTACTACCAGCTGTGCCTGGGCCAAAAAATGGAAACTACTCTCTCTCTCTCTCTCTCTGGCTTTATGTCTTGTGTGTTTTGTTTCTTCTTTTGATCCTTCTGCTTTCTCACCGTATATCAGCGAATGCGAGTACACTTGACATTTTTTTCCGCACACTTTACATTGTCGGATTTCTTCCTTCATGTTAGAGTTCCACTTTGAATTGTATAAAACCTTATACACACGTGGACAAAATTGTTGGTACCCCTCAGTTAAAGAAGGAAAAACCCACAATTCTCACTGAAATCACTTGAAACTCACAAAAGTAACAATAAATAAAAATTTATTGAAAATTAAATAATCAAAATCAGCCATCACTTTTGAATTGTTGATTAACATAATTATTGAAAAAAACAAACTAATGAAACAGGCCTGGACAAAAATGATGGTACCCATAACTTAATATTTTGTTGCACAACCTTTTGAGGCAATCACTGCAATTAAACGATTTCTGTATTTGTCAATGAGCGTTCTGCAGCTGTCAACAGGTATTTTGGCCCACTCCTCATGAGCAAACAGCTCCAGTTGTCTCAGGTTTGATGGGTGTCTTCTCCAAATGGCATGTTTCAGCTCCTTCCACATATGTTCAATGGGATTCAGATCTGGGCTCATAGAAGGCCACTTTAGAATAGTCCAACGCTTTTCTCTCAGCCATTCTTGGGTGTTTTTGGCTGTGTGTTTTGGATCGTTGTCCTGTTGGAAGACCCATGACCTGCGACTGAGACCAAGCTTTCTGACACTAGGCAGCACATTTCTCTCCAGAATGCCTTGATAGTCTTCAGATTTCATCGTACCTTGCACACTTTCAAGACACCCTGTGCCAGATGCAGCAAAGCAGCCCCAAAACATTACTGAGCCTCCTCCATGTTTCACCGTAGGGACAGTGTTCTTTTCTTCGTATGCTTGGTTTTTGAGTCTATGAACATAGAGTTGATGTGCCTTACCAAAAAGCTCCAGTTTGGTCTGATCTGTCCAAAGGACATTCTCCCAGAAGCTTTGTGGCTTGTCAACATGCATTTTTGCAAATTCCAGTCTGGCTTTTTTATGAGTTTTTTTCAGCAGTGGTGTCCTCCTTGGTCGTCTCCCATGAAGTCCACTTTGGCTCAAACAACGACGAATGGTGCGATGTGACACTGATGTACCTTGGCCTTGGAGTTCACCTTTAATTTCTTTGGAGGTTGCTCTGGGCTCTTTGGATACAATTCCAACGATCCGTCTCTTCAATTTGTCATCAATTTTCCTCTTGCGGCCACGTCCAGGGAGGTTGGCTACTGTCCCGTGGGTCTTGAACTTCTGAATAATATGAGCCACTGTTGTCACAGGAACTTCAAGCTGTTTAGAGATGGTCTTATAGCCTTTACCTTTAAGATGTTTGTCTATCATTTTTTTCGGATGTCCTGGGACAATTCTCTCCTTCGCTTTCTGTTGTCCATGTTCAGTGTGGTACACACCTTTTCACCAAACAGCAGGGTGACTACTTGTCTCCCTTTAAATAGGCAGACTGACTGATTATGAGTTTGGAAACACCTGTGATGTCAATTAAATGGCACACCTGAGTTAATCATGTCACTCTGGTCAAATAGTTTTCAATCTTTTATAGAGGTACCGTCATTTTTGTCCAGGCCTGTTTCATTAGTTTGTTTTTTTAAATAATTATGTTAATCAACAATTCAAAAGTAATGTCTGTTTTTGATTATTTAATTTTCAATAAATTTTTATTTATTGTTACTTTTGTGAGTTTCAAGTGATTTCAGTGAGAATTGTGGGTTTTTCCTTCTTTAACTGAGGGGTACCAACAATTTTGTCCACGTGTGTAACTCTGCGGTTTGATTAGGGGTCATAAAGGCTACTAGCCCAGGCTTACAGGGCTAATCCATGTAGCTTTCAGCACTCAGGCCTCCAATCACATGAGTATTTTACTCTTGCAACAGAAACACAGTGTGTATGTCAAAACCACGGCATTATATGAGCAGCTACACTCAGGAGTAATAAACACATTTAAGGTAACAGAAAGTTAGCTTCTTGACAGTGTCTGCTGTCAGAGTTACAGTTGTGCTCATGGTTATATAAAATCACTGAAGGCTGCTTTCAAGATCTGTTTAGTCAATAGTGTGACCATGGTGGCAAATCAGACTAACGAGGAGATGGGAGAATCACATAGACAGTGTATTTATACCATATGTAACTCCCACAGAAGATACTTTTCATGTTTTATGAGGGTGGATCAAAAAGTTGCTAGACTGTGCTTATGAAAATCAAAAACCATACCTGATTAAATTTGACCACCATCCACTTCAAAGCTGTCTTCTTGTGCAGCGATACAACACGTCTGCAATGCTTGTAACACTCTCTGGAAGCCTCACTATGTAAACATGATAAGCACCATCTGCGATGTGTGCTAGATCCTAAACTGTGCCAAAGCAGCAACTCTTCAACTTGAATTTCAGTTTGAGGAAGAGCAAGAAGTCTCAGAGAGCCAAATGTACGGAAGGTGAGGAGTGACTACTGTGGTTCTAGTCAAAAAACATGTGCATAATGACTGCCTAGAACTCCACCCTGATGGCCCAGTTCTGGTGAGCAAACTCCTGCTGCACAACCACGTAAATGTTGAATGAAACTTTGAACCTGGTGTGCTTCTGGCCTGATCCTCCTGAACTGCAGGGTCCTCTACTACGAAAATTGCCGTTTCTTCTCTCAGTGGTAGCCACAGACCCCCCTCTCATCAGTGATAATCCTCGACATCACGGGTTGTTGACAGACACAGACCCACCAGTGGTCAGAAAAACTGCAACACAGGTCCTAGTGTTCATAGCATTGTGTCAAATGGTCTCCTCAGTTACTACCTGCACATGTTGCATACACAAGACAATGATGTGCTCTATGCTTGTGTAAAAGTTAAAGAACTTTTTTATTGGTCTATAAATATTACAGTTTTGGAACACTTTAATCTGGAAAACAGGCCTGTGGAAATAAGCAATACTGGATCCTTTGCCTTAAAGGTCTCCTGTTCGCAGTTTTAAAAAATGCGGTATTTCCAATCATAACAATCTAAAGCTCACTTGCATATCCTCCTGTGATGGATGGGAGATATCCGCTACAGGATGGATAAACCACTGCTGAAGCATTTAACAATGTAGGAGGAATGATGCATGTGTTTGTTGTAGTTGTGTGGACTTTCTCCTCTCAGCCTCACCTCAGTACTCTGCCATAAATCAACATTCTGTCCAGCTGGCTCTCCGTCCATCTCTACATGGGATGAGTCATTTGTTTCATAATAATCCTCTGAGACATTATTCTCTGTCTCTTTAGTTTTTTGTCTCGTTGTCACTTACTAATGGGGGATTTATGGTCTGTCTGAACTGCATGTCAGATAGTTCCCGTGCACCATTCCAATGTCAGATAGGGAGTGTCTGTGTCAACCATGCTCTGTAACTTTCCGAAACCGAAAATCCAACATTCGTACCCCCTTCACGCCATGACTGGCCAGCTGTGTGGAGCTGAGAGAAGAACCTGGCATTGTACGCCTGCACATTTTAGCCTGACAAGGTCTGCAAACATGCATAATATATACATTACCACAAGAACTTTGACATACACACAGAAAATCCACTACCGAACACAGCTGGACTATTACCAGAAGTGCAATTACAGCCAACAAGAGTCAAAAGAAGGAAAAAATCATGATGAACAGAAAGTTCTAGCCCCGCCGCCATCCCATCTTCTGCTCATATAGACTGCGTAGGTCCGTTTTATAGGTGCTGTTTCCTCACCTTACAAGCCAAGGGGAGTTTTGTGGGGCCCTCAAACCCTGCAGGTGTTTGGCTATCTTTTGTTTTTTGTTCTCTTTGAAGACTCTTTAATTCCCTTGTTTCTGTTTCTATCATGCGTTCCAGCTTGTTGTAATTCTTGTTTTATGCATTCTGTCCCGTTCTTGCTTGTTTTCGTTCTAAGTTCAGGAGGCTGAGCACTGACAGGACCAGCAGCTGCTTCTTGGTTTCTTATATTGTTTTGGCAAATTTGCTTTTGACTTCATTCTCCGTTCTCTGTATCATTTGATATCTTTTTATGGATTTTAAAGCTCAAACGCAGTGAAGAGTAAACTTAAAAGAGCTTGTAACCTAATGTGCTTCATGTTTTTATACCTCTTCGTCTTCTTTTTTCTTCTTCTCCAGTTAAGACTCCACTCCTTCTCCTGTCTTGCCTCTTCCCCATCCTGTCTGTTGTTTAATGCCTGGAGTTTGTTACAGTCATCGCCTCTCAGCACTTATCCCACACCACACACCACAAGCAAGAGTTGTTTTAAGATGTTATCAGGGTGCACTTAGGCTCACATATTCCTGCAGCAAAAAAGGCCTGTGCATGTATGTTTCTTTGCTGTGGAAGTGTGTGTGTGTGTGTGTTTATGTGTCAACAGCCGCAGAATTGTATTCCCAAATTAGTCTGTGGTTCGTCTAGGCTTCGGAAAATAGCTTTCTTAAGCAGCTGAAAGATGTGGTGGAATGGTGGAGTGTGTGTGTGTGTGTGTGTGTGTGTGTGTGTGTGTGTGTGTGTGTGTGTGTGTGTGTGTGTGTGTGTGTGTGTGTGTGTGTGTGTGTGTGTGTGTCTGCTAGCTCTCAGTGTTAACCTGATCCAAGCTCATGTAAAACTGTGAACGCTGAGAAATCAGGCAAGCAATGAGGTCATACTGTGCTCTGGGCCAAAGTCTCCTATCTATTACACATCCCATCGCACACAAACATGCACACACTCACAGTCTGTATTTACCTGAGCTCTGTTTCTTTCTCCATGCTGTTGTTTTATCTTTAACATTTAATGTTTTTTTTTGGCAGAAAAATGCTTTTTTTTTTAAAAAAAAGAAAAAGAGCAGACCTGTCTGGTTCTGGATTTAGTTTATATGTCCACTAAGCCCTTTTTACTGGATGAAAACACTGTTTGCCACAGTTTATAGCAAACCTGGTACTTCTTCCACAAGGGCCGCTCTCAGTCGGCTTTCAGGAACAGACAGTATAGAGAAAATTCAAATTAGCTGCTATAAATGCATCTGAATCCCTTAAAGTAACACAGAAGTCAATAAAGTGTTAAAATATCTGCCTTAACTGATGTTTAAAAAGTCAAATTTGCAAACCTTTCATGAAAGGTTTTAATATATAAAGTCAACACTGATCTGCCATACGGTCATAAAGTGAAAAACAAAAAAGAAGTCTGAGCATCCAGAAATACTGTGCCCCAGTCATGTGGATGTGTGTGGTATTTACTGAGGAGTGTTAGTGATTACATCTGTCAACAATAGCAACTTTGTTTGTTTACTCACAAAGAGGAAAAAAAGTCCGTGAGTGGGAGAGAAATGAGGGTATAGTGGAAAAACTTTGGAGTTTTATTGCATGTTAACAAACAGATTTCTGTAGTTTACAGGCCTGTAATGAAGGAGCCGTGCTGCTGCTCCTGCAGAGTCTGCCTGAGTGGCTGTTTGTGTGCCTGAGCAGAGGATGAGGATTATAGAGAATAAATAGAGAAGCAGAGCTGTGGTTGCAGCTCTAGATGAGGCATGGGCAAAGACTTAGTCTGTGTGTGTGCTTCTATGTGTGAACATGCGCCTCTGCAGTGTCCCATAGCTGCTTCATCTGGTCTTCATTTGGCTACATGTGTTTGGCTGCTTCTGTATCTTGCTGCCTGCATGTGTGTTTGTGCGAGTATTTGTCACACAGGGATACCATAATGTGCGTGCAATTTGTTTTTATAAATAAATGTCAGATTCTGATGAGTGGGAGGTACAAATAAGTGTGAAAAGTATGCTGTAGAGCCAAACATGATACTCTGACGCACATCCAACCGCTGATCTCACCTGTTTAACGGTTATCACACTGTGCAGCAGAACTTTGAGCTGTTCTGGACTTTTCTGATAGTTACACTCAGTACAAACCATAAACTGATGTTTTAGCATAAAATTCCAAGAGGAGTAATCATAATTACCTGATTGAGACATCAATGCATTTACTTTAGATGAACGTTAACTTTATTGATCCCGTAAAGCTCCAACAACAGCACAGAAACTTAAGTTTGTCTAAAACTCTGGTTTATGACCGAGCACATATAGGACACTGTGATAAGAAGGGATGCTGCTGGTCCTGGGAAGTGGAGGTTTTCAGCTGCCTTACTAAAATAAACCAGTTTTGGGGACATCTGTAGCCGTAAAGATTTTTTATTTTTACATTTCCATGTATAGGACAGTGTTGAGCAGGAGGAAAGCACCTGGCTCTGTTTTTGCTGTTTTTATGAGAACAATGGGGAGAACTTGCTTGGAGAAATTACGTCGTGGGGATTTCTCTTTAAGGGTGAACTTTTAATAAGTGGGATTTGCAGTGGAATAATCCGTGTTGTTTGGATTAAACCTATTAAATGTTTCATTTGCTCAGATGTATACCTGTTAGATTGAGTCAGACTACATAGGGCCATTGGGGCAAACAACAGGGAATGGTTGGTACAGTCAGGTGTGGTGAACCCCACCCCTTAAGCTGTTCGGTATAATCCTATTTTACGAGACAAAGTAAGCCACGCTGTGCTTGTATTTTGCAGTTGTGCTGCTGGGAAAAAAAAGGTTTCTGATGGTCTCCTTGTTTCTGTATGCCTCAGTTATTTTCTTTTGTTTTGACCGAACTGTATTTTTGTGTGCAGTTTTTGAGAATACATAATTTTACATTTAATTAAATGATGCCTCTTCAGTGTGTTTATCTGATTTTCCATGTTTAGCTGGACCTCCCTTTCCCCTGCTAGCTCTTCCAAGGTTATACAGACGTATTTCCAAACCAGCCAAGAGACATAAAGTCATTATGTGCACCGATTTTGTCTTCTTGTGCTAAACTTAACTAAGAGCTAAATTCAAAGAGCAAATTGATAGATTTATAGCCATCCTTCAGTGTTGCAGAAAGTAAAACGGTGAATATGTCAAACCTTAACGTTGTCATTGTCATCATGTTTGCAGCCTCATAGAACTGTGTGTTTGGTTGTAGACTAGTCTTGTGTACATGCACTTTAACAAAGCTCCCTCCAATAAATGAATCAGGTACACGAGTAGCAAATATCAGTGAGCCTGTTTAGAAATGCAGAATTTGTACAGTCAGGTAGTTTGTTTTCCCTCTCAGTCAGTATTGAAAAAAGCACAGTAAATATCCCCTTTGAACCTTGTAAACCTGAATGCAGTTTTTTTATTTAAATGTGTGTGTCATTATATTTTTATTTCTAATATTCTGAGGGCTGTGTCAGAAGTTTGAGTGTGGGTATAAACTGCTAATTTCTGTTTCACCTCCACACAGATGCTCACGTACACACACACTTTCAGAGGATAGAACTTTTTCTCAGGCTCTGCAGTAATTTGGGGTCAGAGTTGGGGCCCCTTCGTCAATCAGCAGGTCATTAGAACTCTTTAATGACCCCTCCTCCCCTCCTCGTCCTCCTTCATTTTCTCCTCTCCTCTCCTTTCCCGTCTCCCCCTTCACATCTCCATCCCCTCACTGCATGGTTTTCTGACCCTACATCCCCCCACCCCCATTTGAATCACCCCTTATTTACTCCATCTCCTTTTTAGAAATGAACAGTTAACCTACACATTTTAATTCTTTTCTTGCACATGGCTCTTGCGTCTCCTTTTCCTGCTCATTCTTTTTCTTCTCTTCCTATTTTGACATCTCCTCCAGGGGAAGTGAACTGGCTGAGGGCTTGTAGTTCTGCACTATTTCACATGTCTCAGGGTTTGATTCTCTGCATTCCCTCAGATAACAAAACAGCCCTCTATCCATTTCCAGTTTTCTGTTTTCCCTCTGTGTCCCCCTATTTCTCTTCCTGTCTCTATCGTCTCCCCGTTTCTTTATGGAATCTTTTTCTCTTAACTCCTCTCGCTTTCCTCTCCTCCACGCCACACATTCCTCTTCGATAATGGATGATTCGTCAGCACATCAGATCCATTCTTCATGTGTGTGTCAGCCCAAGGACTCTTTATCATTTGTCAAATGACATCACACGCAAAGTGACCCCAAAAACTAAACACCCAAAATACACCCATTTAGCAGCAATACATAATGCGCATAAAGGAAACTTCTGATTTGTGCTTTAATCAGATTTTTTTCTAAACTGTGAATGATTGGTTGTCATAAAGCTGGTGATCTAATACAAGTAAATTATCCTGACACAAGCTGAACACGACTGTGATGCAGGGAAAACATGCGCTGCAAGTTGTTTCAACTTACTTTTGTGTGAATTAGTTTTTTGTCTCAGAAATGCTACAGTTTTCTGCTGCTGCATTATCTGATATATATTCCTTAAAGCTGCTGTCCGGAGTTTGAATCGCAGCGTCTCCCAAAACACTGTTGGTCCCTCCCTCTGATTTCACCCCTTTATTTGTGCACGCGCACAGTACATGAGAGAAGTGCCCGGAGTGCTGCAGCATCTCGCCTGTTCTGCTGTTTTCCCCTCTTCTACATTTAGTACATTTAGTAAATAATAAAGGAATTACGTTAGAATGCTGTATTGAGTCTAACTTGTCCTAATACCAAAATAACATGAATCTGCTAGGACGAACGAGTAAAGTTTCAATATGTGATTACACTCGTGTATCCCTCTGGATGACGTTGTTTATCAAACTTAGTGCATTTACGCGTGTATATGTGTTACATTGTTTATTTATTTCTATCTAGAGTTCAGAATTGCATGACTCCTCTGACCAAGAGTATGTCCCAGACGCCCCAACATCTTCCTCCAGAGGTCGGGCATCTAAACGAAGCCGTCAGGCGGGCTATGGAGGCCGTGGTCGGGGAGCGACGCGAGCACCCCGAGCCAAAAAACGTCCTGCAGTCTCTTGGCCTGACAAGCCGTGGGATTGGTAACTTTTCTGGAAGTTGCTGATCCCTGATGCTCTCTCCTCCACAAGCAAAACAAATGTGCGCGCGGTTGCGTAGTGCGGAGCTCGCCCACCTCTGCATGGGCTTGCTTGCTGTGCGCGTAACCGTTGATTGACAGCATGACAAAGCTGAAGCTCGAACTTGATTGGTCGGCAGCGACCGGCGCTTTTTGGAATAACATGGGGGTCTATGAGAGGAAGGCGGAGCTCAGGAATAAATTTTCATATCGCGTTATACTAACTTTATATTATAGTATCGAACTAGACTAACACATTTAAGCTTTGTTAAAAAATGATACATAAATTGAAAACAAACGGAAACTCCGGACACGAGCTTTAATCTCTTTTCAAATTTTAGACCGTACACTCTGTTTTTCATTAGACTTAGACAGACTTTATTGTCATTCAGTAAATGCACACAAAACCAAATCCATTGCAATTTGTTCAGCACAGAATTAGGATATAAAATGTGTTGAATATGAAAGTATATATTAAAAATATGAGTGTCAAAATATACAGCAGTAAAAAAGGAATAAGGCGCAAATAGTGCAAATCAGTAAGGAGCTTCAGGAATGGCTTTCATATTGAATGATTTTGCAACTCACCAGTTACATCGAGCACCAATGTTCAGTGCAGGAAGTAGTGTTCTGTTCAGTAATGAGCTTCAGTATTTTCTGAGCTACACTGATAATCTTTAATAGTGAATTTTCCATAGATAGTATCTTGCCCTTTTCATAACCTCACGGTAGATGCCATGTGCAGATATTAAAAAAAAACAAACTTCAATAAACATCGCTGAGCATGACCAACATTTATATAAAGTAGTAATTTAAGTGGCCTATTTCCACCACTGACTGGATATTTGCCAGATTAAAAAAAAGATCTCATTTACTGATTTAGATAAACTTGGGTTGATGGGTTGGGGTGACATAAAATTGTTAGCAATTGAATCAAACTAATATTCTGTGTAATTTCAACTCAAATTTTTACATTGCTTGATTTAAGACTAGATTTAACTTGCGGTAACTTAATAAATTGGCTTGACGGCTTAATTTTTCTTCATCTTTAGTTAAGGTTTCCAAGTCCACTCCTCTGTTTCGACTGCCTGGATAACGTCAGACAGGTAAGACTGGAATTTGCAGATATGTTGATGAAGCTAATTTCCTGCTCAGTGCAGTTTGTTGGTTTGGTATAAATTCATCAGGAGTTGTTAGAACTCAAAAACACTCATGCCAACTAATGTGTTATTTTGTTGAGCACAAAGAACTTTTTAGAGTGTGAGGTTTTCCAGAACTGTCTGTTATCAACACACTCATCTGATATTTGGGTTGGCTGGTAAGACACAACAATGACTTTCCAAAATTGATGTGCTAGAGATGGGATCTGTTCTTTGTTGGTAGGACTCTCTTGGGTTTTATTCTGCCTCTAACGAGGTCCAGCAGGCTCCACTCAGCTTTCGCTATCAATTGTTCAAGGCAGAATTAGGGCTGTTTCTGAAGACAGCAGGATCTTCATGGAAGCCAAAAGAAATACATGTCAGGGAATTGCACTTTCAGGCTACATTTAGCTTATGATGGATCTCAGTAAACACCATTAGATTGAGCAACTGAGTGCCAAGTTGCTCATCTTTTGTGTAGAGTGAGTTGTTCTGAACATTGCAGCAAATGTGCTTTATGTTAAAAGCTTATTCTCGACTTAGAAAATGTTTTCAATGTTGCCAACTGTGTCTGCATTGATAAATCAAGGTCTGTACAGGCAATAAACACAGAATTATGTTAACGTCCCATTATACTACTGCTGCCGCCTCCCAATTATCTCCATTGTGCTCTCATCATTTGCAAAAACTGACTACAAATAATGAAAATGAAAAAGGCCAGTGTGAGCGTGTGCTGAATGCGCTCCGTTTGAATTCTAAGAGCCCCCTTCCTCTCTCTGCCGCATGTGGAAGTAATATCAGACCAAATGTGTTCCTCATTAAAGCAGCGTCAGCAGCGCTTATGAACATGGTCAGGATACACAGACAAATTAGCCCATTTCCCCTCAACACACACGCCTAAACACACACACACACACACACACACACACATATACGCTCACAAATGTGCATACAGACATGCATGGACAGCAAAAACACATGGAAGAACACACCTTTTTTATGAGCACATGCCTGCCTAATAAACATTTAAAAAACTAAATAATGACCACTTTAACTTTGTGTTACTTAGTGTTCTGGGTTTCCTTGTAGCAGCCAAATTAATGAAGCTCAGCTGTGGAAAAGTGTAGGCATGTGCTGCATATTATGCGTAGTGTGTGTGTGTGCATGGGGTCATGGAGAGCCAGGCACAGAGGACTTGGTATAAGTAAGATTATGACAATCACACTGCTGCAGCTTTACTTGTTTCCCTGCTGGGTGTGTGCATGAGTCTGTGTGTGTATTTAAACGGAAGGGTTTGGCTTCCTGAGCTCTGATTGGACAAAGTCTTAGAAAACCCCCCTCTGGTGCTGGTCTCATTCACTGTTGTCACACTTTTCCTTCAGACACCTACTAATAAATATCACATGATTTTTACTTATGAGGACTAAAAGTACAGTTTGCACATTCCTGAGTACGTGTGTGTGCTTTAGTCAGGGAGAAGCAGCGAGCGGTGTCGAGATTTATAACTTTTATTACCTGTTTATAAAGGCTGGAATCTGAGGGACACTTGTTAAACATTCACTGGATGGTAACGTTTTATAGTTTTCACATAAAACAATAGAGATTTTGGCCGATTTGTTGAGGTAGTCAGGCGCATACCATATATGTGCTTTCATACTGCTAACCTGGCACACACTCACTCACTGTAGGTCCTGTCACAATCGCTGTTGATCCTGGTTCTGACCTCCTCAGGGTGAGGGATGTTTGGACGTTGTGTGAATAATGGTGAGAGACGTAAGCGTTTGTGTGTGTGTGTGTCTAACGGAGTGTTTTTGTAAGTTCATTTGTACTCGGGTTGAGACGTAATCTTGGCAAGAGCAGATAAAACAGAAAGACAAAAGATTAATGACTGACTAAAGGTCCATTTAAGGCCTTGAATCTTTCCAATTTTGCAGAGGAAATGAGGATAATTGTGAAAATGAAGAACAAGGGCTGAGTAATACGCAACTAATACTTTTGATGTGCTGCTTAATCAGATCAGAAATTAGCTCATGATGCCAAACCATCTCCCCTGGAAGATGTTCGTTGTGTTGTACTCCGATGTTCACATGAAACTTGACAGAAGCATTTGTTAAAAAGAGAGCTGGAAAGAGAAGTTTCAGCAAGTTTCACACAGAACCCCATGTTGGATCGTTCTTGGGGTAAAGGGGTTTCTGAAACTGTTCCACTATCCAACAAAATATTCTGATGATCCCTTAAGACGCCATGAATCACCAGTGAAATAAACTTTGTAGATAAGATCAGAAATAGATGAATAGAAATCTTCACATAAAAACAGTGAAAGTACAAGAACTTACGTATATTTTTTTTCTTGTTTTATTTTTCTACTCATATTAAATATTTGCTCTACTCCCCGTTGTGTGATTAATAAGGGCTTATTGTATCGTGTTGAAATCTGAGTGTAATTTCTCACTGCATATAAACAAAGAAGGACAAAATTTAAAAAAAAAGAAACTGTCAAGAAAACCAGGAAAAATCTAATCTTTGAAAATGATCTGACTGAGAATTAGACAAAAAGTACTGATTATACTGTCAGTGTGGTTCAGTGCAGCAGGCTTAACCTGTAAGATGCCAGATCTGCTGGTGAGATGAATGGTTTCGCTTTGTAAAAATTGTTTGGGTGCTCCTGGTTACATGCATTTTAATTGTGCATATTTCATTTCTTCCATCGCACTTACTTGGACCAGAAAGAAAAAAGAAAAATGAGCTATTTTGGGTAAATATGTCATACACTTTTGCTTCCAGCAGACATGTACTTCCACAGTGACACCATCTTTTGCTTAAATACTTCATGCGGAATGGAACGATCCGTCGATTTTACACGTATAGGTCAGTTTACAAGTCAAAGTTGGTGGTGTAAAAACAGTCGTGTAATGTCCACTGTGGCTCTGAAAGGAGTTTTTTTCAGTCTAATTAAATAATCCTGCTGATGTCATTGGGGTTATGTTAGCATGGAGGCTGTACGTTTCAGAATCGCTCGACTAAACACAGCTGAGAAGTTATCTTTATATATCTTTATGTAAATCTTTATAACAGAAACCATATGTTACAATCTGAAGATGTATGAAGTTCATATCAACAGAGAACAAGGTGATGCTCTTTGTCGCTTTGTGGGAAATTTAGGAATAATTTTCCTTGATCAATGCAATCAAAAGTCAGAATATTTTAAACTGCTGCTTTGATTTGGATTGCTTTCTAAAGATCTGCATCAAAACATAATAAAATGAGGTCAGTGCTGCTCTTTAGGCAATCAGAGATTTTCATCATTGATGTTGGTCCACGCAGACAGTTTTGCAGACATTTCATTGTTTCCATAAGGCTGCTTAGTACCTACTCATGAGGGACCACACGTCATCAAATACAAATTCCAGAAATGTCTCTTTTCCTTTTCATTACCACACTGTGCAGTTGTGTCCTTCAGATCTTGTCTACAGGGTTGCCTCTTCCACTGGCAAAGCTCTCAGTTTCATTCCATTGAGCTGACTTTACAAATTGCAAGGAAGACGGAAAAGGCATATGTGAGAATTTATGTAGTTTGGATTTGGTTGTAGCAATGGGATATGTATTGCAGACACAGAGAAAGGTTTGGGAGAAAAGCACTGCCTCAGTCCTCTGAGAGTGCTGTGTCCCGTATGGACTAAACCCACACACTGAGTCAATGGTGAGAGCAGGGCTCTGGGGTATATATTTAGTCTGCCTGCTTTCCTAATTTTAGATAATCCCCTGATGCAAATTTAACCAGCATAACGATGTTGGTCTGAAATGGGTATTAATAATATTCAGAGAACATACCCAAATCCCTCTTTCCTTCGGTTTCTTTCTCTGTATATCTTGCTTTGTGCCCTTTTACCTTCTTTGCTTCTTTTCATGTCAATGTGTTTTTGTCTTCTTTAAAGCATTTAGTTTTCTGCCTCATCTGTCCCACCCAATTTCCACATATTATGAGTAAAGAAAGTGTGCATGTTTGTGTGTAATGTATGGCCATGTAGAAGCCTGCCTCTCCTCCCCTTTGGACAGTCTCTTGTATTAAACACAATGCTAAACTTGTAGCAGTGATACCTTATCCTGTTTCTCCTACAGACTTTATGTGCCTGTATAGAAGGAGGAGGGTAGTGTGTGTGTGTGTGTGTGTGTGTGTGTGTGTGTGTGTGTGTGTGTGTGTGTGTGTGTGTGTGTGTGTGTGTGTGTGTCTTTGTGCTTATATATGTGTGAACAGAAACCAGAAGTTGATCTGTGCAGTTGAAGAAGAAAGACGAGACTGACAAGCTCACGGGCAAAACAAACAGAAGGCAGAGACTGATAGATATGACAGAGCCCAATAATTTTGAATGAGTACACAAAGGGAGACGAGGCATGACGGATTTTATAACTACGTCTGTCTGCGAGTTAATGATCAAACAGATGCTGGAGCTGGGTCTCTATCCAACAAGACAGGAGCACTCAGCCCAGACTAATGCTGCTTTTCTCCTTCGTCTTTTGTCTTCCCTTCTCCATTTTCTTGAGTCTGTTACTGCTTAATTAGTGGCTAAAGAGACAGAGGAAGAGTTTGAATGAGGGATGAAAAGAGGAAGAGAGGAAGAGAGAAATCACTGTGATTATTAGCTAACAGGCTGCTGAACTTGTCACTACTCCAGGAACCAAGATTTTTTGGGACTCAAGATGAGATTTACATCCCGCTTGTTAATAATCAGAGATCTTTCATTTTACATGAAGTAATACGAATAACGTGATTATCTATGATAGAGCCTTTTTTCATCTTCAGCTTTGTCAGACGTGGTATTTATTGTGAATCCAAGAATCCACAGACTTCTGCACATATAAGGTCTTTGTCCACATTAACTCTTGTATAAACTGTGTTCAATGCCTGAATACACTGTATAAAAGGGAAACATGCAGGAAAATGCAGGCATGTAGATCAAACCGTCAACTCTAAGAGGTAAAGGAAACTTTGTTCTTCTTTTTGTTATCAATTTGCAATTTACTTTAATTAAATATGCAGAAAGTCATGGTATTTAAAATTGCAAAGATTGGTTTAGATACATACATCTTGATTGTACTTGTAGTACCACAGACAGTCTGTTGAAAAATTAGGAGCTAATGACTTAAACTTAGATTTTCTGGAGTTAATTTGTCCTGTCTGTGTCACGGAGTCACTGAGTCATATGACAGCTTGGCGTGATTATAATTGGGCTAAAGTTGCTCCACAGGTAGTCAGCTGAGTCAGCCCAATTATGAGTGCTTGGGGGAGTGTTGGTGCACTCGCCTGTTTTCTGGCAACAGAGAGTAAAATGTAAGCCAGCTTTGGTTTGTATATACGTGCCAGATAGGGGAAGAGTTTGAGGATGTGGAATTGGAACAATCTGGGTTCTGAACTGTCTGGCTTTAGTCGCACTTTGAATCAGATTGGTGTACACAGCGGTGACTCATCCATCACAAACTTTGGCTTATTCAGGCAATAAGATACACCTGGTTTATGCCGAAAGTATTAAATCGACAGCTGCAATGTTTTCCCAGAAGGATTGTCTTAAAGGTGCAGACTGCTGCAGGTGTGTCCACATTAGTGCTGGATTCACTTAATGAACCCCAAAATAATGTCATCTGGTCCACGGACAGAGTTTAAGAACCTGCAGACAAGCCAATGGATAAAAGTGATTTAGGAGTACTTCGGGGGAAACTAGGATCTCATGATCCAGTCTGCTCCATTCATTCTTTCTCCATCCTTCATCCTCCCATCTCTTTCTGCCCCTACTTTTCCGCTCTGCAGGATACCAATTGGCCAGACCACCTGTTGCTGTTGGCGACGGGGCCCTGACAGGAGAATGTGATTGGACGGGGAGGTCGTTAACCTCGGCATACAGAGAGTGGTGAACCCTGGCAGGAGGGGTTGACGAGGACACACACTGTCTTAATGAACGCACACACATGCGTGCAGACACCCCCACTGACACACAGAAATACTCCTGCAAAACCCAAATTATACATACCCCACGGACACGCAGACAAACACACATTTAAAAGCACTCTCCCCCTCCCCTCCTCCTCTGAAGGAGCGTTTAGTAAAACAGCGATCGGCTCTATTGAGGACCAGTCTCTTTTCTCCTCTTCTCTTTGTCCTCAGCTGATTGGCAATTTGTCTGGAGATGAATTAGGTAGCTGGTTTCACAGGAGGGGCTGAATGGAATAAAGTCCTAAAAGGCAAAGAATTAGAGAGCTAGTTAAGAGAGATGGACAGAAAGAGAAGGGGGGAGTGAGAGAAAGGGAGAGGCACAGAGTGAACGAGAGAAAAATTGAAAAGAGTGAATAAGAGTGCTGATTGAAATGGTGGATATGGCAGTCCAAAGGGTTCGAGCATAGAGGGAGTACTTCAGGCAATTAAAACGGCTCGCTGCCCCTCTGGTCCCATTGTCATGGATGGAGAGGCTTTTGCATACCTCAATGCTCTAACGATGTTTTCTGTGGCTCCACAGGGCTCACTTTCTCTGTGGCTGAAAACAAGTGTTTTAATCTGAGCTCTGCAACAAATGATGTGAGGACGGTCTGTAGTTGTAACATTATGTCAGAGCGAACACAATATGATGGATTTACCAGACGAGCAATATTAGAACTGAAGTCCTGTTTGGCATAAGTGCAGCTTTTACCAGTATTTTACAGCATGAGCTATGAAAAGATTGTGACAATGTGGTTCTCTGAGTGAAGAAACTCGTTCATCAGTGAAATCTGCAGCTCCACTCAGCTTCATAAAGTTGTCTAGTGAGAGAGCAACAGGCAGCTATTTCCAGGGAAAAGTTTCAAAAACTCACTGTACACTACTGTCCTGGCACCAAATGACAGGCATTTATCAATTAGTGGGTGGAGTGTTTAGCAGCTGAGGAGCCACATGTTTTCCCTCAGGAGTTCTTGGAGACCACGATGGAGACAAAAAACAGAGCTGAAGGAGAGTGAATATTGAGATAGCATTTGCCAGTTGGCCAGAAACGCAAATCCAAATTATGACTCCTGGGTGTGCAAATAAGCAACCATTTGCTAACATATTTACCAAATGGATTTACTACTGATAAAACAAAAGCCAGGCAGTGTGATGCAATATGTAGATCCTGTTCCATGTGAGAGGGACATTTACTTATATTTTCTGTATATTTTTAGGGTGACGCCTGTTTATACTAAGTTGGACAGCAAAAACTGCATGAATTATACAGTTTGCACTTGTCAGTTCAGGTGGGTCCTTCATGGATCGAACTAGTTTTTCCAGTGTGCTCGAATGGATTACTGTCAGAGGAATTTGGAGGCCAAGCCAGGACTGTGCACTCGCTGTCATGTTCCTCTAACTGTTCCTGATCTTTGTGGTGTGGCAGGGATGCATTATCCTGCTGAATGAGGCCACTACCATTAGGAAGTACTGTTGCCAAGAATGGGTGTATGTGGTCTGCAACAGCCTTGTCCTTGCCAGGACCCAGGGCTTCTCAGCAGAACATTGCCTTCTTCTCTGAGTGCATTCTGCTGCCAATATTTCCCTGGTAGTCCACATGATTAGAACAAGCATGATTCATGACACCAAACCACCTTCTTTCACTGCTCCATGATTCATTTCTGACGTTACTGGGCCCGCTGTAGCCGCATTCAGCAGTGGACAGTGGTCAACATGGGCACTGGTCTCTGGCTACGCAGCCCCATGCACAGCAGACTTTGATGCACTTTGTGTTCGGACATGTTTCTATCATAGTCACCATTAAGGTTTTCAGTAATTTGTGCTTCAGTAACTCTTCTGTGGGATTGGATCACAATGACCTGCTTTTGCTTTCTGCTTGCATCAGTAAAGGTTGGGTTCATAACTTCTCCTTACTTGGATCACTTTTGGTAAATACTGACCACTACATACCAGGAACACCCCACAAGACCAGCTGTTTTGGAAATATTCTGACCCACTCATCTACAGTTTGGCTCCTGGCTAAGTCACTCAGATCCTGATGCTGCCCGTTTTCCTGCTTCAGACACTTCAGCTTCAAGAAATGCCTCTGTTCTAATACATCCCACCCACTGAAAGATGGCAGTGTAATGAGATAATCCATGTTGTCTACTTCCCCTCTCAACGGTTGAGCTAGATGCTTGGTGAGAAGTTTACTCACTGGCAACATTTTATTTTAACAGTTGTTCTTTCTTCCATTCGATAATTATAGGTATACAAAAGTTCTCTGGTGGAGTCAGCTTGTAGGATAGTGGGACCTAATCAAACCTGTTAGTTCAATTCCTAGATTCATGTAGTTGCAAAAATACATACTTGTACAATGCACAATTGTTTCACAACCGTCTGTTCCGCTGTTGCAATGGAGGAAGTTAAACAAAAATGTAGATGCATCACATCTAATATGCTGCAGTAGTTTCCTCCACTCTAGCCTCTCCCATTCCTCTAAAAAAAGGTCACAACAGCTGCTCTGTGAATTGCATTAAATTTGGTTCCCAAGTTCTATGTTGAACTTGGCACAAAAAGTTGCACATATCCAACGAATGCACTGAATCCACTGGGATGAATTGATTTTTACTGCAAACTTGTCACCATTTGAAATGTTGACACGTCAGGCCTTTATGCAGCTTTACAGAGAAGCTATCTTACACTGACCAAATCACAATAATCTGCCATTACATATGAGAGTCTTTAATTATATTCATACTACCTTTTCTTCAGGTTTAATGAAATATAAAGGATTGTTACTTGCAGGTACACAAACACATGAATTGACTGTCACAACAAGCTGCGCATCCCCACACCGCACAAACACAGACTTCCGTTGGGATGCCCCCCCATTCTGTTATTTTGGCACCGTTGACAATATAAACCTTCCTGACAGACAATGGCTCTTCCTGAAAGGCTGTATATGATATCCTCTGTCTCTGTTTCACTCAGATGCACTCTCACACACAGACATAATATGCAGACACGCATAGGTTTCCGTTAGGATGCCGTCCTTGTCTTTGTTGTGTGACAGTTGACACTACAAACCCTCCTTGGAGACAATTGCTTTAAGGCTGGACATTACATCATGTCGCACAAACACATACAGTTGCACGCACAGCCGCATAGCAATCCAATAAATACAGCACTCATGACAACACTGTATGCTTTTGAATGAGATGTGTGTGTTTTTAATGACGTGCAGACAATAGAATATGTAAATCACATTCAGCTTGTTATAGCTGTTTTCTGTCTTGTTCCATCCCAGCAAAACACTCAATGAACATCCCATTACAAGTGTATGAGCAACTCTACATGTGTGAACTTGAGTGTGTTGTTCTGATGGGTTTTTGTTTTCACACGGTATGGGCCGTTTCAGTCAGACAGGTATTGTTCTGACTCCTCTGACAGCTTTCTGGAAACACTCGCTGTGTCTAACATATAGTACACATAAGTGTTAAGTGTTGAAACTCTAAATACATGCTTATCCAATGTGGAATTAGATTTTTGTGTGTGTGATGCTCTGTGTGTCTGTGTCTACATAGGAGTGGTAGTAATTGGCCAGGTACATTTTTCAGATGTCTGCCAGTAGACCACCTCATTGGGGCTGTCAGCACATACAGGTAATGTACAGCAAGAGGGTGAGGGAGGGAGGAGGAGGGGGAGGAGGGGGACAGCAATATTAGATGGGCACAGCGTTGGGAGAGTGGACCAAGGTTGAGGAAAAGACCAAGAAAGATGGAGAGGTGTGATGGATATGCCAGGGACAGCAGAGGAAGATGAAGGGAGAAGAAAAAGAAAGGTAGGAGAGGGAGAAAGAAGAGAGACAAATACACAGGGTGGTTTTATGGAAAAGCACTTCTGTCATCACGGCTAAAGCCCAAGAAATATCATTCACATCCCTCATTATCTATGGATTAAGCACAGACACACACAGCCCACACACACACATCTACATTCACATCGACGCACAAAAGATGTGCTCAGCAACACAAACAGTCAAGTGCACACTGTAGCGCACATGGAAAAGTTCCCATGGTCAAATTACCATGGTATGTCCCTATTTTGGTGACCTCTGCTCCCTGTGCCTCCGAGGCATGTTCTATAAAAGAAAAGTTCCCTGGCAAACTCAGCCAGCAACATCATTTTATAGAAAAAATCATAAATGTTGTTTACTTCTCTGATAAACAAGCAAGAGTTATTAATGTAATCATGATGTTTTTGTGTGTTTGAGCTTGTTTAAGACTAGTTTATTAGATGCACTAGTTTAGGTTTTAGATACAAACATACCAAGTCATGACTCATTTGTATCCCAAAATACTGAATCTAAGTGTCCATGTACAGACTGTCAAAACACCGAGTGGCAGAGAAATGGTCGGGCCAGTACCCATCATCGAACAAAGCCACACAGATCAGCAGACAGACTGAGATACTAAACATCACTGCTTTCCCAGCTTCAGCTCCAAAAAAATAAAAAGTTTTCACTCCTTTCTGTCAGTCTGTGGATCTTCCTACCAAGTCCAAACTCTTCTTACACCAAACATGTACAGTAACACAGTCACACAAGACATTGGTGTAGTATGAGCATGGCCCCGACAGTAACCCTTATTGGATCAGTGGGTCAGTTATTAGTTTGGGGTGCAGCTGTACACAAAAATCATGGTTTGCTACATACCTCAGTTTTGAGGTCACGGTTTGTTCCCATTTTTCTGGTTTACTGAGCAGACTTCATGTAAATGTCAGTACAAACAGTAATGACAGGAGACTTAGACGAGAAGATTAATATTATTGTCTTGGCGTCTTGCTTTCTTTTCTTGTATGAAAATGTTGGACAACATTGCTGTGAGACCAAATATTTATCCATGTTCTTCTGTGTGAGAACTAATTAATTATTACGCTGTGTTGGTGTCACATAAAGTTTCTGTCAGACATTTCTGATACTATGAACTGTACCTCGCACAGATTCTAGCAGACCTTCACTGACTCGCAGATGCAAAAAGTATAACATTGGCCTTATAGGCCTCATGACAACAGATTTAAAAGACCCTATGGGCTTCTAAAATGAAGAAGGCAACAATAGCCCAGTCGAAATGAAAAAACATGACAACTTGAGTTCAAAGGAGGATGGAAAAGCAAGCTCATTTTTACTGCAGGAATCTAGGCGATCCATCAGAGCTACATTGATAGAATGCATCTCATGGATGCTCCTGAAGGCATCATCAGTGACATAATCCGGGGTTCTCGGGTGTTTCGGGTCTTTCAACATCAGACACCTTTGCCTAGATGACCCAGTCATGGTTGATCAGACCCGGCTTGTGTTCAGGTGGCCTTTGCTGCCCCTAACGAATCTCCTCTCCAGATCCAGAGCCTTCTCAAGGCTTTCTCTGCTTCCTTCGTGATGTTCCTGATGACTCTTCTCCTCTCCACTCTGATGATGCCCAGTGCACTCAAGGTTTTGTAGAGTGATTGCCCTGCAAATCCTCTGCAGCCAGCCTCGATGGACGTACACTTTGCCTTCCAGACCCAGAACTGCTTATCAATTATTCCATCTGCAAGTCATCAATGCCTGATCTGTCAACGACAAGAGATCCACAGCCACAGGAAAGAATAAAACAGTAATAAAGAGGAGCTGGAGCTTAAATAGAAATGTAATTATATTTAGCTAAACTATCAAGAGATGAACTGAAGCAATATTTAACTATGAAACTGTACAATACAATTAGTTTTAAGAAGAAACAATATAAGATTATAACATATTGTTTTACATATTTAATATTCAAAGACAAAATAAATAAGTGTAATATACTAAGATATGTATAAAGCTGTTGATTATACTGTCTGTTTGATGGAATGTTTATTCCTATACAAGCGTGAAATGCCAAAATGAGGAAATACCAGCGAGGCTGAGCGGACACAGATGGCTGAGAGAAATGGGAAGTACCTGAATTGAAATAGACTGTTCATTTAATAAAAGTGCATGTTTGTGGTTTCTGTGACCAGAACAAGGGGAGAATGACCTATTCACCCTCACCAGAATGGGGATGCTTTGACAGCAACAGGTCAGTGGACGTGATTATGAGCCCATCTCAAGCTCAAGTAGAGGTGTCAAATTCATTGTAGTTCAGGGGCAGTCCAATGTGATCACAAGTGGGTCAGACCAGTAAAATCACAGCATACTTACCTATTAATAACAACTACAAATTTTTCCCTTTGTTTTAGTGCAAAAAAAGTACAAGTTTAATGAATAATGATGAGAAAAATAACTGCAATTTCAACAATGTTACGTCTCAGTTTATCATTTATACGTGTGCATTGCAAACTAAAGATCACAGGTGCTAAACCTTTAGTCACTGCTATCGGGAACTGAGCAGTCTAGTATACTACTTTTTGATCAAAACAACTTGTCAAGATCAAGAAATTATTTAAAACTTCCATTAATTTCCACATCTGTGTAATAATCCCGACCACCTGAACTGACACACCACACAAGCTAAACTATTAATGAAGAAGGTTGTTTTCCCCTGCCTGAGAAATGCCTAACATTTATACATTAAAAACTGCATAGAGACTCTGACAGTGCACGAACAATGAAGTCCCACCAAATCAGACTACTTTGTATTAAGCTGCTGACCGGCACTATATTGCACAATGTTAACTGAAGTATACACTTTGCAAAGTCATCCTGCACCCCGACTCGTCTAACTGGTAATCATAGTTGATTTAATTTAGGATGTCCTGACAGAGAGAGCGAAAATAGTATAAACATGTTGGATTTGAGACAACAAGCACACAATCATTGACTACCTGGTGACACTGTATTGCTTTGACTGAAGCATCTCAAGAGAAAGACTCCTAACCCTCACGAACTGTGAGAAGAAGAGGGAAAGTGCTGCGAAAATACATATGTTGTCCTGGTTGCATAATCACTGTGTGTACACAAATTTGGGCGAAATACTAATGTCTGAGGAGGGGTTCCTGTCATCTCTCCCAGACTTGGTGAGATGATGAAGTTTATGTCACGTGGACCACAACTGATCCCCACAAACTCACAGATGCAGCTGAACTTGACTGATGAGCACACTGAAAAAATGTACACTGCTCAAAAAAATAAAGGAACACTTTGAAAACACATCATATTTCAATACGGGGAAAAAACAAACTGGATCTTAGCTTTGATATGGACTGGATAATGTGTTAGGAATGAAAAGATGCCACATTGTTTGATGGAAATGAAAATGATCAACCCCCCAGGAGGACAAAATTCAAGACACCCCAAAATCAAAGTGAAAAACTGATGTGGCAGGCTGGTCCATCTTTCTGAAATTCCTTGGCAGCAACTCAAAATGGTATTCAGTAGTTTGTATGGCCTCCATGTGCTTGTATTCATGACTGACGATGCCGGGACAAGCTCTGAATGAGACGATGGATGGTGTCCTGGGGTATCTCCTCCCAGAACTGGACCAAGGCATCACTGAGCTCCTGGACAGTCTGAGGAGCAACCTGATGGTGTCTGATGGAACAAAACATAATGTTCTAAAGGTGTTCTATTGGATTCAGGTCAGGTGAGCATGGGGGCAGCTAATGGTATCAGTTCCTTCATCCTCCAGGAACTGCATGAGTTCTCTTACCACATAAGACTGGGCATTGTCCTGCACCAGAAGGAATCCAGGACCACTGCACCAATGTAGGGTCTGACAATGGATCCAAGGATTTCATCCTGATACCTAAAGGCAGTCAGAATGCCATTGTCCAGCCTGTAGAGGTCTGTGTGTCCCTCCATGGATATGCCTCCCCACACCATCACTGACCCACCACCAAACCAGTCACGCTGAACAATGTTACAGGCAGCATAACGTTCTCCACAGCTTCTCCAGACCCTTTCATGTCTGTCACATGTGCTCAGGGTGAACCTGCTCTCATCTGTGAAAAGCACAGGGCACCAGTGGTGGACCTGCAGATTCCTGTGTTCTATGGCAAATGCCAGCCGAGCTCCACGGTGCCGGTCAGCGAGCACAGCGGGCACTAGAGGACGCTGGGCCCTCAGACCACTCTTATTACATCTCTTTGATTGTTTGATCAGAGACATTCACACCAGTGGTCTGCTGGAGGTCATTTTGTAGAGCTATAGCAGTGCTCATCCTGGTCCTCCTTGCACAAAGGAGCAGATAGCTGTCCTGCTGATGGGTTGAGGACCTTCTACAGTCCTGTCCAGCTCTCCCAGACTAACTGCCTGTCTCCTGGAATCTCCTCCATGCTCTTGAGAATGTGCTGGGAGACACAGCAAACCTTCTGGTAATGGCACGCATTGATGTTCCATCCTGGAGGAGTTGGACTGTCGGTGGAACCTCTGTAGGGTCCAGGTATCGCCTCATGCTACCAGAAGTGACTCTGACCCTAGCCAAATGCAAAACTAGTGAAAAACAGTCAGAAAACATCAGGAAGGAAAAAAATGTCAGTGTCCTTCACCTGTAAACTCATTCCTGTTTAGGGGGGTGTCTCATTGTTACCCCTCTAGTGCATCTGTTGTTAATTTCATGAACACCAAAGCAGCTGAAACTGACTAAAAAGCCCCTCAGTTACTTATTGACCAGATCAGTATCCCACATGTTTCACTGATTTGATGCAATACTTAGATTAAAAAGTGTTCCTTTCATTTTTCTGAGCAGTGTATATAGGAGGATTGTTTCAGAAGCAGATTTGAAGGCATATTTGGTCTAGGTTTAAACATTTGAATTACTTTGTTGATAAAGACAGTTTATACCATTCTCAAGAGTACCTTTATGTTAAATATTTTACATGTACTAGTGTACCAGATAGCACAGTGACAAGAGATCAATGCAGAAAATGAAGCTGGGGTGAAAACTGAACAAAAAAGAAAGAAATCCTTTCTGTCTGTCCGAGTGTTTTCTCTCCTCTCGTGTGTGTGTGTGTGTGTGTGTGTGTGTCCACTGTGTCTTTTGCTGTATGGAGTGCAGTCAGATCAGATAATCTCTTTCACTGGCTCCTCTCCTGTTTCTCACATTATCATCCATTACCCCTCCATCTCTCCTCTCCTCCTTTCAGTCCCTTTGTCATCTGTGCCTGACTCCCCCCTTCTGTCTGCCTGTCTGACTCTTTCTTAGAAAAACTCTCTGACATTCTGCCGCACAACAATATCTCCCATGTGAGTGCCTGCCCTGCCTCCTTTTATATGTGCACCTATTTACTACCTTCCTTTGTTTTTCTCTGTCTCGCAGATGCATACAAGCTCAGCTGAATGCATAAAGTCACTCTCTCTGCTCCTGGGTAGGAAACAATGCACAGGAATGGGTGTGCGGGGTGTGAAGGGAGGTAAAGTTGCTTTTCAGAGATGTTAGGGACATCCTGTTACACACATACACACACATATACACAGACGCACACAAAGAGGATGTTGGCTGGACAATGGATCGGTCTCATGAGTGTTAGTGTGGAAAGGGGCCCTTCCATACCTTCCCTTCCACTCCCTACACACTATTCCCTCTTCTGCACTTAAAGCGTTTTCTTTCCACCCTGTCATGTCATATATTTAGTTTTACAGTTTTTTTTAGTTTTGCAGTATTTTGATCACATCTTTTCCACTCGATAATGTATTTAAAAGACTGCGACGTCCCTGAGTGCCTCTCTGGTCTTAATTTAAAGCAACAGAGATGCAGACTTCTTCTACGCAGGCACATCTGAGGGTGTGTGTTGGAATACAGGGCAGGTGTACGAGTGTGTGAATGAGTCTTTGTGTGATCGGAGTCAGAAGTGCAACCATGGGGTGAAGAGTTCAGACAGTGAGGACAAGAAACCGGCTAAGTGGGAGATAAAAGAGAAAATCACAGAGAGAAAAGTATACAGTAAACGCTTCAGAAAAGTTTAGTACCTGGGTTGTCCAAATATATAAGATACTGCTGTCAACATTCAGAAACCGAAGAGTCAGAACAAGAGGATGCTCATATTAGAGAGAAATGTTACGAAAATGTGTCATTCAGAGTTATGTTGTGCTTTTTATGCAGTCGATGTAAAGCGATGAGGTACATAGAATGTTCTCTGTTTTCAAACTGCTTGTGTCTGCAATTCAGCTTCCCTAAGCAATGCTTACAACATAGACATTGCAAAACTTGTGACAAAACATGAGAAAAGAAGTACAGATCAGGGAACAGTGCGGTTCATATCCTAAATGGAGAATCGACTGTGTGATGGGTAGTTCTTACTTTATGTGGCATTTGAAAAAAATCAGTGATTAAATAAGACAAAAATCAGCGGATTCAACTTGAATTCAAATAATTGTTTGTTGCAGCTGAAGCAGTGTGATAAAGTGCAAATCTATATTCACTGCTACATTATTGCAGATAAATGCAAAGGCTGCTCCACAAGTTTTTCTCAAATTCTGTCAGAGGTTGAATAGTAAATAATCTGGTGGAAATAGCTGAGAGAAGAAACTACAAGGATGATAGAAAACAGAATTTTTGAAGCATTTCAACGTGACCGGCTGAAATCTGTGAACATTTCAGTGAGAACATTCTTTACTTGTTTTTCAAAATGTGTTTTGCTGTCACAATGTTCTACATGCTGCAATTCTTTTTCCTTTTTCTTGGATCAGAGTTTGGCTCTATGTTTGCCCGAGGCGCTGTGATAAGAGCGTAAAATTGGGCTAAGAGTCATCCAAGCACAGACTCACCAAAACACATGATTAGGAGGTTTTGTTGGCTTTATTCAAAACTTCCACCATGTGCAACGGTACGACATGGAGATGAATGGAGGCGCAGAGAGAGGGATGGGAGAATGCCGAGAGAGAGGGGAGGGGGGGGGTGCAGGGAGGGAGAGAAGGAGCAGTGCCCGGTGCTATTGTCCTGTCTGTCAGTTGCTGGAGGGGAAGAACAAAGAAAACCGGTGGGCTGTGGCGTATCACATGTCTGTCTCACTCTTTCTGACTCTTTGCTCTGTTATTCAGTCACACACTCAGTACATTCACGCCGGGAGATGTGTGACTTCTCTGCATTTACCCCTGTGTCCCAGCCCCCATCTCCTTTATCCTTTCTTTTTCTTGATGTTTTACCCCGATCATCCTCTCCTGCTGTCTGCCTTGTTTGCACTCTGCACATGCAAACTCCAGGCAGGTGGGAGCTGGAGCAGGTGGAAAGCAGCCGTGTAGGTATAGGAGCAGGAACGTTTTTTAAAAGGAACGAGGAATAACGGGGAGGAGGAGGAGACCCCTGACTGCCCCATAGGAAAGGAGGTCGCTGTAAGGCCAGTCCACCCCACACCTGTCCCTTGGCGCCAGGGAGGGGTGGAGATGGAGGGATGGGGGAGCGACACACCTGTCCCCTGGAGAAGTCACTGTTGGAGGAATGAGGGATGAGTTGGGAAGAGAAGAAGGAGGGAAGGTAGAGAAACACACTTGCCCCCTGACCTTTGAGGGGATAGCAAAAAGCTGTGTGTGTTTTGTAATGGCAGAGATAAAAGAAGAGCACAGGTGTTTACCACAAAGATGATGTGCACATAGAAAAAAAACATATATAAGTAAATACATGCTTTGTCTTTCGCCCTAAGTTAGCTGGGATAGGCATCAGCTTATTCTACCCAGGATAAAGTAGTGTATACGTATTAGATTGAAGAATATACCGTATACGAAAGTATGGAAATGTATTAAGTAAAATTACAAGATAAATAAAAACAAAGCTTGCTTAGATGGAATTCAAGGAGTGCTTGAAATTGTTGGGCTTTTGCGTATAAGTCTGCAGGGTAAAAACTTAAGCCCCGTCCACACGAAGACGAAACGAGGTCTAAACTCATAAGTTTCTTGCCGAATCTGCGTATCATCCACACGAACACGGCGTTTTGGGGGTATGTAAACGGTCATTTTTGAAAACGGGTTCCAGAGTGTCAGTTGAACAAGAGTCCCAGCTAATCAATGGGTCAAACCAGAGCCTTAGAGATAGTAAGAGTTGCGACACTCCCATAGGGTGCCGTTGTACGCTTTCTTTCGGTCTACTTCCGGGTTGTGGAGGCTTGTTTAGTTCCAAGCACGCCTTCTACAGTGATAGCCACCGTTCATTTGCACTGCAGGTTGTTGAGTATATGTGGAGGTAAGTTGATGAAATGCCTACCTCTTTTGAATTGTCAACTGCCTATATTTTATCAGAGGCTCTTTATGATGCATATGCTGAGCTTTATTTGTATTTGCGCAGCGTAATTATATATATTTTTTATCTTGGTAGATGACCGAATTTCTGCTACTTTTTTTAGCTCGACTCTGCTGTTAGCTGTGAAGTTATCTCCAGGGATATATTGACGGATTAATTGTTGATGAGTCGCTACCTCTTTTTAATTTTAACGTCTTTATATTATATCAGAAGCCCTTTGTGGTGCAGACATTTATCTGTATTTGTGAATATTAGCAGATAACCGACTTTCAGGCATTGCCATGTGCTTGTTAGCTCTTCTTTGAAAGCTACCTAGCTACATCGCTACCTCTTTTTAATTGTCAAGACTACGTCCTTTATGAGACCCTTTATAATGCATAAACTTATACTTGTAAGTATTTAACAAATATATTTATTAATATCTATCGTATCTATCTATCCGCCAGTATCCCGAGAGCCCTCACTGAAGACACGAAGACCCTCATTGTTTCTCCCATTGTCAATAAAACACACTATTTCATTCATCAAAGCATAATGAGTTGTTATTCTTGAATATATATTTTGTGTATGTCTTAAAATGGTTATAGTGAGTCAACTCCTGCCTGGACACTATCTGCTGAATGGACTGTTGTTACTCTGCTTTTCAATAACTCCCAGACTACGGGTAAGTGAATCAGAGAAATATAGACATTGTCTGGAAATACAATAATCCAGCTGGGCAAAAATTAACATCTTCAATCATCTTACATTTCTGTGTAAAAGTCGATTTTCCATGCTAACACGAATGTGAAACATTCCCTCCAAAACCCCAAAAGTGTCTTTAATATGTCACCTTACGGCTCAAAATGTAAAACTGACATTTACATACATACTCCAATGAATTAATAATCAAACAAGTACTTGGGGGTGTGATTTTATTCCTTTTTTACCGTGAAATCGCCGCTCTCAGTCCCATAGAAGGAAATGACAGCGGTGCCTGTTTGGAACTATTCAGGCTTACATGAACCATGTGACCCCCCCGCTGCCAGAGCATGAGTGTCGCAACTCTTACTATGTCTAGAGCTCTGGGTCAAACATATATAAAAAAACAGTTATTTTTCTTCTGTTTGCGCGTGTTTCCGTCATATCGTTACAGCGCCCCTAGAGGTCTGGCATGTGTTTTACAGTGTTTCCATGCGTATCGAGTGCATTCGTGTAGACGCATAGATTTTATGAGACGCCTTCGTCTTTATGCCGATCGTTTTTGAAACTGTTCAGCGTTTCGTCTTCGTGTGGATGAAGCTCTAAATTAGTCAGATTAACCTCTCTAAATAAAAGTGCTGCAGGGTCTTGACCATAGTACTCTTGTTCGTTAAATTCTGTAATTTATAATATTTTGGGGTATTAGTTAGGTTGTTCTGCATATTATAAACACCAAAGGGTATCAGCCTCAGTGTGTGTGATAGTGAGGTAAAGTAGTATTACATGTAGGGTTTTAAGCCCCAGTGTGTACAGTAAATTATTCAGGTAACATCACATCATATGCTCAGGAATTCATTCATTTGTTTGAATTGTTTTTGAAAGATGTTATACAAGTGATATTAGTAAATTAATGTATTATGCAATTACTGCATCATTTTCAGCTGTTGCTTTGAGTAATCTTTTAAAGTTATTATTTTGGCCTTTTTCACCTTTTATTTGATAGATGTAATGAAGACAGACAGGAAAGGAGGGAGAAGAGCAGAGGGAAGACATGCATCAAAGGGCTATGAGTGGGAATCGAACCCAAAATGCTGCAACGGGGACCAGTCCCTGTACATGGGTCACCTGCTTCACCTGTTGAGCTATACGGGCGCCCCTTTGAGTAATCTTTTAGTTAAGAACATTTTTGTGAGGAGGACAGTTCAGTCTTTTTGCCTGTGTTCTTCCATTCTCCAGTTGGTACTGCATGTTGTCACTATCCACACTCAAGATGGCCTCTGTCGTCATCAGATCACTCACCAGCACCGCACGGAACGCTTTATACGCTTATGAAATGTTTAGCCAATTTAGTCTTTTGTTATGGTAACAAATCAATGTTTGGAAAGTCGTAAACTGGACTACTGATAATTTCCATTAATTCAATTCAATTCAATTTTATTTATATAGCGTCAATTACAGTCAAATCGTCTCAAGACGCTTTACAGAACCCATATGCCTGACCCCCAGAGCAAGCCCAAAGGAGACAGTGGCAAGAAAACACCCTTTTAACAGGGAAGAAACCTCGAGCAGAACCCGGCTCTATATAGGGGGGACCCATCTGCCTGCTGGCCGGGGGGTTGAGAGGGACAGAGGAGGGCAAGGGGGAGGGATGGGAGAAGAGGGAGGGGTGGGAAAGCAAGGAAAACACAACACACATTTGGATACATGCATGACAGGATATGTGACACAGACAAAGTATAAGCTAACATTGAAAACTGACTCATAGTTTACTCTGATGATGTACGGCTCTGACATGAAACATACTCCATATATAGCTAGCAGTAAAATTCAAACAGTATGTAAGTTAGCATAACAGTATAGTGAAGGCAATGCAGAGTTGACTGGTGGAAAAAGGGAGTTGGAAGCAGAGGGCTGGAGGAAGGTCAGCAGCAGCATCCCACAGTGGACATGATGGAGACTGGACCAGCTGGTAGAACATCAACCACAGATCTGAAGCATCCAGCTCTGGGACCAGGGACACTCGGAGAAATAGCACAGGGGGAAACAGAGTGAATGTACTGCAATAACGGTATACATATTAAATGTAAAGGTAGATAGAGAAGGGCTCAGTGCGTCAAGAGAAGTCCCCCAGCAGCCTATAGGCCTATAGCAGCATGACTAGAGGCAGAACGAAGGGACGTCCAAGAGGGAGTCAGCTGTGCAATGAAGACACAAGCCGAACCCCTGTGGGTCACCCAGTCAGCCGCAACTATAAGATTTGTCAAAAGGAACGTTTTAAGCCTGGTCTTAAAAATAGAGAGGGTATCTGCCTCCAGAACCCAAACTGGGAGCAGGTTCCACAGGAGAGGAGCTGATAACTGAAGGCTCTGCCTCCCATTCTACTTTTAGAAATTCTAGGAACAACAAGTAAGCCTGCAGTTTGAGAGCAAAGAGTTCTACTAGGATAATAAGGTACTATCAGATCTTTAAGATATGATGGAGATTGGTTATTAAGAGCTTTATATGTCAGAAGAAGGATTTTAAATTCTATTCTGGATTTAACAGGAAGCCAGTGAAGAGAAGCAAGTATAGGGGAAATATGATCTCTTTTGCTAACTCCTGTCAGTACTCTGGCAGCAGCGTTTTGGATCAACTGTAGATGTTTGAGAGAGCTATTTGGACAACCCGATAATAAGGAATTGCAATAGTCAAGCCTGGAAGTAACAAAAGCATGAACTAGTTTTTCTGCATCACTCTGAGACAGAATGTTCCTGATTTTTACAATATTACGCAGGTGAAAAAAGGAAGTCCTACAGACTTGCTTTATGTGTGAGTTAAAGGACATGTCCTGGTCAAAAATAACTCCAAGATTCCTCACAGTAGTACTGGAGGCCAATGTGATGCCATCCAGAGTAACTATTTGCTTTGAAAGCGAGTTTCTAAGATGTTTGGGGCCAAATACAATGACTTCAGTTTTGTCTGAATTTAGCAGTAGGAAGTTAAAAGTCATCCAGGTTTTAATGTCCTTAAGACAATCTTGCAGTCTAGCTAACTGATCAGTTTCATCTGGCTTCATAGATAAATACAATTGTGTGTCATCAGCATAACAATGAAAGTTAATACAATGCTTCCTAATAATATTGCCTAAAGGAAGCATGTATAATGTGAAAAGTATCGGTCCTAAGACAGAACCCTGAGGAACTCCATGATTAACTTTAGTATGCTCAGAAGAGTTATTGTTGACATGCACAAACTGGAACCTATCTGATAAGTAGGATTTAAACCAGTCCAGTGCTGTCCTTTTAATGCCAATTGAATGTTCTAGACGCTGTAATAAAATTTTGTGGTCGATTGTGTCAAACGCTGCACTAAGATCTAACAAAACAAGTATAGAGACTAGTCCATTATCTGATGCTATGAGAAGGTCATTAGTAACTTTCACCAGAGCTGTTTCTGTGCTATGATGCACTCTGAAGCCTGACTGAAACATTTCAAACAAATTATTCCTTTGTAAGTGTTCACATAATTGATTTGCAACTGTTCTTTCCAGAATTTTAGAGAGAAATGGTAGGTTGGATATCGGTCTATAGTTAGCTAACACATCTGGATCTAAAGTGGGCTTTTTAAGCAAAGGTTTGATGACAGCAACCTTAAAAGCCTGTGGTACATAGCCTGTTACTAGAGAGAGATTAATCAGATCTAACATTGAAGAATTAATTAAAGGTAAAATCTCCTTGAAGAGTCTAGTTGGGATAGGATCTAAAAGACATGTTGATGGTTTGGATGTAGAAACTGTTGAAATTAGTTCAGAGAGACATATAGGAGTGAAGAATTCTAAAGATTCATCAGGTCTAACAGCCAATTCAAAAGCATCTGTGACATTTGTGGGAAGGGCCAGATTAATTTTATCTCTAATCAGAACTATTTTATGTGTAAAGAAGCTCATGAAGTCGTTACTGGTTAAAGCTAAAGGAATACAAGGTTCAACAGAGCTCTGACTCTTTGTCAGCCTGGCTACAGTGCTAAAGAGAAACCTAGGGTTGTTCTTGTTCTCATCTATTAAAGATGAATAATAAGTTGTCCTGGCATTACGAAGAGCTTTTTTATAGATTACTAGACTATTTTTCCAAGCCACATACACTACCTCTGAATTAGTGGAATACCACTTTCTTTCCAGCTTTCGGGATGCCTGCTTTAAAGTCCACAGCTGGAATTATACCAAGGAGCAAGTCTTCTCTGAGATAGAACTTTCTTTTTTACAGGTGCAACACTATCAAGAGTTGTACGCAGTGAGGCTGAAGCATTATTAACATAATAATCCACTTCTGTGGGGGTAAAATTATAATATTTGCCTTCTGATTTATCAGTAAATGTTGCTGAAGTAAACAGTGAGGGTATTATTTCCTTAAATTTAGATACTGAATTGTCAGACAAACACCTACTGTAATGATATTTGTTCTCAGCTGCTAAACAATCCTTTACTTTAAATTGAAATGTTATCATAAAATGGTCAGAAAGAAGAGGGTTCTGGGGAAATACTGTTAACTCTTCAATTTCTATGCCATAAGTCAGGACAAGGTCAAGAGTGTGATTAAAACTATGAGTTGGTTTATTTACATGTTGAGAAAACCCAATTGAGTCTAATAATGAATTAAAAGCTGTTGTAAGGCTGTCGCTGTCTACGTCAACATGAATGTTAAAGTCACCCACAATAATAACTTTGTCTGAACTGAGCACTAATTCAGATAAAAAGTCTGAGAATTGAGATAAAAACTCAGAATAAGGAGCAGGAGGACGATATATAACAACAAATAAAACTGGTTTCTGAGCTTTCAAATTTGGATGAGAGAGACTAAGAGTGAGATTTTCAAATGAGCTGTAATCAGGTTTAGGCCTCTGGTTCAGTTTTAAACTAGAATGGTAGATTGCTGCTACTCCTCCTCCTCGGCCTGTGATTCCAGGAATATGACAGTTAATATGACTAGGGGGAGTTGATTCGTTTAGGCTAACAAATTCTTCCTGCTGCAACCAGGTTTCAGTCAAACAGAACAAATCAATCTGGTGATCAGTTATCAACTCATTTACTAGCAGAGATTTAGACCAGAGAGATCTAATATTTAACAGACCACATTTAATTGTCCTGTTTCTTTGTTCTGTTGAAATAGAGGTATTAATTTTTATTAAATTTTTGTGGTTACTATTTCTTTTGTATATTTTTGATTTGTGTAATTTATTGAATTTTGGTGGTCGGGGGACAGACACAGTCTCAATAAAGTTAACTGAATTACTGGAGGGTGACAGCTGTGAGGAAACTGCAGAGAGGTGTGTAAGACTACAACTCTGCATCCTGGTCTTAACTCTGGGTTGTCATGCTTTAGGAGTACTAATAAAATCAGCCATATTCCTAGAAATGAGAGCTGCACCAGCCAAAATGGGATGGATGCCGTCTCTCCTAATCAGACCAGGTTTTCCCCAAAAAGAGCTCCAATTATCAATAAAGCCCACGTCGTTTGATGGACACCACATAGACAACCAGCGGCGAAACGACGACATGCGGCTAAACATGTCATCGCTGGTCAGATCAGGCAAGGGTCCAGAGAAAACTACAGAGTCCGACATGGTTTTGGCGAAAGTACACACCGATGCCACGCTAATTTTGGTGACCTCCGATTGGCGTAACCGGGTGTCGTTACCGCCGACGTGAATAACAATCTTACTATATTTACGATTATCTTTAGCCAGCAGTTTCAAATTTGCTTCTATGTCGCCCGCTCTGGCCCCTGGGAGGCATTTAACTATGGTCGCTGGTGTCGCTAGCTGCACGTTTCTGACTATGGAGCTGCCAATGATCAGAGTTGGTTTCTCAGCGGGTGTGTCTCTGAGCGGGGAAAAACGATTAGAAACATGAAGCGGTTTGTGGTGAGCCGGGACAGCAGGCTTGAGTTTAGGACTATTTTTCCTACGAACTGTCACCCATCCACCCAGCTGTTCGGGAGCTGCTAAGGGACGGCTAACAGATGCTACACTAGCTAAGCTATTGCGGTCCGCACCGGCTAAGGGGGCCTGGCTAGCTGCTAGCTGGTTATTTTCCATGGTGCGGAGCCGCAAATGGTCTATGATCAGGGCTTATTTAAATGGAAATCCCCATTTGTTTGAGTCAACAAAGGACAACTCATTCAGGGGTGAAATGTCTCTTCTCTTCTTTTGCTCAGCTCTGCTCTGCTTATTCTGGACTGTACACTAAAAATCTTAGTGGGAGAATTTTCCCCTGTAAAGTTAAAGGAACATTTGTTGCTTCCAGAAACAACCCAATAAAAACAGACCTCTGCCTCACTTTCTGTCATCTCTTGCTTTTGCACTCGCTTTCCCTCTGTCTTCTTTCCAACCTCTACTGTAGACTTTGTTACAGTGGGGATAAAGATGGACTAAAATCAGTCAAGTGTCTGGGAGTGCACTGACTATATACCAGCTAAGTAAATAAGTTATGTTAGCATCAATGTGCACTATCCCTGTAAATTATTAACAGATACAGACTGAATAGCAGGGGGACGTTTACAGTTGTCCAATGCACAGTTGATGCTGAAATGATCACATATAGACCCAAACCGTTGCTGGAGCACTGATAACTTGAATGTGATGTCTCTTTGAAAACACAGACTGGTTTAATGTGAGCTGTTTGAAGATTACTACTTCCCTATCTGGTCTTTCGTTGAGGATCACAGCAGGTCTTTGTCCTGTTAATCCAGTAATTCCTGACACTCTATTAGCAGTGTTGGATCAGACGTACACAGAGCGACACCTACCTCTGAGTTGATTAGCTGGGACTCTTGTTCAGCTGGCGTTACATATGTTTGATGAGAAAAGAGAACACATTGTAGAGAGATTTTAGTGGCTGTGTTGTCCCAGCACCGTCTCCCAAAATTCAATTCCTGTGCAACTGAACTGCATTCTTAGCTACATTTTGAATGAAACATGTATTCTAGAGTCTGACTGATATGAACAGCTGATGACAGATGATACATCATCATTAGCATATGTGTTGTTTGATAGGCTCTGATATGAAACGTTATATTTTCTATAGAATATAACGAAGCAAACGAGGAGGGATTTTGGAAGCATTGTCATCACTAAGTTTATCCAGCAAAGTGGCTCTGACTTCATTGTTTACAGCTCTGTCATTCCTGTGTGCAGCACATGTATGAATGTATTACAGTTAAGTAGATGATGATTTGGAGTCAAGCTGTATCTTTATAGTGAGCTGCTAACTAGTTTGTGAAAAACATGGCTGCAAAGTGAATAAACAGTAGCCTCATCATTTTCCTTGTGAATATAACTCTTAGCTTACTATATGCTGTAAAAACATATATGTTAACAATATCGACCAGAATGTCACTATCAGAACTTCTTGTTCCCTAAAATTGGTTTCAAGATTGGCCCCCAAATCCAGTATTTCCTGGGCTGTAGTATTTTCTTTTGGATTGCATTTATTTGTGAAACATCAAATTGTTATTTGCCATTTATTTCATTGCTTTACTGCCCCCCCTCTTTTTTGTTGTTGTGGCATATATTAGATGAATTGTGACTTATCACCTAGAAAATGAAGAAGAGGCTTCAAACATGTTGTGAAGGTGTCGTATTTTAACCCATAGCGTGCTATCCTCCTAAACCTAACCACGGAGGTTTGGTGCCTAAACTAAACCAAGCCTCTAACATGTAATTATTGCTGTAAAAGTGTCAGACAAAGTGTGATATTTTTGTAAACCAAACCACGTAGTTTTGCTGCCTAAACCTGACCAAACAGGGAGTGAAAACTGAAAGTAAACAAGTGATGAAAACAAAACATGAGTTTAAGAATGATGTTATGTGGGAGGCAATCCTCAGTCTCTTAGTGAAAGTCCGGTTGCTGACTAGAGCCTCCATCCTCCTCTTCATCCTCCCTACATGGACTTTGTTTCGTACAGACTGGAAGCCTTCCTGCTATGTCACAGTCTGACCTTTCTGGGAGAAAATGTTTGTTCAAAAAGAAATTCTTTCCAAATGTAAATGAGAATGCTTGGGTGGTATCTTCTCTATCCTTGATGCGTCCTCATGCCTTTGTCTTATTCTTTGTTCCAGCCTCCTGCACACCTCTCATCCATCCTCACTGAATTTCTCTGCCATTTTCACGTGTGATTTATAGCCACACTCGTCCACTGATAGTTATAGTTCTGCATTTTTCTTCTGAAATTCCCTGTAATCTTCCTTCGTGACAATGAATCAACAAAAGTCTGAAAATTCCCAGGTCAACCACAAAATGCATCATGTAATGCTTTCTTAATGTGTTTTTACACTGAGTGAGTAGCACTTGGATTTGTAAGAAAGGCTTCGTTGTCCAGAGATCTGAGTGGGCTTTGAGTTTTCTATCAGAGGAAAAGAACATTAATGAGCACAAGTATAACAAGGCAACTATTATCTTAAATCAGTGTTCATCTGGCCTCACTTAACTGGAACCATTATCTCATGTTTGACTACATTTTTCATTTCACAAAATTTGAAAGACAAGAGACACAGTGTGAAACTAGGAGATTACTACGAATACATTTTTTTGGTAAACATTGTAATTTACTGTCTCTAAAAGTAAATCGAGTTCACTCTGCCTTGATCAGTCTTTTCCCTCACTCACCTCAGAAATACCTTCAGTGTCCAGTTCAGGGGAAAAGCAGTGGAGTCTGATTCATCCATGACCTGTTAACCGTCAGGACCATGAAACTGTCTGAAAGAAAAATTGCTCTAAATCTAACCAAATCAAAGCTCAGTCACTTTATTCTACTTGTCTCGTTTGAAAAATGTCCAAAAAAGAAACGGGCTCAAAACAGATCCTGTAAAAAACAAACAAAAAATCATCTGCACTTTTTGCCACAGCCATGAAGCCGTTAGTGACTCAGCTGCCACCAACAGTCATGTGACAATGATTCAGGGACTTTTCTACTGAACTGCAGGCTACGTACAGAGAGCATGTAGGAGACGGTAAATTAAAAAATGAAGTAAAAATTCAAACAGTGAAATATGTATAATATGTAAAACTGGCTTTTTTCCAGGATTATATCACCTGTGGGCACTTGCAAAAGCTTTTTTCCAGCTAATAAATAATCAGACATTCAACTTTTGTTGTTTTTTATGAATTATGGCATTCTAACTGTATCGTACCTCATGAAAGACATTTGTCCTTCTAGCCATGGTTGTACTGTTTCCATGTAGGTGCAAGACTTTCTCTGCCTTCTTTCTTCTCTCTATATCTTCTTTCTTCCATCTCTCCTCTTTAACAGCTCTTCTCTGGGGTGCATTATCTCAGCTCTTTTAATCTTTCTATCTGATCTAACACTTCCTTTTACCGCCTCACTTGTTGACCACAAATTCATTTCAGTTTGTTTTTCATGGCTGAGCTGAAAGGAAGGCAGATCTAGTTACAGATGTCCTCAAACCTTTTAAAACAACATATAATGACGTTTAAGGTCTTGCTCTTACTGAGGGAATACTTAGACGTTTGGTCTTTCGTGCTCTGCTCTTTCACAATACCTTATCCCTATTAGTTTCACATGTGCTTTAATACACATCTCTCCTAAACTTACCAAACCTGTCATATAAGTGCAAAACTGCTTTCTTGGTGAAGCTTCTACACAGAGGAATGCACATGAGATATACAATAATTTTTCCCCATCTAACATTTGAAATAGCTGCAAACCCTAATAACATAGTATCGCCTCTATTAGGCTACTAATCCTGCAGTTACTACACCATAGTAACTAGTTGTTTACCCTCTCACAGCACAGATAGTAGTGTCAGGTGTGTATTAAAGCCAAAGAGCAGGTTTGCAGAGCAGGATCAGATGACCTTAGTGATCCATTTACACTAACTAGCACATACAAAAGTACTATTCATTATTTTATGTCCTCCAAGGGGAAATATAAGAGACAGAAAACCCTGTGAAAAAGAAACACACATAGTTTTCTACATATTACAACACAGAAGGGCAGTTGTTCCAAGCACTCTGCAAAACCGTGTGATTGACAGATGACTTGGTTCTCCTGACAGGATGCGGTCTGACTTTAACCTTTCACTCCTGCCATTGGCCATCTATAACCTTTTGACCTTCTGCTTTGTTTTTGTCTTCTCTTCTTTGTCATTCCCCTTCTTTTGCCACAAAATGAACAGAGAGGCAGAGAAAATTCTCAGATGGTGACCGGAGAATCTTTTGTCCATCTCTTACATACTATACTTCCTAAATTTCCTCTTTATCCATCGACTTTACTGCATGCAGCACTTAAATGAATGATTGAATGTGAACTTTTTGTCTTGCTGCGTGATTTGTACCTTCCATTTTACAAGCTGTTAATCAATTTCTGGTGCAACTGCCAGGATCTGTTCCTCACTCTGCGGTTGTTCTGTCAGAGAGGATTGATAGCGGCTTGACACAAATGTCTTGTAATGGTGTCAACTACCATAAACTGCTCAGACATTCCCGTAAACCATGTCTGAACTCCATGTGTTGGGACATTCTTCTATTTGTTTAACCATTGGAAGCAACTGAGTTTCTTTTTGCAATTGTTCACTCAAACTTTTAATTGCCAAGATGCACACAGCCTCCACAGCAGTTTTGAAACAAGACTTTTGGATGATTTGTGGGCATTTGGTTTCCTGTGTGTGTGCGTATGTTATTAAACACTCCAGCTCCAATTAGTCGGCACTCAGCTCCTACAGGCTCCGATATTAGTGGCCCCTATTCATCACCTTTGATGAGTTCATGCCTGTGCACATTTGTGTGTGTGTGTGTGTACTTGTTTCTGCTATACAGGTGGGGACTTTGACCTGACTATTTGCTATAAAGGTGGGGACTTGTCTTACAGTGGGGACCTAAAATGAGGTCCCCACGGGTGGCAACACCGTTTTCTTGGCCATATTGTTGTTAATAAAAAATGTAAAAGTGCAAAAACGTTTGTTTAGGGTTAGGCATTGATTTGGTGATGGTTAAGGTTAGGGTTAGGGTTAGGAGTTAGATATGAATGGGAGTCAATGGTAAGTCCCCACCGGTATAGAAAAACAAACATGTGTGTGTGTGTGTGTGTGTGTGTGTGTGTGTGTGTGTGTGTGTACTTGTACTTGCGACATGGTGAGTACTATTTTCTGCATTTAACTATCAAAGTGAGGACATTTTTACAAAGTGAGGACATTTTGGCCGGTCCTCACTTTGAAACAGCCATGTTTGAGGGTGAAGACTTGTTTTTAGACAACAGGTATGAATTGAGGTTTGGTTAGGGTTAGGGTAAGGATTAAGTTTAGGCAATCAGTTGTGATGGTTAAGGTTAGGGTAAGGCTCTAGGAAATGCATTACGCCTTTGGATGTCCTCACTAAGATAGAAGTACAAACATGTATGTGTGTGTGTGTGTGTGTGTGTGTGTGTGTGTGTGTGTGTGTGTGTGTGTGTGTGTGTGTGTGTGTGTGTGTGTGTGATGTGGTGTTCGGCTCATGTTTAGACACCTCCGAGCTGAACTTTGACCTCAGTGACAGATTGCTGTGCCAGCTTTGGTTTAATGACCCCCCACTAGAGCACACACGGTCATAAGTGGAAACTTTTCATATCTGATAGTTTGACAATTTGAAAACACACATTGCTTTTTCCTCCTGTATTGTATGATTGCTGTTTTTTTTTTTTTTGTGGTAATTTTAGAGAAAAAAATGCTTCCAACCAGACTGCAGCATCATTTGACACATTCACTTCAACTTCAAGAGCAGCAGTTATCTCAGAATGTCAGAGATTTCCAATGAAAAATAGGAATTCTCCTGCTCTCTTTGCTCTTCCTGTCGATAGATAAAAACTAAAGCGTACAGGGCCAGTCTGTCTTTGTCTAATTCATACTAAGTGGGTGTTTGTGAAAGAGTGTGTGCATGTATGTAGGCCACAAAAGGAATTTGGTGTATGAATGTGGGAGTATATGCTCTAATGAAAAACATTAAATTACAGCGCTGAAATAGCCCACTTGAGATGCATGTGGGTCTGTGCATGGAGAGTGTATTAGTGTTCCAATTATTTCTGCTGGGAATGATTAGGCTGCTAGTGAGACTACAGGAATCTGGGGGTCATATAGGTCACCACTCCATACTCCCCTATCCCGCACACAAACAGACACACATGCCTATGCAAACATTCCTTTCCCCAATAACTCAAAGTTTTGTCTCTCAAACTACTAAGTCAAATACTCGCTGCAACTCTCAAGATCTAAGAAAAACAAAAGCAAAAGGATAAGAGTGGCTACTGTTTCCTTGGCAACTAATCCTTGGCCCTCGCTGTGGCAAAATACAGTTGGGGGAGGTGGTCAGCAGAGGGGTCAGTGTGCAGGTCAGCAGGTCCTGGTCCTGTTTGAGGTGAGACTATGGGAGGGGATGATTGAAGCACTGACATGAGGGGAATTAAAATACACAATGCAAGTGGGAGAAAGGGCTCGTTTTCTCTTACCAGGAGAAAGAGAAGAGTGCTGGAACACCCTCACAATTTAATGTACCTCTTGTAGAGAAGACAAAACACTGACTTGGGGAAAAGATGTGGAGACAGGAAGGGAGGGTGAAAGGCAAAGAAAAGACACAAAGAAAGATTGAAATGGACGAGAGAAGTGAGAAGGATGTGACAGCAGATGAGCACATAAAGTAAAAGGACAAATAAGAGGGAAAACAGGGTTATCTACCTCCGGTTGTGTTTGAAGAGCTCAGAGCGATTACACTCTGAGATTATAACTTTAACTGTCACCCTGAGCCGACTTACACTGTATCTGACCACCCCTTAATTCTTTCCATCCAGTGTATCTACTTTATATGGTTTCTTTACTTTGGCTTTCTTTCACCCCTCAACCACTCAGTCCTGCTAATACACTCACTTTATGCACACACACACACCTCCTATAAGCTAATACATACATCCAAAAATATCATACATTCTCTTTTTTATCGTTCCTTTTAGGTTTCCTGTGTCAGTGTTGATCTGTACCAACTAGTTCAGGATCACTTTGGTTTTTTATGGCTGCTTCAGTGTCAGAGCAAGGTTCTACACTGTAAAAACTGGACTTTTAAAAAAGAATTTCAAACTTTAATTTACTGTTACTTTACTGATTTTCCTGTTTAGTAAAATCACAGAAAAAAGTATTCATTTACACTTTAACTGTTAAAAAAATGCTGAAACTGTAACTAACTCCCCCCAAAATTTCCAGTGTGTTGCTTTTTGTTTGACTGCAAAAGAGTGCATTTTTTTTACTGTGTTTAAACTGGCAAAAATATCTTTTTTTATTTACAATTTTTAAAAAAGAAAAAGTGCATAGTTAGGATTGAAAAAAAAGGTAAATTACTTTTGAACAGTTATTTTACAGCTGTAAAAGTATAGATAATATCTATTTAAATTACAGAAAGTATTAACATTAATTTAAAAAACTGTTCATAATGTCACCATTGTAGTTTCTTCATTTATGATGTACGACCCAAAAATTACACGGTTTTGTTGTATTAATATAAACAAAAAAGCATTATTTTACAAATATTTCATGTTATTTTCAGAGTTTTTTGCAATTTTAAAATGTGACAGTATTCAAATGTTTTTAATATTTTTTCTGGCATCCTTGCTGCCTGATTTTCATATTTTTTGGTGGAATTTTTTACAGTGTAGTATTCACTTTAAAATGCTGGTAAGTGTACACATACATGTCTGTATGAGCTAAAACAGAAGTAAAATCATGGTTGTCATGACTGATGTCAGGGCTGTTTTGAAAGTGGTGCCTGCTGTCATGAAATGAGTTTTGTCCTCTAATTTCTGGGCTATCTGGGACAACTCTGGACATCAAAGGTTAAATAAATACCTGGCTTCCGAGGAGACAAGTTAAAAATAAAGTCAGTGTAGGCAAAGCTAAGGAGAAACTGTATCATTCTTACACCATGTTCAAACACTATGTGTCAAGTTATAAATGATCTCTTTTCCACTTTGAACAGAGCATCTATTCACATAACTCATGTCTGCCAGCTTCCACCAGGTGTTGATGATGTACAGCTGTCTCTTTTCGTAGACATGACACCGTGGCATGTTTTCTGCCTGTTAACACAGGTTTACATCAAGTGCAGTGCAGAAATGTTTTACAAGACTGACAAAGAAAGGTTTATTTGTGATCAAAACATACGATTCTGTGGTTTGGATTTACACTGAGAAAGATAAAGATTTCAGCAGAAGAGAGAATTTCTGGTACTGCTTAAGTAGAAGTCTGTTTCTACAATCTACAGACAATCCACAGCCACAAGTGGAATTTAAATCCCTACAGTCTTGATTGCAGATCATGCTTGACCAATATAAGCAGCCTTACATATAAAATAAAACCAGAGAGGGTTATTGCTGTATATTAAATCTATCATGTGCCACTTCAGGACAAAGTCATGAGTTATAAATCCTTTGAATCTACGTTACTGTGCAAAATATTTAGCGTCTTGCTTCTCTGTGCAACTTTTGGAAGAGTTTCCAGCATTAAGTCATAATGATGTGACCGTGGAGTGAGAGCGTTTAAGGGTAGAAGTGTGAACAAGTCCAGTCACACACCAGTGGTTAGATTCAAAGTCAGGCGGTTATAAAATGACCACAGGGTTTGTTTAGTACATGCAACAACTGTTGCTAGGATACACATGCACATGCACACACTCCTACAGACGACCCGGTTTGACATACTAAGCCGTGTCATAAATACTGGCAGTATATTAACTGTGTTCTTCCAATCTGTGTGTGTGTGTAAATGGCTTTATGCGTGTATCCATTAACGTCACAGTTAAGACATCAGGAAGAAAAAAAGAGTCCTGAGAAAGACGAGGTCACCAAGAACACTGAAGGGCAGAATAACTAAATAAACCAATTAACTGTTGAGTAATTACATTAGGATAGTTTTAGTATCAAATACTCACCATTTAAAGGCTTTAAAAGTGGTTGTTAATGGTTGGTTGGTTAATGCTGTGTGAATGAAGACCTGCAGGAAAGAGTCAGCTGCATAATTTGACAACAGGTGCTTCTGGAACACAGACGGCAAGATTCAAGATTATAGATTCAGCATTTTTATGTTTGCCATTGGTGCGCAAGCAGACAGTTTAGGCACATTGGAATTCTTGTGCAGGACTCTCCTTGAGTTGAGTAAAACTCTTAGTCAAAATAGAAAGTGCAAATTTTGAAAACCAAATACAATAAATAAATGTGAATGCAGCAGCTGAGGTGTGAAAACTAAACAAGGAACTAGTAAAGCACTAATTCCCAAAAAGCAGCATGCAGATTTTCAGGTAAAAATGTCCCAGAAAACACATTAAGTTCAATCACGGTGTTTTTAAGTCATTTGGTGAAACAACCACTGTTTGCAAATACCGATCAAATATCAACTGTGGAGGAATGTGTTCAACCACAAGGGTGTTTTCAGAAGTTTTTGTGGAAGTTTCACTACATCTTTCTTCTGTAAAAACAGGTCTCCTTTAAAATCCATTGAAACTGACATGACATCACCACTGTCAACAGTTTCTGTTCTCAGCCACCGGTTTACTTTGACATCCAGAATATTTCTTCTGTTTAGAGGTGCGTCTTACTTCATCATTGATTCTTTGTTTTTGCTTTTCATATTTTGTGTCTTTTTCCAAGCTTGTCTCATTCTGCCCTTTTGTCAGGATCTATTAGCACCAAATCTGAACAAGCTGGGTATAATTTTGTGTAATTTTTCAGCGATCAGGGTAGTTTGATAGAGCCGTCAAAATCCATGAACGTCAGAAAACAAACACCATGAGTCCCAAGCCAAATGTTTTCTTCTGGTGTCCTCTGTGGCGCTTGTTTCTTGGCAAAAGAAGGTCTTGATGTGACGTGTTTAATGATGTGAAAGCTCACAGTTTAATATAAAGCATAATATTTTTCTTAACCAATTATTTTTGATATCTAAATGTGTTGATGCAACATGTATCTCCGTCTCCATGGTGAAAGTCCGCCTCCAACTTTATTATGAAGCTCTTTTAAACTGGAAAAACTGCTCTACATCTATCAGTGTCAACTCATGACGTGGATGGCATCGATCCCAAAGAACATGTTGTGCCATTTTTGAGATGACAACAGCTTTGACAAAACAGCAGCATATGGTGCCCTGGAAATGGGAAGGGATTCCCCTGTCTGAACTTCTTGTTGAGTCGGTGTTGCTCTGTTGTCTCATTTTTTTTTTGTTTCTAAATGATATTCTGCATCTTCCAAAGACAGAAGCCACATGCCATTCCATCTTTGATAGTGATGGAAAATTATTTTAAAAAGTGATCAAAGGAAAAGGAAAACTCATGGACTGCTTTCGTGTTTTGTTCTTGATTTACTCATTTGATTAGTTATTTCTGAATTTTTGAATTAATGAATTAAGTTGTAATGATTTATCCCAGGCTGCACAGTGGATCAGTGGTTAGCCCCATCACCTTACAGATAGAAAAGCCCCAGTTCGCATTCTTACCTAGGACAGGGATCTTTCTGCATGGACTTTGCATGTTCTCCCTGTCTGGGTTTTCTCCGGGTACTCCGGCTTCCTCCCACAGTCCAACACATGCTCGGGTTCATTGGTAACTCTAAATTGTCCGTAGGTGTGATTGTGTGTCTGTATATGTAGCCCTGTGACAGACTGGTGACCTGTCCAGGGTGTCCCCTGCCTTCACATTAAGTCAGCTGGGATACACTCCAGCACCCCCCATGACCCTAGTGAGGATTATGTGGTGTATAAATAATGGATGGATGGATTTACCCCAACAGACTTTTATTTTAAAGTTTCAGCTCTTTCCGCTGACCAAACTAGTTCTGCAGGTAAGGTTAAAGTAAAACAAGAGATAAGAGCGAGAGAGCACTGTCATGAAAGCAAGAAATCAACCGTTCTCACCTGGATTCAGCTGGTGACAGCTGGAGTGAGGCAGGCTGGATTAGCTAAGGCTCTTGTTATCACACTGTGTGATCATCTGAGACCTGAGGCTCACCTGGCCAAAGTGTGAAGGATGAGAGGCTTTTAAGGGCTAACATTTCACTCACATGCAAGAAAATGCCAATAATTATTAACAGCATTACAGATAAATAGTTTAATAAGAAAACATGCTTATGCTGCACACACACACACACACACACACACACACACACACACACACACACACACACACACACACACACACACACACACACACACACACACACACACACACACACACTTGAAGTACTCTCTTGAAGCCTGAGGGGAGGAAGGGAGGCGGAGGAGGAGAAGACTGAAGCCTCCCACACTTTACCTGCAGGTATACTCCATCTCCTCCCCTCACTGCATCCCCCTCCTCCTGCCTCGCTCTGCCTTGTGGCTGTGAGTACTTGTCACTCTGGCTGTCATATTAGAAAGGAAAAGAGGGAGGATAAGTAATATAATACATGAAAGTTAATACAGGTGTAGGTCATAGTAGTTTATCATGCGTCTGTCATCCTGAACTGGGGGCTGCTGGAGAAAAACGCTCCTGTAGTGAAAGTCTCATTTTGATGTTGTTGAATGAAAGCCCTACAAGTTGCAAACATGTAATTGTACCTCTTTCACTGCATATAATATCAGGTAATGATGAAATCGGTTACAAAACTCAGATTTGCTTTCAAATAAGTCCATTCATTTGAAAATCAAAAACTTCACAGCGGCCACAGCAGGCTGTGTTTTGATTGTGGCATTGGAATCCTTAAACGGTTATTCCAGTTTGTTACACTGTGGGTAGGGTGTATTGTTGTTATTGTTTTAGATAACACTGTGGCCACCAAACTAATTCATCTGGGAACATGGTGACACTGCTACAGCCAAGTCTGAACACTGGATTGTGTCAAAGTCCTGGAAGTTTCATGACATGGCAAACATTTTTGCAACATCCCGGGCAGTTAATTTGGCCTTACCGGACCAGGACCCTATCTGAATGAACGGGGAGAGAACCAAATCTGCAATCCCAATAGACACTGGCATCTTTAGTGTTAGATTTCTATAAAGGATTCTTTAAATGGCAAGTCTCTCCCTTGACTGATAGATTCAGTTTCTAATTAAAGCATAAAAATCAATACTTGTTGGGCAAAAAAATCTTGCCTGACAGTCTGATAGGTTTATTTACACTCTAGAGCTGCTTCTGCTAACTCTAAAATGTCTCAACTATGAGCCAAGTGCATCAGATGTTCTGCTGTTGGCTGCAAGAGTGAACACCAGAGCCTTCTTGCACTTTCAGCATTTAAGAACCTAAAGATCCAGTGGACAGTTATGACGGCACAATATCCTGTTTAGAACACGACTAAAGCCAAAGTTTATATAGATATGGTAAAATCAACCGTCTTAATTCTACATTCTGGAAATATATAAGACTTTCATTAATTTGCTGTAAATGGGTATAATATGGGCCCTTTAAAGACCAAATAGAGCAAATAACAAGGGCACATTTACAACTGTTCTTTTGCAATGCATTGGAATAGTGATGCAACTGCTTTGTTCTAGTCAAAAAATGCCTCAGACTCTGTAGTGAGTAATAAATCTTTGAAATGAACCACACAGATTGATTTGAATGAGCAAAGTAATTTGTGATTTTCACTTCTATCAGAATTGTTTTTTTGTTTTTTTTTTACCAGAGAGAAAACCTACATGAATGTCTGCTTGTGTTACTTACCATATCTGACTTCTTTCTCAGTATTGTAGCTGGATTCCCAGATTTAACTACTGGCTCATGGATTATTCACATTTACTGCCAATAAGGCCCACATTAAATCGGACATCTGGTTTAAATGTTGAAAGAACCTGAAAGTTAGAAACAAAAAGTGACACAAAGAAACAGACAGAGAGACCTCAATAGTTTGCTACTTGTTTGATCACCCAAGGGAACAGTGGTTCAAAAATGAAGCAGATGAATGCTCGTATAGGATAAAAGCAGAGGGAAGGAAAGAGAAAGTGAGAGGGAAAATGAAAGAAATTGGTGGAGGTAGAGAAAGATGAGAGGAGTGGCGAGTCATCGGTGGTTCCCATGGTCCAGAGAATGAGCTGCTTGTGCTCACATGGTTGAATGTGTGTGTGTGTGTGTGTGTGTGTGTGTGTGTGTGTGTGTGTGTGTCATTAGAGTCCCCCAGAGCGCTGAGACCAAAGGGGTCTCACTGTGACACCTATTATCCCGCGAAACATGACACACCACCGGGGAGAGAGGCAGAAACGGAGAAGGCGCTGGAGCCCACATTTCACTTGTTTCTCCTGCTATTATAGTAACTGTTTGCCTCGGTGTCTATATGTGCTTCCACGTGTGTGTGTGTGTGTGTGATTGTTTCTGCATTAACCAGCATCTGCTGTGTGTGTTAATGTGCACACACACTTGCTGAAACTGAGACTGCACTGTAGTATGAGTTTATGTCTGTATATGAACTCCCTGTGTGCATATTTCTGTGGTAGAAGGTGAAATGTAGCAGATCACAGCGCTGTGCCAGGTGTTTGCATTGGCCACACTTCTAAAGCCCCGACACACATTTTACTGAGTCCATGGGGAAATGGTGTAAGAGTTTGGGGAGTTGTGTGTTTTTTGTATGAGGAATGAGAATAGTTAAATGAAAGGGAATGTGTTATTTTTTCCTTTTTAGTGCATTTCCCTCGAATGATTGTTCTAAAGTCATGAAACTTTTGTAAATGAGCTGAGACCCATATTCATTATGCCTCTGCACTGGTGACAGCCTAATGAGGCTTTATGTTTTTGGGCTGCCTGTCTGTCCATCCACGCATCTCGTGCTTGTGAACATGATGACTCTTGACCGTCTGATGGTACTTTTTACAAATTTGGCATACATGTTCATTTGAGACTCCAGGATGATCTCATTACGTTAGTCAGTCAAAGTAGACTTTCGACAAGCTTTCGATAGTTAATTTGGTCACAGGAAAACAATCCCACCAAACTCCACAGAAAGTGGTAACACAAACTTAATCAGAGACAGAAATTATCATTTACATGATTAGTCCTTACATGACTGGATTGCAATGATTGAGGAATTATTTCAGAGGGTAAAGCAAGCATTTCCATCAGAAAACTTGCTAGTACCAGCAGCTGGGACAGGTCTGGGTGGGGCTCACCGGTCCAGTCCCAGAACATGCTCAAAGCACACTTTCATATGCACCCTGAATGGCAGACCCACAGAACCAGCTGTCCGGTAAAGAGACAAACAGGGCTGGTAAAAACTTTATAGATTTCTGGATGATTTTTCAGGCCACCGATGTAGCAGGTGTGTCTGCCAGCAACAGACAGCTCTCGCTTCATCAGCCCATTCTGTAGAAGATAATGGTCTGGCTGCACCACGGCATCATTCTGCTACAGGGGGGCAAAGCTCACAGTCGTCACGGGCGGGGCCAAGTGAAGGATGCAACTTTGGTGTTCACGTAAAATAGGATTGGTGGAATTGTGTTGGTGGATCATTTACATGCATCGAGAAAAGATTAAAATGGATAAGCCAATGGGGAAAAAATAGCACGTGAAATTTTCAGTGTTGTAACTTGCTGCCCAGAGGTTGGGGGTATGCAGATTAAAGGGATCCGCCAATGGCAAGCTTATATCTGCAACTTGCAATAGACTGATGGTAACTTAATTATGGTCATACCATTTCTGTATTAACTTACTGAGGATGAGGTACTTGCAGGCTGTGCTTTGTTTCTCCAAGGCATACTATATGATTCAGCCTATTAACACAGAGTGGTGTACTCCTGCAGCTTTTTTCAACATCACTTTTTCCATTGCTGTGGCTCGCTTCATACATGCAGCTCTACTGAGGTTGTTGAATTAATACTAGGGAAATCTTTAATCTGGGGCCACTGGTTGTTGTGATCTCAAAATATATTTCTGGTCAGAGCTTAAGAATTCATTCACTAATTGAGGCAGAATTTCACACAACTGTTTAACAGGATAAGATGAAGAAATAGTGACATTTATGTATGAATGTATTCTAAAGGTCAAGTTTGGACACTAATGCATGTGAACTTAAGTGTGGTAGCAAATGGTTAAATGGTTGGTGGAGGCACACAACCAATTTCATTACATCAGCAGCTAGACTGATTGATTCTCATGCACTTAGAGCAACTTTCTCCGTGAAGCATCTATGAATAACACATACAAATCTAATAAAAGGTTTACAGTTAACAATAATGCACCTGAAAGGGGATGTTAAGACATTTGTAAGTGTCTGTAATCTACCCACAGAAACATATTTTTTATCAGGACAACAGTGCTTTATTAAATTGCCGTTCCTTATCTAGTAACTGTGGACATGATGTTCAAATATATTTGTAAAAATATGTTGTGCTCTGTACTTTCCCAATACACCAAGTTTGCATGTCAAAGTGGGTTAGATGCTTCTCTCAGCTGTGTGGTAGCCCGACGGATTGAAGTTGTATCCAGCCCTGCAGATAGCTTTGGTTGTGTTCACCCAGGTTTTGTGATATCATCTCTAAAATTTCTGCCTCCTCCTCGGTGCAAATGGAGTGCATCAAATGTAGTTTTGTTATGCTCACATGCTTTTGTTCAGTAGCAACAGGTCGTTCCAGAAACAGTCTCACAGTTGCTTCAGTTTATATCAGAGCAGATTTCTACAGAAGAGAGCCATTACAGAAACTGTTGATTCTCCTCTTGGGACACGTGAGAAAACATTTTCTTTTTCGATTTGTAACGTGGAAACTTTTCACCTTACAGTACGTGTTTTGTTACCACATAAATGATTCATCATACCTCTTCCTCTATCAGCGCTTCTGCTTAATATCTGATTGTCTTTTTGTGATAACAGGCACAGAAGCCAAACACGGAGTAATTCAAAACACTGACACATAACTTAGTTTGCCTTATCAGGTTAGGCTTACTGTCATTGGAGCGATAAAGCAATCGAGATGACCTGGTTAGTGTTCACACGACATTAATCCACGTAGTTACAAACACAAGTGGAGCATTTCCCTTTTTAAACTGACCTGAAATTATTACACTACATGTAAACTGTAATTCACTTTGGACAAGAGAATCAGCTAAATGTAAATGTATAGAGAGAGAGATAGATGCACGTGAAAGGAAGCGAGAGTGCGGTGTTCTGTGTGTTATGCAGGTTGTGGGATTTGTTGATGTAGATGCTGAGGATGGAAGATTGTTTCTTTAAGAGCATTTTTTTAATGCACTCCAGTCACAAGAGGCTGAAGGTGGGAACAGCGGTTGAAAAACACCCAGGGTAGTTGTTGTGGCAAAGATGCTGTAGAAGTTGTCAGGAGGTGGGGGTGGAGGGTGCTCAGGGTGCTGCAAGGCTAGCTGGGGTAAACTTGTGTGTGTGTGTGTGTGTGTTTGGGTGGGGTGGTTGCACGGTTGATATAAGTGGAGGCTGTTTGAGGGGGTCGACTTGAGACATTTTAAACCCTGGCTCCGCTCTTTCTATAGGCCTTATCAGGTTTCCAAAGAGGCTGCCAGCAACAAAGCAGTACGGAGCCAAAAAGAGAGATGGTGCGCCAGTCAGAGGGGTGTAGAGTGGTTGCAGGGGTAAGAGTAAAGGGGGGTAAAGTGGGTCTGGAGGGAGGGAGGGGGAGGAAAGAAAAGACATGGGGAGTAGGAGGGGGTGGAGAAAGAGAAGTGAGGACAGAGTAACTCTAAATAGGAGCAAGAAACAAAGTAGAAAAGCTGGAATGAACAGTAGACGAAGAAGCGATAAAACAAAGCAGAAGGATGAAGAAGAAAAGAAGAAAAAAAAGGAGAAATATTAAAAAATGGGGCCCATGTCTGAAAGTCAAAGTAGTGCCTGTCTGTCTCTTTCGCTCTCTCGCTCTTTCTTTCTCTGAGAGCCGTCAAAATAACGGATTGTCACGCTAAATGGCCGGATACAAGAGGGCAAAGGGGTGGTGGGGGAGCTTGGAAGGAGGGGGTAATTGTAGGAGGCAGGGGGTGGGAGGGGGCAGTTTGGATAGACAGTGGGGGCGGACAGACTGGTATGCTTCCAAGTCAATTTATTCCCTATTAAGGAGCACCGCCAAAAACAACATGAAAGACCGATTATCATTCTGATTCTGAGATTAGGCTTTCATCAGGTTTGGTTTCCAGCTCTGTGATCCTTTTGGTTTGGTGAAAAAACTTTTAGAAACACAGTGGTAACCCACAGAAACCTCACACTCACTTGTCAGAGTTGGAGAAAAATAGGTTGGGGTTTTTTTGTCTGCTTGACAGCGATGAATATTTGATGTGTGATGATGCATCTTCAGGGGTTTGGCACAGGCGTCGGGTCATGAAACATTCTCATTACGTTATAGTTTGGGTTTTTTTAAAATGGCACACATGCAAACACAAGGTTCTTGCAAAACACCACGACAGGCTTTGGTTTCTATCAGAGTTCTATGTATCTGTTTTATTCTTGTGACTGAAATTTGGCAGGTTTGTATAATATTTTTAACATGTAAAAATGGGTCTTGGCTGTTGCTGTATTTTGAGCAGATTTTTCCTGGAGCAGGAGCATGCCGGTCATTTTGTGGATTTAGAAAGCTTCTGGGTAAGACCGACTTTGAGTGTGTCATACAAAACAAGCTTAACAACATGTTCTCTCCATCAGTAGCAAATCTTTGTCTGCATTCAATCGACAAACAATGTCTTCCTCACATACTGTCTATTCTATGCACATTGCCATTAATAATTAGATTGTTTCCTTATCTGTTTTAACTCTGCCTCTTCAGGTGTCTCTTTTTGTCAAGCAGAGCTTCCCTGTATACAATAAGAGCATGTGGTTACAAGAAATCAAGACTGTTGTCTTATATTTCTGAACACTGTTCTGCTCCATAAGGTAGTCTGGACAAAGAAAAGAAAGAGCAGCCATGTTTTTAGCAGTGTTTTTCTGGTTGATGTGTTAGTCGTTAAAGTTCACTTTATTGCAGACACAATCACTGTTTTGCTAGAAGCTCTATGTGGTTTGTGCTGTTCACCCTTGATAATTTCTCTTTTCTCTCTCTCTCTGCACTGCAAGTCTTCGAATCAATGAGGTCTTTTGATGTATATTTGATGTATCTCAATATCCAAACGTCAAGACATCTCTATTGTTGATCCCACTGACAATCCAGGATGAAGTGTGTGTGTGTGTGTGTGTGTGTGTGTGTGTGTGTGTGTGTGTGTGTGTGTGTGTGTGTGTGTGTGTGTGTGTGTGTGTGTGTGTGTGTGTGTGTGTGTGTGTGTGTGTGTGAACAGCAGGCTTTTTCACTGAGTATGTTCAAGCAGGGAGAAGCAAAGAGAGAAATTTATGAGGTGATGATATCCTGTAAAGGGACAGTGCATGAGTCCGAACATGAAAACAAAAAATAGAATAAGCTGTGGTTATTACAGTTGCTCTAACTGTTAACCATTATGTTACAGCTGTGTATAAAATGTCTTCTCCCAACCCACACCAGCAGAGATGTTAGCCTCATAATCACTCAGCATTTGATGGAAAGGTATGCAGTACATATTTTTCATTTCCTCAGCCTCCTCTCACACATGAAAAGAATGAAAACGGGGGGGGGGGGGGGGGGGGGGGGGGGGGGAGTTGGGGAAAGGAGTGAAAATATGATAAAACAGCAGAGAAATGTGCAAAGATTGAAACTCAAGCCCTGGCAGGCTGACCGCAGTACAAATGGGGCCTTTTCAAATAGCTGAGAGGATCTTGTCTGTTTTCTGTTCAGTATCGTCGTGCTGGCAGTGATATCAGTCTTGTTAGACGTACATGACACAGGCACAGCAAATTCCCTATGAAAATGATTTTTATTTTGAATAGTTTGCTTTAGTATTGAAGTCTAAGATTAGTGCAAATGCAGACTGCAAATTTGTTCCAATTTCTGCTTTCTGTTGCACTGCTTTTTCACATTTGTGTCTTCATACTTGTAAATACAATCAAAGCTTAATGCACAACATTAAACTCCAAATTTTCTTCATATCGAGGTCCCTGGAGATCCACAGAGATTACTGGAAGCAAAGTTACAAATGTGATCTTTCTTTTTAAGACATTGACTCTTTAGTTTTTACCTTATCTTTATTTCTGTTCACAGATTTGGTGGAAATGTCTCAAAGGAACTATAAAAAATTCTGATTTGAAGTAGACACAAATTATCAATATTCCCGGCTCTCTCGTTATAAATTCTCTCACAATCTTCCTCCCCATCCTCAGGGCTTCTGATTTCCCCTGGTCTGTTTGCATATATGCTTTTGATTTACACCCAGTCCCCTGTGACTGTGAGTGTGTGTTCAGTGTTTGTTTTTCCTCCGGCCTCAGAGTTGAATGCCTGCATGTTTGGGTGCATTTGTCTCTGTGAATGTACATTTCTCAGCTATTTTCTTGGTTGTGAAACAGGAAGGTGAGCCTGACCACGTCCCATGGTGACGTCCCTTTCAACAATGTCTATTCTGCTTCCAGAAATGTGTTTCACTGGAGCTGTGGGGAGAGCTGGCTAGGCATTCATTGCATCCTCCCCCGATGCTCTGCTCTGCTCTACCCTGAGAAAGATGAGATGCTGCAATACCTTTATAATGGATTGATGGTGCCTGCGGGCCTTTCAGTGATTTGAAATACAACCAAACATGGTCTCTCTGCAGAGTTTCAAACAAAGATACTCCTTTTTTCTGGGCATTTATTCAAACAAGCATTGACTTTTCTATGTAAGGCTCCAAAGCGGACTGAAGTCCTCATCCAGTAAAGGTTAGTTCTGACAAAGACCATGTGTGGTTGAAACTTTGTGCAGAAAAACCCACAAAAGGAGCATCAAACTGACGAGAATCAGGGGAAAAGGATGTTTTCTGTTGTCCTGGACCTCATATGCATTTTAACACCTGATGACTTGTTGCTTTACAGCAGTGATCATCAACTGGCGGCCCGCGGGCCGAATCTGGCCCGCCGAACCGTCCAATCCGGCCCGCGACTGGATTCCAAAATTGTGAGGATCAAAGAGAAAATATCATGTGGTCCACACTATTAAAGCAGTCAGTCCAGTCATTATTAAAGGATCTGTTTTCCACATCAACTTTTCGTTTCGTGGCCTTAGAGAGTGCCATTTTACCCGTGTTAAGAGGCCTTTTCCTGTCACTTCTGAGGTGTTTCTTTATCAAGTGCTCTGTGAATAAAGTTGACTTGAGATGAGGCCAAATATCTCTATCACTCCTAGTGGTTGACTGTGGTACAGGTGATAGGAGCACTGACTCATAAAGGCTAAAAATGCCTTCAGTTTTGTAATGAAATGGAAAAAATATAAAAAATAAACATCAAATAATAATGTTATGCCAAAATTCGATTTTTATTTAATTTTTGTTTGAGGGTCCGGCCCCCAAAGTGACTGTCCGGTAAAATTCTGGCCCTCTGGCAAATATAGTTGGTGACCCCTGCTTTACAGAATTTATTACACAAGAAAATACCATGGCTGTGTGAAAGTCGCTGCCTTCATCCATGCATGCCTCTTTTGTGTCATTTTCCTTCAAATCACATTATATGAGCAAGACTAAATGTCAGTGATGGTGGTGTCTAAAGGACAGACGAGTAAATCGTTACGGGTATGAAAACTGGAGAGAAAAGGGTTCCTCCTTGTGGCCATTTTAGGACACACTACACCCAGTTATCCAAGCTGGACACATAGCCTCTGTTGTGTTCTCATTCACATGCTCACATAACTACAATTAGCATGTGGTTGTTAATCCAGCTTTGCACACGGATGGAGGGAAAAACATTTCTTGTAAAAAGGCAGTGATGGTAGCAAGTACAGATGTAATGCAGGTTCATGGGGAGGTTAGGAACTGGCAGGTGTATTGAACATGCAGTTTAAATCAAGTTGTCGTCTTTTGTGGTTGGAGTGGATGAAGTGTGACTAAGCCCGGCCAAACAACTGTGCAGCTCCATTGCATTATTTAACTGTGCTTTGTCAGTGGTGTTTACTCTAAATATTAGTGTAACTAACAATGGAGACTCAGTAGAGGTTGTCTTTCTGTGGGCAAAAATAAGTAAATCAGATTAAACTGTCACTTTGGAAACTGTTTACAAGTTTTGATAAAATTATGTCATCTGCCATGCCAGTCTCATTTCAAATAGGTCATGTGTGTTGAGACAAAGTTGGTCACAAAATTGGACTTTTTCTGCTGGTTTAGATGAATCACTTCAGTAACCCATGGTGAGTTATGTTCATATGTGTGGCTGTTTTGGGAAGCTCCATTCTTAAAGACCTTCAGACTCTTCACTGAAGGAATCTTTGCCTTACATGGCTTGTTGTCCTTGTGAACCTGCTCTCTGCACAATCTTGTTAAACTAAAGAGAAACCACACCCTATTAAAACGTCTCGATCAGTGAGAAGAAAATTGATCAGCGGATTTGTTTTAAGTATAACCAACTGTTTACTTCAAACCTAATGAATTTGAACTGGTCAAAATCTGATTGCATGCAGCTTATATAGCATGCTCGGTGCATGTAAACATGCACAAATTAAAATTCTAAATTCATGCAGAACGCAGTTTGCATCTTGGACATGCATGGAGGTAAACATTCACTTTTAAAAGAACTGGAACCCACATCTGTGGTACAGTGTTCTTTTTTTTAAACTGTGTTTGTTCTCCATTTGTATAATTTTATAAATTTGCATGTTATTTGTGTGCGATAATGGTACGTGCAGTGGGGCATCTTTTAGTATCAGAACTGAGACTCACTAACAGGAAATTACTGTTTTGACAGCTTACAACAAGAATTAAAACTATACTGACAGTCAATAGAAGCTTTGAGGTAGAAATGTAGGCAGAATTCTACTTGTAGGGGGTTGTAATGATTCATGGTGGATTTACTGATGATCGAGTGCCCTGGTAGTTGAGATAATGATGAGTTGTCATTTTGTCATGATTCATTGCACATGGGTTGGTCACTTTGCAAAAGTGAACCAAATACACACCAAGCAGTACTCAGTGAGTATCTGCACAATGTGAGAATGGGTTCTGAAGGCTGATATAAAGGCCCAAAAAAGGCCACCATTGTTAGTCCAGTGAACAGCATCATGCCGCGTCTATCACATGAACAACGTCTCCGGGCACTGGGTATGGTGGAGGCCGCTTTGAGCTACAGTGATGTATCCAGGCGTATGGGCTGTTCCCAACCCACAATCAGAAGCCTGGTCCAAAGCATGCGCCGACGGATTGCTGCCTGCATCCAAGCAAATGGAGGCCATACTCGGTATTGACTGTTGTGACTTTGTGTTTGTTGATTAACATAATTATTTAAAAAAACAAACTAATGAAACAGGCCTGGACAAAAATGATGGTACCTCTATAAAAGATTGAAAACTATTTGACCAGAGTGACATGATTAACTCAGGTGTGTCATTTAATTGACATCACAGGTGTTTCCAAACTCATAATCAGTCAGTCTGCCTATTTAAAGGGAGACAAGTAGTCACCCTGCTGTTTGGTGAAAAGGTGTGTACCACACTGAACATGGACAACAGAAAGCGAAGGAGAGAATTGTCCCAGGACATCCGAAAAAAAATTATAGACAAACATCTTAAAGGTAAAGGCTATAAGACCATCTCTAAACAGCTTGAAGTTCCTGTGACAACAGTGGCTCATATTATTCAGAAGTTCAAGACCCACGGGACAGTAGCCAACCTCCCTGGACGTGGCCGCAAGAGGAAAATTGATGACAAATTGAAGAGACGGATCGTTGGAATTGTATCCAAAGAGCCCAGAGCAACCTCCAAAGAAATTAAAGGTGAACTCCAAGGCCAAGGTACATCAGTGTCAGATCGCACCATTCGTCGTTGTTTGAGCCAAAGTGGACTTCATGGGAGACGACCAAGGAGGACACCACTGCTGAAAAAAACTCATAAAAAAGCGAGACTGGAATTTGCAAAAATGCATGTTGACAAGCCACAAAGCTTCTGGGAGAATGTCCTTTGGACAGATGAGACCAAACTGGAGCTTTTTGGTAAGGCACATCAACTCTATGTTCATAGACTCAAAAACCAAGCATACGAAGAAAAGAACACTGTCCCTACGGTGAAACATGGAGGAGGCTCAGTAATGTTTTGGGGCTGCTTTGCTGCATCTGGCACAGGGTGTCTTGAAAGTGTGCAAGGTACGATGAAATCTGAAGACTATCAAGGCATTCTGGAGAGAAATGTGCTGCCTAGTGTCAGAAAGCTTGGTCTCAGTCGCAGGTCATGGGTCTTCCAACAGGACAATGATCCAAAACACACAGTCAAAAACACCCAAGAATGGCTGAGAGAAAAGCGTTGGACTATTCTAAAGTGGCCTTCTATGAGCCCAGATCTGAATCCCATTGAACATATGTGGAAGGAGCTGAAACATGCCATTTGGAGAAGACACCCATCAAACCTGAGACAACTGGAGCTGTTTGCTCATGAGGAGTGGGCCAAAATACCTGTTGACAGCTGCAGAACGCTCATTGACAAATACAGAAATCGTTTAATTGCAGTGATTGCCTCAAAAGGTTGTGCAACAAAATATTAAGTTATGGGTACCATCATTTTTGTCCAGCCCTATTTCATTAGTTTGTTTTTTTAAATAATTATGTTAATCAACAATTCAAAAGTGATGGCTGTTTTTGATTATTTAATTTTCAATAATTTTTATTTATTGTTACTTTTGTGAGTTTCAAGTGATTTCAGTGAGAATTGTGGGTTTTTCCTTCTTTAACTGAGGGGTACCAACAATTTTGTCCACGTGTGTACATGTGCATGAACACACTGACACGGTGAATGCCAGCATTGGCAAACAAAGGTATGTGCATAAAGACATTAATGCAGTCATGCAAACAGAGGCTTGTGCACTACAAACAAGAGTAGATTCCCTGTCCGTCTGTCTGTCGGGCCAGCACTCTCCCTTGGACACACACACACTGGGAGGGAGTGTTTATGCCAACTCTGTCCCCTCTGGTCTATTTCTGAGGCGACGAGAAAATGATCAAAGCTATGTGACCAGACTCCAGGAATGACCTTCTAACTGTCTCAGGTGTCTCTTAATACACACACACAAATATACACACCTTCAAACTCACATAGAAGACACATGTAAGCTCATACAGGGGTCACTGATCTGACGAATAATAAATGAATACATAAAAACATACCTAAACATAATCATAACTCTCATGTGTCTGCATTTCTTCCACATCAGCGTCTGTACAGCATGTCCCTGCTCAAATCCCTCACTACGTCTGGAGTGTGCAGATAAATTTAAGTGGAGGTTGCTGTAGGGACCTGTTGGTGTCAAGTATCCCCTGCTCGCACAGCGTGTCAGCCATTTTTCTTCACATCTTTTCTCACTTTCAGTGTCCCCGTCACTGACAGCTCATCGGCCCAAGTACACACGCAGAAACTAAACAAAAAATGTTCTCCGCTTCCCATATTTACGTCTCTGGTTCTTGCAGATGCTGATGTGCAGAGGTTATCCTATCGTTGGCACGAGATTACTGAATGGATGTTGCACAGCTGTTGCAACAGCTGTTGTGAGAGATGATGGCAAACACACACATCAGACAACTGTCATCTGTCAGTGTAGTAGCTGACATATTAGTAATTGCTGGAAAAATGAAATGTTTGCTGCCTCAGTCAGTAAAATTTAATCTCACATCCACGCTTGCTAGCAGCTTGTGGTCTTCATGAATCGATAAGATAAAGATATGCTTCTTTTCATCATCAAGCTGGCAACACAAAAGTTTTTTACCCCACATCTGAGGTTCACACTTGCTTGTTTTATCTCTTTGCCTTGTCTAACAACAGGGCTCCCTCTTCTTTTGCCAGAGTTTCCACAGTTACTCTGGTTCTTTTAACCAAATATTGTGCCTTCATGTTCCTGGGAGAATTCAGACCAGATGACAAACAGAATCAAAAGGTGAAAGTGAGGCTTATTAGGAACCAAACACAGATGGTGTCATTATTCTATAGCCATTACATTGTGCAGTGACTTAAAGCAAAAAACAAAACTTGCCTGTTGTCACTTTAGTAATTCAAACAACATAATTTCTTGCCTGTGATATACCAGGAGGAAGAAAGCAAACATCATACAGGAATTAAATTTTTCTTTAAGTTTTGGTTCAGATCTGTGTTCTTTGGTTTTGCATGTGAATAAGAAAGTCAAATAAGCCAAGATCCTGCTATTTGTGGCTGTGCAGTTGTTTCTGCACTTCAGAACAACAAGAGAAGCCATAGTAACCAAACTAGGTCACATCAGTGGAATACTAGTAGACTGTAAATATCTAAAGCTTGTTTTGTACAGTGGAGCAGCAAGTAATAAGTGTTAGGCTGCAGTAAGTGTGCGTACAGGTTGTAGTGTGATGTCACTTTTGCTCTACTACAACACACATTACAATCGCATCTGATAGTCTTTGATGTTCAGCTTCTGTAGAAACATGAGGCCCCCCCAGCCGTCTGCAGCCAACTAGGCATCTCATCCACCAATTCCTCACACTGGTCTCTGTTTCTCCCACTGGCTGCCCCTCATACAATCCTCCCATGGGAGAGTCGGCTTCAGTGCGATCACCTGTCTGAGCGTTTGAGGCAGCAAAGCAACGTCTACAGTTCCCTGGAAAGAGACGGACGGCCACTGTAGATGAATAGGTGGATAGATGGAGCAGCATACCATTAAATTTGTATGTATATATAGTATTCGTGCCACATGTACGAGTGTGAATGTGTGTACAAATGCAAAGGTCAAATCTTAAGCAGTGCTATAAATATTGAAAGGAGATGTGACTCTGGTCGATGTCTGCTCACATTTCGCTCATCTACACACATACTCACGCACACACCACTTTAAATATTGGTTCGTAGCCTAGTTGGAAAGGCGCTGGCCAAAAGCTCCTTTGGTGTATCACCATTACAGAGAGGTGTTTATAGTTCTATTGGGCTCCAAGCCAACTAACATCTTTCTCTCTCTCGTTCGCAATGGTTCAAGTTCTTTCAAGTCCCTGCTGATGGCTGTTGGCTCGACCCAACCAGGACCACACATTTACACCAGCAATGTTTTCATCTTCTGACCAAGAGAAATATTTTCACTGATGCGCACTCATGTAGTCCACACAGGATTCCAGCAGCTTCATAAACCTGCCACTGTAACTCTCTGGGTGCAGAAGTAATTATTCTGGGACTACCTGATACACAAGCGGTCGCAGCACACACCACATGGAGGCAAATGCTGTCAGCAGTGAGTCGGCAGCTGACCCAGACCTTTCCTGCATGGCATTCCATACTCTTTATCTCCATGTTTCCTGTCTTTATTGTCACTATCTAATAAAACAAAATACTAAAAAATCTCGACATTGGCTACTATGTAACAAGTGATTTGACTGTAGTTTATAAACTGTGACTCTGTGTGTGATGGTTCACCTGTTGGAAGTAAAGAAACGTACACAGTGTGAACTTCTGTTACATCCTGATCGATCCTGTCTCCATGTTGCAGATAATTTGTGATTTTAAGTACTTAATGAAGTTGCGGCTGTGATTGCGTGCACAAATGTGAAGAACTTTTTTGCTTTGGAGACACTGCTGCTGGGGAACAGCTCCTACAAGCAACTGGAAGCAACAAATTAAACTTCAGTTCTGCTTAGTGTTCTGTCAAAACTCGGTTTAGTCATTAATCTCATAAATCTGAGCTGTTCATCTCTGTTTTCATTGTGATAAAATTTCATTCTTATGGACATTTCAGCTGGTTATAGATGTGAAATGGTGGATGAAAGTGACTGAGAAAGGTGTTTTGTGATGTTGGTGCACAGACTGTGTCTTTTGTGCTTGCTGTGATGTTTTTGGACCAATATTGGCACTGAAATGTGGAAAAAGTCTTCCCCACAGCACTTCACACAGCTTAATGTAGGTCACTTCTGGGTGCCTGCTGATGTGACTGCATGCAGATCAGACCTGTGCCTTGCTGAAAAAGTTGTAGAAAAGTTCTTGGTCCATCTCAGCGTGATTGCCGTCGCTTTATGATAAAGTTACCAGGGTGCCCATTTAGACACAAAGCCAACAAGTTCAGTAGCTGTCAGATTAATTCAAAGGAGTGCATGTCTTTAGAAATAACCTTTTGCACATTGTTCCATCGGTCACTACCTCCCATATCTTTCTTTATCTCCTCTCTTCCATCCTTCTTCTGTGTTTGTGCTATTTTCCCTATCTCGGGCATCGGGTCATGGGTCAGAAAGCACAGAGGTGATAAATGCTTCCGGGTCACCTCTCCTGTCTCTGTCGGTCAGCGAGAGAGTTTCTGCAGTGACAGCAACAACATGATCATTCAGCTGCAGCACCAGAGCTCCTGAACCTCCTGACCTGCTCACTCCTTCACTGTCTCTGCTCCATCAGCCTTATGCTGAATTCAGAGAACAAGCCCAAAACCAAATGGCAGGTGTTCTAATAAAGGGCTTAACTCTAATATTGGTGCTTGATGCTGCTGCTGCTGGTTTGTCGACAGCAGTATTATGTGTAAACATCTAAAAAATACTTAAATGTATGCTCATATCTGAGCCATTTTCTGCTATCATTTAGGTTCACAATGTATATGAATTGGCATTCACTAGTCGAATCTAGTTTTTACAGTTAATAACATTTATTTGCACATTCCAATTAATTGCGGGGGGGGGGGGGGGGGGAGTAAACTAGGATACTTACAGGTTTAGTTGTGTTGAAAGGGTCCACCTTATTCTACACTGTTTGCATTGTTCCACTCTACACTCGCTGTGTATTTTGTAAAAGTTAACAGCCCGATCTCCCTCCAGCTGATCAGCTCCATTCACCCACTGTGATCTGATGCGTTGTGTTCCAGCTGTAGTTGATTTTCATAACTGGGGTAATCTGATTATAAATCTCACACAACAGTGTGGCAGAGGTCACAAACCACTTGCTGAGAAATGCCACAGGACTGTGTTCTGACTGAAGACATTCTCCATTAAGCAGGAGATTACACCACTCACTGGAAAACATGAACGTTTGCTTTGGTTGTTTAGTATCATCACAACTCCTTTCTTCACCTTTCATTTGATTCTTAATGTACCTATAAGGACTTTGATTCTTTAACTCTTTAGTCCATTTGCAAGTTGCCAGTGTGGGTTCAGTCCCCTAGAAATAGAAATCGGTTTTTGTGTGCTTGTCATAGCCCCAGAAAGAAATATTAGTCAGTTTAACATGTTCATTGAACAAACAAATGGAAAATGTTCAATGGAGTCCAGTAGTTTTTGTGTCTTTCACGTTTTTGCCCCATGACAGGGTCCTTTTGTTAATATACATCAAAGTTTTACATTTCCTAACAGTACTTCTGTTTCATGTTGAACTTAAGCGCTTCACATCCTTTTCCAGTACCTCAAATTGACTAATGTTTATGTTTAAACCAAGTCTGACATGTGGTGTGTTTCTCCTGCAGACACCACAGAGGAAGGTCCTCCCTGATTTGTTTGGGTTAGACAGCGGAGGAATGAAAGAGGGAGGACACAGAGATGGAGGGGAGGAGGATGAGAGAGGAAAGGGGGGTGTGAGTGAGTCCGGACAATGCTGCCTGAATTTTAAAAAGGGAAAGAGAAAAAAGGGACAAGAGAGAAAGGGGAGTGGACATTTGGTGGAGAGAAAAGAGGTGGGTAAAGGAAAGAGGGGAGAAAGGTGGCAGAAAGAAAACGAGGAGGGGGGAGAGTGATGGAGACGGGGGAGGGTAATTAGAGGGAGGATATAGGAGCGGAAGGACTGGAGAAGATACAGAAGGAGGCTGACGGGAAGGCGTGAGGACATGCAAAGAGGGAATAAAAGAATGAAGGAAGGAAAGGAAAAAGATGAGAAAGATAGAGGGGGGAGGAGAGGGGGAGTAGGGGAGGAGAGAAGGGAGGAGGGCAGGGACCTTTGGGGTTACATTCCTGAAGTGCAACCAGCCTGGTGCTGTTCTGCTGCCCAACGTAAACAGAGAGATGTGGACTGACAGCCTGTCACAGTGACTCATGAGGCAGAGAGGAGGCGAGTAAAGAGGGAAAGGTGGGAAAGAGGTGGAAACAGGCGGTTTTCTGTGATGTGCATAGCTATGATTCTAACTATATTTAATAATACTTACTCTGATAGACTCTATAGACAATGTGGGGAAAAGGTCTTACAATTCCTATTCTTAAAACTTTTTACTGAAAAGAAAGCAACTGGACTTCTCTTTTTCCATTCTACAAGGCGATTCATCTCTTATTCGGTTCTGAAGAACTCTTACATGAGAGATGAAATGTGTCTAGATCCAGAAAAGAGAAGTCCAGTCACTTTTTCCTGAAGCTCTTGGGATTACCTACACAGACATCTTACATTTCCTCCTCTTCTACCATTGATCTCACCCCCTTCTACTCTACAACCGCTTCCCTGCATTAATTTCTTTTTTACTGGAAGGATACATTGTGTGTTCCTGTGTAAAAGGATCATTTTGGCATTGCTTTGAGCTGAATGCATAGACGTTTCCGTCCTCTGGAAGGAGGAAATTAAGTTGTACATTATGACAAATCTGATCAACTTCATGGATGTAGAACATTTGTGTATTTGTAATATAGTTAAACCAAACCCAGTTTCTATAGTACTTAGCACCAATGCCAGGGATTTAATTCTCACTGTGTTGCTTGGACTACATCTAGTGGTAGTTAGGCTGCATTACATGATGGTGTTGCTTATTTAACCTGACAATTCAGAAAAGTTGTTTTATCTTTGCAGACATGTTTCGACAGCTTCTGCTGTCTTCCTCAGACAGATTCTGACAGATCTGTCAAACCGGTCACATGATAAAAAGGGACACGTCACCAATCGTCAGATGACGCTTTGAGGAAGACAGTAGAAGCTGTCGAAACATGTCAGCAAAGGTAACACAACTTTTCTGAATTGTCAGTTTAAATAAGCAACACCATCGTATAGTAATAACGACAAAATGAATCTAATCCAACTATTAATAGGCTGCATTACAACTAAAAACATATTTCTGGAGCAAAGGATTGTGTTTTTCTTTCTGTGAGTGTGGATTGTGTCAAACTGTCTACTGTAGTGTGCAATGTTGTGACATAAATATGAAATATGAGTGTAATTCTTCTCCCAACACAATAAAATGGAGTTTTACAAGTTTAATTGGTTTACAAAAGGGATATAGCTTGGATAAATAGCAAATGATAGTGCATTTTACAGTCCAGCATTGAGAAGGAAAAACAAACAATTGAATAAATATTTTGCACAAGTACGTTTCAAATGAGAACAACAACCTGAGAAAAATGTCATAGTTGTGAAAAGACCAAAATACCAACAATCAGAGCAACGGCCATTCAGTTAAAAGCAGGAAAAACCCTCTTATCCTTGTATCCATTATTGCACTTTACTAGGGAATACAAGACCTTACAGAATACTAAAGAAAGCTTGGTTGAAACGGCAAAGTCCAGCAAAGCAAATAATGTGCAAACAATATTTTGGCACCTGTCTTTTCTTAATTCACAGATTTTGTCTTTCACATTTATTTGGCTACTGATCATGCAAATTAAGAGGCCATGGTGCCGCTCTAGTTTATATGTACAGTACATGTAGCAATTTAAACAAGGCTACTAAGGATATTTTAAAGTGCAGTAACTGCACTATATCATAATTTAAAAAAATGCTAAAACACCCCAGAGGTGACCCTAGCAGCAAGTGTAACGGTCTCATTTCCGTCCACAAACGTCAGTGTAACAATAAAGTCTTACAGTCTTTCTCCTTTGAACTTTCCCACTCACAGTGCAAGGTGGTGTTTCCATGAGGTACAGTTTCCGGGAATGCAACATCAATCTCACCACACACCACTGGAAAAGTGCTTTTTTTTTGGAGAAGTAAGTCATTCTCATTTGCTGTTGTCAGTTTAGTGACGCATCCTGCTTCACCAGTAATAATATATACTTCCTCAAAAATGTGAAAGTCACAAGTGACACTGAAATGTTGGCAGCATGTGGTCCCTGGTGATTCACTGAGTCTTGAGGACACTGGTCATTCCCGTCTTGGCAGTCAGTCACAAATGTAATGTACATCTGATTGACATACAGTTTTGGTTCTTGTTTCCAGAACATCTATGATTTTTGGTCGTAGACAAAAACTGGATGGTCTTCTTCATCAGTTTAACACTCAAGATGCTTCTGTCACCTCCTTAGATTCAGTGAGGACTGTTATCTCCCTGCATGCAACAACAAAACACAACATATAAAACAAGGGAAAAGGAAGGAATAAGGTAATTCATGAAAAGATTGTAGAGCTTAATACAATTAAATAATTTTGAAGCAACTGTGACAGAATTTACAACGTTTCTTTATCTTCATTTGTACCTCAATGTAATCAAAGGTTTGTGAATTTTTTAATGTGGCCACTAAACAGCTACTTACTCCTCACGTCCCTTTAGCTGTAGCTCTTCCACCACATCTTTTGCCGCTGCTGTTCCTGGAAACCAACACAGAACTGAGTTTTTGTGCATTACTGTACAGTTCCTGCTGACATCTTTACATTCTTAAAGATACACAAACTGTACACAGAACAGCTACATTCTGACAAAAATTTGTATCCTTACCTATCGGTCTTTTCTTGCATCTCCACCACCATAGTCCCAAACTTATCACCACCACTACGAAAGGCACTAGACAAGCTAGAATTATCACATAAAGATTGGGATTGTTCGGTGGATCCTGGTGTGTGCCTACAGATGAGAAGAAATGTCTGTATCAGTGACCTTTTGGGTTTTCCTTTGTAGCCTCAACCAAACATTTGCAACACAAAGTTGATAGAATGACATGGAACTTTTTGTAGACATTCATTCTCTACAGTGGATAAACTCTAAATAACTTTGGGAAACCTCGAACTCCTTTTGTGACATCATCAAGTTAAAGGTGTGTGTCCAATACTTCAGTTTACAAGCAAATACCTGCAAAACTATTCCCATTAGCCTGAGCTGTACTGTTTATTTAGTGCTGATCAGCAACTGTTAACATGCCAACACATTAAACGAAAGATATTTCTCAAAGCCAAGGTCTACAATGCTGCTTGGTAGGACAGGTCTTTTCAAGATGATGATGTCATGGTGTGTTGGTGTGTGAGTCTGTGTGTGTGTGGGTGTGTGCATGTGAATGGCTGTCTATATGTAGGGAGGGTGGCGAGTTGGAGTTTTTTATTTCTATTTTTAATTGTATTTATTTATTGTCTTCCTTCTTTATAATTTTTGTGAAGCACTTTGTGTTGTTCTGTATGAAAAGTGCGATACAAATAAATAAAGTTTGAAGATGTGTCATTTAATAGGTTACATTTTAAGTTCCACATCCAGAATTGTGGGTGCTTTAAACAAAAGATGCACATACTCAAGATTGAAAATCCTCTAAAAAAAAAGGTTATTTGGTAAAATTTAAAGGATCCAGACACTGGAGCAGCCCTTCGCTGAGATTTTATTACATGACATCCTAGAAATGCAGCTGCTAAGCTCTGACTTTGAAAAACAGCCTCTCAATTCGTCTCATTTGTCTCTGAAAAAACACCACTGTAGATAGTTACATCCCCACAGAGGAGTTGGTTTGGCTGCAGACTCTTAGTCTCATATAAGCCTTAAAATCTTGTCACAGAAACACAATCTGAACTCCTCTGTCAAAGCCAAACAGTGACAGGATGTAAATGCACACAAAATGTCCCCCATATACTCCTTGAGAATACATGTGGGGCATTATGGGTATTTGTTGCAAGGGATTTTCATTGGCTTTCACACTTCCTAAAACTTGCCCACTGGTTAAAAGCATACAACAGAGTTTGTTAAAAAAAAAAAAACTTTGCTGCATTAAATACTCACAGACTGTATGCTCCTCGGAGGTTACACCACCCACAGAGCAGCTGAAGTTCATCTCTCCTCTGGAGCAGTTGAAGAAAGCAGTGCTGGAGCTTGTGAACAACTTGGTGTCCTTACTCAGATCTTCAGTCTTGTTCAGGACTTTCCAATCATTATTCCTGGTATTCTCGGTCCCAAACACTTTCCATGCCATGTTGGAGAGAGGGAAGCCCCCATGTGAGGCACATGTCACGATGCAACTCTTGAATTTGTTTTCATCACTACACACTAGTGTGACTGAAGGTGCAGAGTACTTTCCTAGATGACAGACAGACAGACAGACAGTGATTACAGTCAGCCCTCTGTTTTCAATGTTTATGCTTTTTTGAAACTAAAAAAAACTGTTTATCACCAGTACTAAGACAGGAAAGGGAAGGGTGCAAATTTTAAAAAAATCTGAGGTGCTTTCCTGTGTGATTCATGTCTAAGTCAGACTAGTGCACACACAGACGCCTCTCTGTTGAGCTCTTTTGGTTCCTTCAAGTTGAAGCCAAGAGATGCCTTGTTTTGGGTTTTGTGAACTTTCTTTGCTAACTGGATCTCGGTCAGTGAGAGGTTTTTTAGGGGAAAAAATAAATTTCCCTCTTTCTATGCCTAATCTAAGTTTCAAGTAAACTTTGATGAAGGATTTTCATGAAAATGCCACGAGATGGTGAAATGGTGTCACATAAAAACAGTATGATATATTTTTTTAACAATTGCATTTAAGTTATTGTGTGTGGAGAAACTCCTGGAACAACTTAAAGTTAAAATGTTGAACTTTGAATGTGCATACCTGTGATATTCAGTCGTATAATTGTTTTAGTCGGTTCCCCATCGTTGTTGTAGTGGATAAGGAGGTCGTAGTCTCCACTGTGTGACATGTTCAGTCCAAACATGTGGACCTCATTCGTGTTGTTATCCACTCTTGTGTTCGGCCATGGTGATTCTTTGATGTGCTTTCCTGAGTAGTATCCATTGATGAATACTTGATGCCCATTGATGTCCTTTTGGAGATACATATATTGTATCTTTCCCTGCTTCAAAGTGGACGACTTAAAGGTCACATTTCCACCAACTTCCCCTCTGAGCAGAATCAGAACAGCCCCTTCTGGAAAAGAAACATAAGTGGGTGTGAAGTTTAAGAGCATACCGGGAAACCTTTTATGAAACACGGTGTATTCAGGGAGACAAAAGGAATGACAAAAAAACATTAGTAAGCTGTACAATATGAGTAAACGGTTCATATTTTAGGCTTTGGGTGGGTGTGAACATCCACTGCCTGACGCAGTAAACTATTTTCACTTCTTCTTTTCCCTTATTTGCTTTTTTCTTTGTGTGTAGTAGTGTCTCTCTTATGTCTTAGATGATGAAAATGTTTATCTTTAGGTTCACAATCTTAGAACTAACTTTGACTAAAGTTTGATACTTTACAATATCACAGCTATTTTGCTGAAAACAGAAACATTATACCCAGAGAACAGTTTGGAAAATGTGCTCACTTGCTCTTTTGACTTGAGTTAGTTGACAATAGTCACACCATTCTCATATCTGTGTGAGCTACAACCAGCAGGTATTTATCTTGGTTCACTTTAATGTAGAGACCTTAAACAGGGTGGAACTGCTAGTCTGGCACTGGTTTCCAGTCACTCGGCTTGTTCATACTTATCTTAGGAACATGTAAGTGGATGAAGCCTCTCTATAAATGTTACAACAAAGCAAATAAGTGTGTTTCTTACACAGTAAATGCTGCCCTTTAAAATCAAAACAGACACCTAAAAGAGAATATTAAGTTCTCCTGTGCTGTAGAGTTGGATGTGATGTTTCTGGTGATTTCTGTCTGTATTATGTAGCTTGTGTTGTTGCTCTGTTCATGTGTGACTGACCACAGTACCGTGAACTCACTCGCTTCTAAAATTTGCTAACCACTAAACAGCTGGTTTCACTGTAAAACCACAATGGACATGTGCTATTGATGGAACTGCTCACCTGTGACAATGGGCCACACAGCCAAAGCCAGAACCAGCCAAAGCCTTGGACATCTAGAAAGACGGGACAAAAATGACAGGTATTAATCCTGCAGTACTACAGAAACACACAGACAGATACTGCATACACACACACAATATGTCAGAGAGCCAAAAAAACACATTCCTATCGCTCTGTGCTCGTATACATGGTCATCAAATCTGACTAGACCTGCCCTCCTCTGTCAGAAACACTTCAAAATGAATATGATGGTCCCCCCTCTCCTTAACAACACCAGCACCAGGGCACACTGAAGGATGTCATCAGCCTCCACACATCTGTGGGTAAGTTGTGGATCCATTCACTTTTGTATTCACAGTTCAATCTAGAATTGACTCCAACACTAAAACTGAGCATTGGGGCCTTTTTTTTTCATTTAGCTGTAAAGATTTGAAATCCTTAATCATTCAGATGGTTTGACTGCTCGCTGCGGGTGCACAGGCAGTTCCACTGTGTAATGCAAGGCCACGGGTTTTCATTGGAATTACACAGTCAGCTACTGGATTACTTTAATAGTAGTACAACTGAACACTTTATCACAATATCAACACTGACTTTTTGAACATTTGTGCAGTCATGACACCCACATGTTCTATTTATTTCTCTGCTCATGCCAAGAATTGAAAGTATATTCGTATTTGCTTCCTTGTAATCCTTAGTGGTTGAATCACAGTTAGTCATTTTTTTCCTGAGTGGATCTTTCAACCTTGAAAGTGACACTAACATAAAACCATGGTAATCTTTACATCTCTGGCTTCATTACCACATCTGAAACGCCGCACCAAAATAAAGCTATCCATCAAAAGTGCAGATAAGACTTCAGTAAGAGGTCATGCTGTTCATGGCGGCCACTTCTGAGTCATGTTTTATCTGTTGCTGCAATTTCACAATCACAGTGACATCACAGAAAACACCTGGTTACTTACAGGAAACACTGTCGGCTGTAGCATGCCTGTTTAAAAAAGATACACAAATTAATCACAGTGTCACAATGGATTCAGTTTTCATTGAATTTGGTGTCAGTGGACAAAAACATTTATCAGACATTAAAGTGGCAAATTTATATTTGTAGATTTTTCTCCTTTCGTCTTTATGCATCTAAACTTCAACCACCTGCTTTTGCAGCAGAAAGCACAACCAGCCAGTCTCACAGACCTCCAGCTGTTTGTTTACATGTCCATACTAAGAACATTATTATGAGGAAATACAAAGGTAAACGGTGAAGAGTTTCTCTTGGGGAAAAAAGAACAAAACAATCTTATTTGAAATGTGTAACTGAATCTTGACAGTCAGTGTTTCGTGGGAAATTAGGTTTTCTCAGCTAAAAGAACACACCCAAAGTGATTTCAGGAGACAGCAAGCCAAAGGAAAGTCCCAGGAAGAGGAGAGCCTGTTTGTGTTCATGATGAGACGAAGCGTATATTCTTGTACCTATTGGTTGAAACTGCTTTCTTCCAGTTTTCTATAGTGTTACCTCCTCCACATTACTCTAAATATGGTAATACAGAAACCAAATACTAAAACTATGCACAGGTAGCTCTATTGTCTATGTCTGTGTGTTGTTTTGTAAAACTGTAGAAACACTGATTTAACTTTTTATGAGCTACTTTTAAACAGACTAATATCTAAAAAAATGTTCATGAGGAAATTAATTCATTTTAAATTTTTATGGGCTTGTTGAGACTGACTTAAAAAATCAGAGGAAAGTCCCAGGGGAAAACTGAAAGGTCATGGTGTCAGTGGGTAAAGTAAAGTAAAGTTGGACTCTGTATACAAGTCACATTTTGTCACACAGCTAGAACTTCCACTCTTTTGCGAAAAGTTCGTTGTGTTGAAACTCTGCATGTAAAATTAAAAAATGTAAAATATCTGCAGTACGGCATCAAAAAATAACCGCAGTGTGATCAAATGAAAGAGGATGTCCAGTGGAAACACCCCTTCATAGACCTGGCTTAATGCTCAGCAGTCTTAGTTTCTCCTATAAGCAGAAATGGCATCAGAGGGAATTCCCAATGGCCATATAATTCCCTGAAGCACTGTGAATGATAGGTTAAGTATCAGGATATCAGATAAGCTCCCAACCTGACATTAATGACTGAACAACAGGTATCATGTTTTCTCAAGTGTCATTTTAGAGGTTTGGTTTTCCTTCATGTCTGTGACACTGTCTGTTTATAACCAGCATGTATGAAGATAATCCTCTGCTTTAATGCTACCTGTATGAGAGCTCATGCTGATTTTCTTTGTCGAGACTATATCAGAGAGGTGTTAATTCAACTGTTTCTGAGGCCACAGACTGTGGCGTTTGGGCTGCATTATACTTAAAGACTTACCAGGCTTTGTTTTTTCATCCGATCACCAGATATTGGCGGATAAATGGTAAATTTGTGAGAAATGCCTACTTCATAATAGACTTTAATAGTTGATGTAATGTTTCTGTGGTCATATTAATGCTACACTTACCTTAATGATTTAAAATTACAGTACACACAAATAGAGAACTTGAAAAACAGCTGAGTGCAGCTTGAATCAAACTTGTGTTTACTATTTTTACTCTCTGATCACCACAGCAACGCTAGCGGTGATCACATCTATGAAACAATGAGGCTTTACTAGACAGGGAATTCCCACATGACGTCATCTTGTTTACCGAGTCCTACTGTCCTTAACGTTTTACAGTAAGACATTTTTATGATCAGATACTCTAGAGAACCACATGCCTCAGATCAAATTCTCAATTCATCCCATGTGAAGCCACAAAAACAATAAAGGAAAGAATTTTGTGGAGTGACACCCATTAAACTGAGGCAACAGACTTGGCAGCAGAAGTTAATTTGTCAAACTTGTATCGCTACACAGAAGCTTCACTAGTTGCTTTTGTTTTATCAAGAAAGACAAAATATAAGCTTACTTTCCATTTCCTTTCTCCTTTTCAGTCATTTAGGAGGATATGAATGACTGCTTAGATCATCACTGAGTCACACGTGGGGATTTATGGATTCATAACAATGTCTCGTTCCAGGAAAACAGAGAAGTAAAACTCATATAATCACAATATCTTTAAACAAAATGAGTTGTGAGGGTTGTTATCAGTGTTTACAGTGATTTCAGTTATTACTCTGCCTGTCTGTTGCAAAGACGCAGCGAGTAAATGCCCAGTTGTTTAATCCATGAGCACAGATTTGCGCACATCAGTCCTATAATAAGAGAGTGAGTCTTAAATAAGCTAAACAGATTTTTTAAATTGTATATTCAGCTGCATCTCAAACCTATTTAGTTATTATGCAGTTATTGGTGTTATTATATATGTAACAGACACATCGCATGCACAGGCTGAATTTCAAATATTTGTTTCTACAGCAAACTGCGTCAATAACTGACAGAAATCCACAAGACAGAAACTGAAAGCCCTAATTAGAAAAATTGCTACATTGTGTTGTTAAAACTTGCTTTGAAGGAAAATAAGTGAACAAGAAGAGCTCTTACCATTGTGCTGCTTCGTCTCTGTGAGTTGCTCACAAATATGAGGTACTTCCTCTTCACTCACAGTAGTAGTCTCACAAGAGGGGCGGAGTGAGTTTAGTTTCCTTTTTTTTCTTTGTTTAAAATCATAGACCGTCAGAGAATGGAATGAGATTTGAGTAAGCGATCAAATCAGATCAAATCAAATCAACTTTATTTATATGGCACTTTTCATACAGTATAGCAACACAAAGTGCCTCACAGAGGATAAAAACAAAAATAACACAATATGAAAAACTATAAAAAACCCGAAACCTTCCACCCCCCACAAATATACACACAGATACACAATCACATATACATTCACACACATACGTAGACATACGAACAGACATACAGACCCACACACACAAACATACTAACATACACACACCCACATACACCATCTGTCATTAAGGAGATATAGAGGAGACATGGCTGGGCACCGAAATCCAAAGTGAGGAAGAAACCACCTTTGGGGGCCACACACACCGAGAGGAGTCAAGGACCATGACTGCAGGGGCGCCGACACAAGGACCACCCCAGCCCAGGCAGACAAGAGGCTCCACACGAAGGTGTGAAGCTCTCCAGCCACCCGGGCCAGGGCCATCCACGGGCCAGCACCCCATCAGTGGACCAGAATCAACTCCAGGTGTGGTAGGCCCCCAGGAGGAAACACTGGAGAAACGAGGGACTAACACAGTAAAAGAAAATAATAAATAAATAAATAAAAGGTATGGAAGCTAAAACTGAGGATAAAAGAATAAAATGTATAAAAATAGAAATTTATATATAAAATAGTATAAAAAATGTAAGAATAGATGTCAACTTAAGAAATTATAAAGAGTTAAAATGAGTCAGTTAAAAGCCTGATTAAAAAGATGGGTCTTGAGCCTCTTTTTAAAAACATCAACATTCTCTGCGGCCCTGAGGTTCTCTGGGAGGGTGTTCCACAATCGGGGGCCATAATAACTGAATGCCGCCTCCCCGTGTGTTCTAGATATTTACATAATAATGAAAAATGAATACTGTAGTGGTTTTGCAGAAATTTTTATCTTGAACAACAGTAAGCTTCCACAGAATTGTGTGGGTGGGAGGGTTTTGCGTGTGCACACGTTTGTGTGTGTGTGTGTGTGTGTGTGTGTGTGTGTGTGTGTGTGTGTAGGTGTGTGTGTGTGTGTAGGTGTGTCTGTGTGTGTGTGCCTGCATTTCCTATTACATTACAGGCTAGATCAACAAACTTCTCAGTTTTCTTATCAACTCAGATTGTTCATGTGATGCAAAGATTACAAAGAATTATTACTATGACCAGAACAGCAACTTTAAATGCCAAGTATTCTGCTTGTTTATTTGTTTTTTAATGTTCCAGCTTTGGAAGACGACACAATAGTTGCAAGTGCTCACAAACAATGGGGGGAAGAACAGGAAACAAACTATCAATGATACTCTGCTAATGACCCGTTCAACCAGAATCCCAGCGTAATCTTCTCCTGGGCATGACCTACTTGGTTGTTAAACAAGCTAGGGACAAGAAATGATTCCCTCCTCACACCTTAACCTAGATACACTGGCTAAACTTTGACAGACAGGCAGTTTGAAGAGGGCAAATAATCTACTGGTACAGCACACAGAGCCTGTTACAATCTCACATGAATGGAAGAGTTTTCATGCATCAGTAGATTTATACAGCCGATAGCAAACATGTCATCGAGTTTGCTGTTGTAACTCGATAAACATTTAGGTTTTTTGAAATCTGTTTTGACCTTTTAGTGTGATCTCTGAAGCCACTAATAGAAACTCGGTGAAAAACAGAAGTAAGATGCGTCATTTAAGACTGTAATGAAATGTCCAGTTGCACAATTTACATTTTGCTCATCCGTGTTAACCAATAATAGTTGTAGTCTGACATTTTCCAAGTTGTAGCGGTTACGTAATTGTGGTACCAACAACAGTACTGCTGACCTGATGGATTTTCCACAAACTTCCAAATTAAGTTTGATGCATGAAGGTATCTGTTTTGTGACTTTGTATTACAAAGAACTCTATTTTTTCACCAGTGTGGTCTGTCTACGGCGTTACATTACAGGTGGTGTGCTATTTTCTTGAACATGTACTGAATACCTCTGCAGCTGGTTGCTAACCACAGAGCATTTCACATTCACGTCTTGCTCTTTGGTCTTTTTCATTATATATTGCAGAACATCTTTTCACTTCTGTTTTTCATCTCTCTCTCTTTTATTTTTTTTTAAAGCTCTCAGTCTAAAGACATACAGTACCAAGTACTGCAATGAGCCATTTTCATTACTTGCTTATCTTCCAATTTGTAAGGTTTCCAAATTAACAGAATCTCTAACATATAAACTTGATTTAAAAAATTTGAATTTATAGTTTGTTTGACATTTGGAAAATAAAGACTGACGCATGCTTAACCCAGTTTTGAAACAGGATGACTCTCATTCCACTTTGTACTCGTAGTACTTTCATTGCTCCTTGTAAATTTTCCTTTCACTGATGTCATGACACTTACCACTGGAGCAGTGAGGGAAAAAAACGACATAATTTGTGATTTCCAGGTGGGAAGCGGTCCATCTATCTGTGTGAAACATGGAGCAGGCAGGGCGCCGGTGTTAAAGGATTTTTGGGGGATTTTTCAAATGTGTTCCCAACAATTTTGAGGAAATCGTAACTGGAAATTAAAGCCTTAACGTTCATGGACATTGACTCTTCTGTATTTTTATTTTATTTAGCCTTTAGCACAGATTTACACATATAAAACTTTATTTAAAGTTAAACAGTACATTTATATAAAGTATACTTTACAGGACTATAGGAACTAAAGTGATGGGATCTATATAATTTAGTCACCTGAAGACCTGTCTGCCTTATCAAAAGGTTACTTATGTGAAGTTAAATATGATAAAGAGATGATCTAAATAACTGTGGAAGGCTGTTACTGGCAATAGGTGGAAGCCTAACTGTGAAACTTTCACATACTGGAGGAGAGGATAGAAATAAAATTTAATACTGAGGGAACATTTATTCAGCGGTGACATACAAATCAACACTTTACTTTTTAAAAAAAAAAAAATTACAGCACAGAAAACAAGGCATTATAGATTATCTTCTAAAATGTACATGTCACTTGTTCCCTAAATCAGTCTCACAGAAATCTGTGTGGCCACTGTGCAGTGTGTGGGTGGACTGGCTCTGTGATCGCAAATACCCATGAGTTAATAAACAAATCATTTCTCACTATTCAGGGGGATTTTTGAAACTCACTTTAGCTTTCACTCCCACCAGCCATCTCCGTTAACTTCTTATCTGATATGTGGCCCGATAAAATGAAGCAAATGCTCACTATCACCATCAAAAGTGCTTTTATAGGAGCACTGCAAATTGACTTTCTGTCACTGTTTCTTTCTCTAAAGCACCCTGAATTTGACTGTGCTACAGAAATAACATTACTATGATTACATTTTTTCACCAAGCAGTGCACTTTGTAGTAAAGGTAGTGGCTGTTTCAAGTAACGTGTGAGAGCAAATATGGTTGTGGGTGTTACTGCTAAGCTTACTTGTCACAATAAAGATAAAGGTTATTGTGCTGATCCTTCTGATCTTCCTGAGGTTTAATTGTTCTGTGGGTTGCATGTAAAAGCAAGGTGTGACAGCAGTTTCTATAACAGGGCCAGCAACAGAGATGAAACTTGAGTTACATCAGCGAATCCCTGTTGTGTACAGAGTTTGAGGTATACTTTCATGGAGATCAATCTAAGCAAAAGTCATTTCCTGATGTTAAAGTTCAGCATCCCCAACTGAGCATAGTCATAAAGTAAGATCTAATCCAAGGTCCAGGAGATTTCTTGAGGAAGAAAACTACCTATGACAGACATAAGCACTTTAAGATAGGTGTTTATCTGACGTTGAAGACCTGCCTTAAAAACACTACATCAGATTTTACATTTAGAATTGTCATTTCATTTTCAAATTGTGTTAAACAGTGTACCACACAGTATATCTGGGGCTATCCAGCTTACAGACACTGTACAAAAGGGAAAAAGATGGTGAACAAGAAACCTGCTCTTCGTTTTGACCCCAGGACCTTGTAGTAAGTTAGCCTGGCAATATATACCTATAAAAACCAATTTATCTCACTTACCTTCCCTCAATTAAATAGGATCCATGCCAATATCCGTGCCAATATTGTCTAAAATTAGATCTAAAACAGTGCATTTAAATCCTTGGACTTATACTTTTGTGACATACACTACATATGATTATGGAAGACATATGGAAGACCTAACCCTCCACTGTGCAGCCCCATATATATATATACACAGTTCCTTGTGAAAGTATTCGGCCCCCTTGAACTTTTCAACCTTTCGCCACATTTCAGGCTTCAAACATAAAGATATAAAATTTAATTTTTTGTCAAGAATCAACAACAAGTGGGACACAATCATGAAGTGGAACGAAATTTATTGGATATTTTAAACTTTTTTAACAAATAAAAACCTGAAAAGTGGGGTGTGCAATATTATTCGGCCCCTTTACTTTCAGTGCAGCAAACTCACTCCAGAAGTTCAGTGAGGATCTCTGAATGATCCAATGTTGTCCTAAATGACTGATGATGATAAATAGAATCCACCTGTGTGTAATCAAGTCTCCGTATAAATGCACCTGCTCTGTGATAGTCTCAGGGTTCTGTTTAAAGTGCAGAGAGCATCATGAAGACCAAGGAACACACCAGGCAGGTCCCAGATACTGTTGTGGAGAAGTTTAAAGCTGGATTTGGATACAAAAGATTTCCCAAGCTTTAAACATCTCAAGGAGCACTGTGCAAGCAATCATATTGAAATGGAAGGAGTATCAGACCACTGCAGATCTACCAAGACCCGGCCGTCCCTCTAAACTTTCACCTGGAACAAGGAGAAGACGGATCAGAGATGCAGCCAAGAGGCCCATGATCACTCTGGATGAACTGCAGAGATCTACAGCTGAGGTGGGAGAGTCTGTCCATAGGACAACAATCAGTCGTACACTGCACAAATCTGGCCTTTATGGAAGAGTGGCAAGAAGAAAGCCATTTCTCAAAGATATCCATAAAAAGTCTGGCTTGAAGTTTGCCACAAGCCACCTGGGAGACACACCAAACATGTGGAAGAAGGTGCTCTGGTCAGATGAAACCAAAATCCAACTTTTTGGCCACAATGCAAAACCATATGTTTGGCGTAAAAGCAACACAGCTCATCACCCTGAACACACCATCCCCACTGTCAAACATGGTGGTGGCAGCCTCATGGTTTGGGCCTGCTTTTCTTCAGCAGGGACAGGGAAGATGGTTCAAATTGATGGGAAGATGAATGGAGCCAAATACAGGAGCATTCTGGAAGAAAACCTGTTGGAGTCTGCAAAAGACCTGAGACTGGGACGGAGATTTATCTTCCAACAGGACAATGATCCAAAACATAAAGCCAAATCTACAATGGAATGGTTCACAAATAAACGTATCCAGGTGTTAGAATGGCCAAGTCAAAGTCCAGACCTGAATCCAATGGAGAATCTGTGGGCAGAGCTGAAGACTGCTGTTCACAAACGCTCTCCATCCAACCTCACTGAGCTCCAGCTGTTTTGCAAGGAAGAATGGGCAAGAATTTCAGTCTCTGGATGTGCAAAACTGATAGAGACATACCCCAAGCGACTTGCAGCTGTAATTGCAGCAAAAGGTGGCACTACAAAGTATTAATGCAAGGGGGCCCAATAATATTGCACGCCCCACTTTTCAGGTTTTTATTTGTAAAAAAAGTTTAAAATATCCAATAAATTTCGTTCCACTTCACGATTGTGTCCCACTTGTTGTTGATTCTTGATTAAAAAAATTAGAATTTTACATCTTTATGTTTGAAGCCTGAAATGTGGCGAAAGGTTGAAAAGTTCAAGGGGGCCGAATACTTTCACAAGGCACTGTGTATATATATGTATGTATACATATATATATATACATATACACACACACACACAGACATATATCCCATATATATATGAAATCGGAATTTCAGTAATATAAATTTTTTGGGGGGGGACACGGGGTGGCCAATCAGATCACGGGGGTGGGGGGGAGGGTGACCACTGCCCCCCCCATGCCCCCACGGAAGACCTGCCACTGAATTGAACACTTAAACATTTTTCCCATGTTATATCTCTCCCCATATATCCCTGCTGCACAATGGGAGAACTGAGTTGCAACTTAGTTCATAATTTATGAATGAATATAAAATTAAGTGGCAATCTGGCGTTTTCAATGAAAATATGGTTGTTTATTTTCTTTAAAAAACATGATATGACAGTATAAATTAAACCGGTGTTTTGTGCTTCGTCATAGCTTCTTAGAAATGTCTTAGTGAGAAAATCTCAGGGAAAAGCCCCAAAGTCTACAGACCAGCTTTAAACCACAAGAACACGGGAGGAGCTGCTGTCTGGCTGCAGTATTTTCGAAGTAGAAAGTTAAGTAAACTGCGTTACGCTGTGTCATGTGATACAGCGTAACGTAGCTGTTGCTAGGTAACCACGCCAGCATTGGCGAGCACACAGACTAGCAGCATTGCTACACGAACTTCACTCCATGGATTAAGTTACCAAAAGCTGCGAGAAGAATACATTTCATGGCAAAGCGGTATGACAGTAACGTCTCTATCAATTAGCTTGCATGCTAAAATAAAGCCGTCTAGCTAATGCGCTTAACTTTAATTCACACGGGAAGAGCTAACGTTAGCTAGCTAGCGGATGTGATTTTACCTGCCAAAGTCATTGCTTTGCCGTAGTTCTTCCCCATAATTTTGCTAACATATTTAGCCTTGTCGCTGCAAAAGATACAGCTGACCAAACAAAGAAGCATTGGCATTAAGTTTGATGAGAGTTGTTTTAGCGCTAGCACATAGTTACTCGCTGCAACTATCAGCACTGATAGCACTGCTTTCACACCGTTGTCACAAAAATGGTGCAAACTGACAACTTCTAGCTGGATCGTGAATGGTCGTGCGGCTTATTATTTGCAGCGTTTCTGGGTTTAAAGTTGTATTGCGTATTAGGTTACAGGGCATACAGCTGGGTTTTTACTAAAGTTAGTGTCTGATCTAACTAGCTTTTGCTAGGCCTGCAGGATATTGGTGAACAACGCTGGCGTTCCATTCTGAAAACATACAGGAATTTCCACCAGCTGCCATTAATATCTATTTGGGAAGAATTTATCATTGTGGAATGATTAGGTTGATTTTGTAAAGTGTACATTTACATTGAGAAAAGCTGTTTAGAAACTTTTTCATGTGGTGTAACACTGGCAGAGGCATTCAGGTTTTATTTTTTCGCCTAGTATGACGTTCAGATCTGGCTTTCTACTGTTCATAGAGAGCTTTGTGGTGGTGACCTCTGAGGTTGCCTTTCATTTTGAAACAAAATTTTCCTTTTCAGAGTTTCTATCATGCTCCTTGCTCATTTTGCTGTGCATGCACAGAGCCTCCATGTCAACAAACAACGAACCATGACTTGGTTTAAAGAAAAACTTAGTGTGTCTAGGAACGCCTTCAAAAAAAAATTATATAATTTTATGTAAATTATGTTCCATCAGAAATACTTCTCTTACAGATTAGGCATACAAGAACAGTGAGTTTCCAAGAGTTTTCTTTTTGTGCCAAATCTCAGAAAAAGTTGTAGTACGATGTGTTTGGGTTCATTTACTTTACCTCTTCTTCTTTTAAGTTAGGAAGAAGTGTCAATAGGCTTGAAAAATAAAAGATTTTGGAAGTATTAGTTTTGCATAGTGGCTACTATTAAGCCATTCATCTCACAGTGTGATACTTTACATTGTTATTTTTTGTATGCTTCTGCTTTCTCACTACCAGTGCTTCAGCTCCAACTGAAAGATGCCCCACAGTTCACACGATGCTCGTAAGCAGTTCATCCTGGCCACAACTGGAAACTTCTACGGAATAAAGCCCTCATCGTCCCTGACTGATAGCCAAGAGCTCAACAGCTTCTTGGATGATGGGAATGAATTTGTCTTGTCTGTCAGCAGACGTAACAATGAACTTCACTTGTCAAATAAGGTAATCCAGTTACTGAAAACATCATCACAATAATTAAAGTTGAAAAGATTTCCCTTAAAGCTCTCAGAGCAATGAACCCAGCTGAAAGCAATTTGTCATCAGTTGGTTAAACTGCCAGAAATTTTAAAGCTGCACCATAATTAACATAAGCAGTCATTTTAAATGATTTTTGAAAACTGGAAAAAAAACACACACACACAAACAAGACATTCTTCCAGGAACGATTCTTTATCACATGTCAACAATTTTGGGAACAATTTCCCCAAATTTCCTAATTTCTAGTCTAAACAGCCGCTCCATAGTGGACAATTTCTAAGTGTTGTCAGTTTTTTATTAATGTAAGATTATTTGACAACAAAATATTCATTAAAGAGTTGCACGATTAACTGACAAATGTTTACTTGACACTCAATTTATTTATTTTTATTCTGCTTCAACAGATTGAAGCTTCAGGGGACAGTGGAGAGAAGGTGTTGGTGTTCTTCAAACTGCATCCCACAGTGATCACTGAAGATAACTTTCATCAGAGCCTCTTGGTGTCATCCATGCTGGAGTCACCCATCAACACCCTCTACCAGGCTGTCAAACAGGTTTTTGCACCTGTGCTGCTGAAGGTGAGCCTAGCCTAGTGGAATGAAGAATTTCATAGATGTAATTTGAAAGTTGAAATATAGCTGGGTGATGACATCAACCATTACGGAAGACACAGTCAACGAAAAATACATGCAAACATAAGGATAGTTTGTCTCTGAAGTTCCTCTTTGAAACACATTTCAACTTTTAATCAGTCATGTCCCTTATTTGTAATTATACATAATACTATGACGATTACAATTGAAAAGGACAATAAACGTGAATGACAAGTTACTGTAAATACATTTTCTTCGTGTATTCTCCTAAAACTTTAGCTAAAGGATTTTGGGTGCCCAGTCAATGTTGCACACAGGATCAGAGCACCATACTCTTATTCTAAAACTTACCTCTCTGTATTTTCTCCCAAGGATGAGCGCTGGCGTTCAGCATTTGACCCGAAGTTGGCAGACCTGCTGAGTGAGCTGGAGCTGGGCCTGGGTTCGGTGGTGCGCCAGCTTGGAGGACAGTCCTCTTCCAAGAAGGGCCGTAAGGAGGAAGATGTCCTGGGTATGCCTATTTTTTGCCTGATGGAATATTCAGAATGGTCATGGAAGTATAGTAAATGCTTTTTCAAATACTTGGATTTTGTGGCAAAGCATCTTGCTGGTATATATGAAAGTAAAGTGCTTACCATACTATTCTATTTTGATGTTGTTATTGCCATTCTGTCAACTGTGCCTAAATTTATGACTACTTGCAACCCTTTAAATTCAAACTTTATGCTGTGCTGTGTACAAAAATAACATATTTATTGTACACAAAAATAATAATGTGTATGATCTTTCAAAGTAAAAACTTTCTTAACTAAAGCTAATTTCTTGTAATATATGTTTTGGATTGTCTCCAGGTATCCTGACTCCCAGTGATGAATTCCAGTACTGGGCGGATCTCTCTGAGTCAGCTGAGAAGAACAGTGTGAGAGAAAGGGCCAAATATTTCACGGACCATTTCGAACCAATAAAAAAGGTATGCTGGGCAAGAATCATATATCGAGTGTCATTACTTACAAATTAAAACTGAAGTAGAATTATTTCGTATCAATTTGGTGAATACTGTTTAGTACTATGGTTATTGTGATGAGAGCTATAATCTGCCATTGTACCTAAGAAATTATTTCACAGATAAGTGAAACAAAGCCATTTTGTTTTGAGTCTGAAAACCTCCAAATTGTGAGTTATGTGAGAAGAGTAGTGTTTAGTAATTGTTCTTGAAGCTAATTATTTAGGTTGCTGTAAAGAGATGTGGACAAAATCAAAATGAAACTATGGGGCTGTTTACACGAGGACGCTTGCAGGTAAAAACGTCAAAATATTTCAACAGAACACCCTATTGTTTGTATGAGGACGGCATTTTGGGGGCTTAAAAACGCAAAAATTTGAAACCGGCCTCCAGAGTGGAAAAGTAGAAAACGCTCCGCCGTTACGTTTCCGTCTAAACAGCAAAACGCAAAACTTTCCCGAGATCTGACCACGTCACGTACGCGATTACGTCACATACGTGCTTTGGTTTGCCAGCCGGTACAAGGACGTAAACAAAGATGTGTGATTATTTCCATCCTTCGTACCTTCAAGCAACTCTGGCAGCTCTATGTACACTACAGGAGTCGTACCAACAAACGTACAGAATCTGTACAGATTCCATTCATGAACATTTACCACGGCGGAGAACCGAAAAGGGAGATAGTACGTATGCGCGTAGACATGGCGGAGTTTTATCACAGCGCCACCCAGCTGCCTGGCATGCATATCCAATAGAATTCCACACACTATAGAGTCACTGTATATACGCAGATTTCCTTCAAAACCACTCATCTAAACGTGAAATGACAAGACGCCACTTTTGCGTTTTCTGTTAAGATGGTCCTCGTGTAAACGGCCCCTATGTGTCTTTTTGTTCCTACCCAGGAGTTCTGTGGTCTCGATGGCTTGTCTATGTCAGATGTGGTGGATCTGGTGGAACAGAGCAAAGACACTCTTGATGATGTTTGGAGGCAGACCGATTATGAGCCTTATCCAGAGACTCGCATGCTCCGACTCATGGATGTTGTTGGTGGGACTCTCTCAGACTTACACAAACCAAAAGCAGGAAATGAAAAAAAAAAAATTGCTGATGTTGTTTTTATGATGCAGTATGTGTCAAGACCAGTTTGCCATTTGGTTATTGACGAAATGCACATCTCATGAGAACTGAAACTGGTTTTACATTTCTTGGAACTACTTGTGATAAACTGACTAATGCATACACGGAACGTAAGAAAAATATATTGCCTTCAACAGAAATCTAACAAGAGCTTAGGGAACTGTGGCCATGTGCAGTTTTTCTATCAATGTTTATATGTTTTCATGCACATCTGCATGTGGCGATTGTGATGTCTTTTCTTTATGTATTCCTTTGTATGTACAAGGTGGAGCCCTGGGAAGATTTGTCCAGAAGAAGCTGAGTGCTCTTAAAATTTTTCAGGAGCCTTTTGTTTCAGTGAGAGAGAACTTGAGAACAGCTGTTTCCATCTGTGAACAGTGGGTGATAGCCTGTGAACATTTGACTGGACAGGTAAGAAAGAGATAGAAATAGGGAAACAAAGTATTATGGGAAATAAACATATTTTATTTAGTTTCAATTCAACTGAAAAGAATGGACTTAAACATAAAATATGACAGACAGTCTACTTTTTTTGTGAAATAGAACCTAGAAGGAGACCATCAGTGTTTATTTGTCACTGAAAACATGCTCAATTGCCTTTTGTCTCAGGTATGGAAGAGACATATTCCCCACCCCTGGAAGGGAAACAAGCACTGCCCACAATCCCTACATTGCCTTGCGAAAAGATTGAATGAGGTAACATATGATCCAAGTCCACCAAAGCACTTTTTTTGTACTTAACGCTGAATGAACTTTATTTGAAAGTACATGTTTATCCCTTTTCCTATGCGCGTCTTTTGGACACAATGGTAGCACTGAATGCAATTGTTAAAATACCCCTGAAAGTATCTTTTTAGTTGCCCTAGCCTTGTTTGTAAAGAAGCAAATTTCAGAAACCAGTACACTTTTTGTGTGTGTGTGTGTGTGTGTGTGTGTGTGTGTGTGTGTGTGTGTGTGTGTGTGTGTGTGCATTAGCACATGTGTGCTGAAAACGAATCAAGTGTTCATTCACAGCTCGAGCTCTGTTCATGGGAAAAAACAAAGTTCCTGTGACCAATCCACACAGTGCTATTCAGCATGTCTTCTATATGTTCATGCTATTGCACAGATCAGGGGAGATAGGAGTTGGCAGGTATATGGCTGAGTGATACCAAGAGAGATGGTAAATCTGACCCATTATGACTATCTACGTGTGTCATTTAGATAAATACACTCCTCTTTCTCCAGAACTGCAGACTCCACCCTTATGTGGAATTTTCACTTGAATTTTTTTAAGAGGAGGAGGAAGGAGAAATGAGCCATAAATATACTGATCAAAGAGACTTCATGATGTTATTTTTAAAAAAAATATTTTTAAAGTCCCCTTTTGAGTATATTTTCTATTATACAACAGTGATAAGTGTGTACTGCTCTTTGGTGATATTCATTAAACATTTCTGTGCATATTTTTTTCTCACTTTGGTTGTGTCGTTTGTAACGGGACAGACTTATTAATCCATGTCTTACCTGCGGTACACATCTATGATGGTCTTTAAGCCTTGTTTGATCTTGCAAGGGCTTTTTTTGTCTCGAAAGACGACCACTGACTTGGCCACATTGATCCAGATCACTGTCACATACAAATACACACATGCCTTTTTCCTCTTTTCAATATCATTTCCCTTGTTGATGGAGTGTGAAGAGTGTGGGAGTAATCTAACAATCTGCCTGCTAGCATCTGACATTATGAGTCATACTGTTGGCTCCTGTGAGCCTGATAACTGGACATATTGGCTGTTGATAACACGGTAATGCACTCTCCCTGTTTTTGTCTACCAGGTGGTGACTCTCCGTGTGGTTCATGAGAAATTGCTGTGTTTGCTACCAGGAGGGACGCTGCAGGCTCTGACCTCAGATCGTGTTTTTGAACCATTCTCTGGACTCAACCCTCTTCAGTACAACCCCTATACTGAGGTTCGATGTAGAGAGCTTCATGTGCATGTGTACCGTCATGTCAGAATTGTTTTACTGCTTCTGCTTCATTGGAAACATGATTGTGTTTTCAGTGAGTTGCAGCTCAATTAGCTCCATAATCAGCTTTTACTTCTGACAAATTATTATTTAGACTACACAAATACCGTACAGCGTATGGATATGGCTTTAGCAAATAAATGTTCTGAAAGAAACATTGAAGTTGCATCTTTTGCACAGTCTATTTGGGTAATGACTAAAGATCCTTTTTTTATCCTTCGTCACTGCTTCTATTGTTGACCCTGAGAATGATGGTTTTATGTGTTTTGTAGCCTCTTTGGAAAGCAGCTGTGGCTCAGTTTGAGCGCCTAATGGCTCCATCAGAACAGGAGGTTGCAGGGAGGCTAAAGACTTACATTGCCGATGTGCAGGACAACCCACAACAGGTAGTGAAACGCACCGCTTCAGCTCAGGTTGCAAAATATTGTGTGGGCTTGTGCTGATGGGAAATTACAGCAAGGTATATCCCTGTGCTTGTGTGTTTGTTTGTTGTCCAGCTGTTGCAGGTGTTCCAAAAGCATAAGGAGTTGATCAGACGTCCTAACATCAGTAAAGAGCTGCAGTCGGAAAGAGAGATGCTACTAGCCAGAATACTAGACTACAATAAGGGTACACAGTTCAGTCTGAAAGCGCTTTGTTAAATAGAAAGTGATCACAGCCTATTTTGTTTACACAGTGGAACAAAATATATAAAATCTGAATAAACCTAGTTCATACATTTTGTTGAAAATGCAGCTGCTGATTTTGTTTACTATTGAAAAATGCTGTAATATATTCCAGCATTATCGACCAGATCAGAGAATTTGTAACAGTGGAACTGAGTGAAAGAGGCAAGTATGAATTATGCTGCTGTTCTAAAAACAAAAATCACAATTTAGTTATGGTAGTTGGGCTATTTATCGATGCAGTCAGAACAGCAGTGGCTGTGACACACAGCTAATGGTGGCAGTTACTTTAAAGACTTTAACACCTGAGTGCTATAATGAGAACCAAAATGAATCAAAACTGAGTCAAATCTGAATGCACAGGCATGACACCGATATTTTTAGTTTCATTTTAGACAGCATTGTCTTAATTTTGTGTAAGGGGGACCCCACATTGTCAGACTTTGAAAAACCCTGGTTCACTTCAGAGAGGTAAATTTCATGTTAGCCAGCCCCTGAGATTGCTTCAGAGTTATTAATTTTAAACAGGACAGTAAATGTGAATGTAGTGTTCTATGTCTGTACTTGAAGGCAGAAATATATGCCCTCACTCCTAGAAAGTGACAAGGAATACAGGTGTCAGACGAATGCTAAATGTCAAATGATGCATACGACATAGGGAAAGTCAGTAGTGACTCATAGTTGCTTCTCATTTTTGACCTCTATCTGCGTTTGATTTTTTTTAGGGCTGAAGACTGACTTTGAGAATCGTTGCCATGGAAGCCCTGGAGACAAATTTGGGCCTCTCATTGGCAGAAACCTCCCTGAAGTGGTCAACAAAATAGTTTGGGTGCGACAGCTCTTACACAAGGTAGCTGAGTGTGTGTCTGTGTATCTTACATGTACTAACTGCGACTAACCACTAAATGTCATGAAATTTCCAGTCTGTCATTGACCTCTATATTTACAATAAATTACCTTTTGTGGTGATGTAGAACAACACAACTTCAGCCTTTTTTACATACCATTACAACTACAGGACAATCCCTCTGCAAATAAGTGTGTCCTTTCTTTTATTTTCATGTGCTTGTGTTCCTACATTAGGTGGAGGACTCTGTCCGCATAGCTGAGGCTCTGCTTTCAGACCTGTCTGGGTTCAAAGGGTTCCTGCATTTCTGTGATGACCTGTTGGAAGTTCTGAGGGCGTATGAACAGGAACAGTTTGAGGACTGGTCAAGAGATATACTGTCTGGACTGGCTGATCCAAAGTCAGGGATCAGGTTGGAAATTTTGCAGCCCTTAACCTTTACTCACAACACACAAGAAAAGCACAGAGTAACCCTGTAGGATTTCAACTTAATTGGAACTATTAATATTTTTGTCATTCATTTATCATGTGGCAGCTTGGCAGAGATGTAATGCTACAGTGTTCTCAGTTTGACTCTCTCCTGCTGTAAAGTCTCCAGGCCAGTAACCGCGTTATGGACCTGGATCATGTGGATGGCAAGCTGAAGATTCAGTACTCGGACAGACTGGTCACTCTGCTCAGAGAAGTCAGGCAGCTCTCCGCCCTGGGATTTCCTATCCCAGCCAAGATACAACAGGCTGCTAATACTGCAGACAAATTCTACAGACAAGCCATTGTCCTTAAACAGGTGAGAGTTGGTTATAAGACAAAAGCAAACACAGTATCCTCACTCATTTATATATGTATGTCTGTTAAGGGTTGCATCATGCTGATATTGCTGGTTCTTGTGTCTTAGGTGGCCCATTTCTACAACACCATCGACCAACAGATGATTCCCTCTCAGAGACCTATGATGCTTAGTCTTGCTCTGGCGTTTGAACAGGTCATCAAGGTACTGCATACTGCTGAAAAACAGTGTTTTATAGGCTAGCATTACTATTTGTCTAAGAATGGAACCCAGTACTTACAAAAGAAAAATGTACCGTCCTTTTTCTATGCTTTTACTTTTTAAGGTCTATGTAAAAGTATAGCAGATGCACTTTAGGAAATTTATGAAAAACAACAACATATTTTAAACATGAGAGCTTTAAATTGTGCCTGGCATTGATTTCATGTTTAGAAATGTGAGATAATGTTTCTGCTTTTCTTTTTCAGAATCCTCGCTCTCAGTCAAAGGAATCAGGTGGTAAACTGCAGATTACGTGGGACAACCCCAAAGATTTAGAAGTGTACATTACCAAGCTGCAGTCTGCGGCAGAGAAACTCTCTACCGAGAACAGGAAGTTACGAAAATGGCACACTGACTTTATCGACAAGGTGGTGACTTTTAAAGCGCAGAGGCATTTAGCACTGATTTGAATTATTTGCCATGGCCACATGTCTTCACAAGCACAATAATTCCCCTCTTGATTTGCTGTTCATAACTAAAGTTTTATGGCTCTGTGCATTTGTTTCTGCACCTCTGGCTACATTTCTTAGGTGGTGACACTGATGAATGTTGACCTATTGAGACATCAGCAGCGGTGGAAGGATGGCCTTCAGGAGCTCCGTACGGGCTTTGCCACTCTGGAGGCTCAGGTATCGATTAAAGACGGAAATAAATGTGTCTTTGCTGCTGGCCTGTAATTGTTCGTGACATATTTTTACTGGATGAACTATTAATAAATATAAACTACATGTATTTGCATGGTTTTAAACTTACTTTGAAATTATACTGTCTATATAAACTGTAAATGTGGACAAGATGAGAAAGGTCACCATACAGTGCTGTAGTTATTATAAAAATTGATAACAACTAACAAATATGATATCAGTTGGTTTAAATGGACTTATAAGCTTACCACATACTTAAAATCTACTCATCCTATGTAAGTGTACTATATAATTGTATTTGTCCTCATTGAAAGGATAATGTGTGTGTGTGTGTGTGTGTGTATAGGGCTTCAGGTCTGATGACATGCGGGCATGGCGTCAGCACTGGAACCATCAGCTGTACAAGGCTCTTGAACACCAGTATCAGACTGGATTGGAAGCTCTGAACAAGAACTTGCCTGAAATACACATAGACCTCACTTTCAAGTCAGTGCACCAGCTTTGAAATGTCCAACTTTCTGCTTTCTAGCTCTTTCCTGTGTGTTGCCATCTTTTCTCTACTGTTTTCGCCTTACCTCGAACCACTAACATTGATGTCTCCCTTTCCCCCCCACCTTTTAATTCTCATACTTTTCTCTACTTTCCGTCTTCCTCTCTCACCTTTTTTCTTTTGTTGTATTCTGCTCAATAGGCAGGGTCGTTTACAGTTCCGTCCACCGTTTGAGGAGGTGCGAGCACGCTATTTCAGGGAGATGAAGCGATTCATCTCAATCCCAAACCAGTTCAAAGGGGTCAGCGCCCAGGGGGAGGAGCTTATCTTCAACGTCATGATTGACAGAAATGCCTCTGGGTTCCTCACCATTTTCAGCAAGGCCGAGGACCTCTTTAGCCGCCTGCAGGCCGTACAACACAAGTTCAAGGTTTTTAAACAACAAATGACTTTGAAACTAGTCATGATTATGACAGTAATTCATTATTAACCGTCCTGTGGGAAGGCATCCGTATAATGGCAGGAAAAGGGTTTTTCTTGATAGGGTAATTCTCACTTTACAAAATTAACATATTGTAGTACATTTTATTTTGTGATAAGCCTGCTGTTCCTTCACACTCCAGAGCTGATTTCAGCTGTGCCTCAGAAGTAAAGTTTGATCATTTCTAATAGCTATGAAATACAAACTAATCAGTTCCATATTTATTTGATATAACCAAGAATCTGTATTTTAACACTGATTCCTGTTATTTTACATGAATGTGAACAGATTAACCTTTTGTGAGTTTTTAAATATTGAAGCGATGCAATGAGCCATAGCAGTGCTGTTTCCTTTTGAAAGAATGAAACTTGGTCACAGTCATGCTTCTCTATTCAGGTACTAAAGATCAGTTGTTTTCATTGTCAGCACATTCCCCTTTATGCTGCCTAGACAGAACAGCGAGGACAGTATAATATCTTTTCCCTTTTGTCTGCAGCCGTGCATATCTACATCACTGGGGGAAGCCCTCAGCCGAAACCAACTTCTCTTTTAGCTCCCCTCTTCTTTAGTTCTCTATTCATTTAGTCATGTATGTCTTGTTTGGTCACCTTTGACATGGAAACATTTGAAATTAGGAAATATGCACTGCACATAACCTCACTGTGATTCTGTATGTGTGTGTGTTGTAGGAGTGGGTGGTGCTGGGCCAAGTGGATTTAGAGAAGTTAGTAGAAAAGCATCTGAGTTCCGTGCAAGACTGGGAGAGAAATTTCAAGGCCCTGAAAGCCAGAGGGAAAGAGTCAGAACGTCTACCCAGGTACAGATCACACACAATACACAGAGTTAACCATAATTAAAATAATATTCATACTTGTAAAGCACAAAAGAGAATCAAGCAATAGAAAAGTAAATACGACAATACATGTTTTATACAGATACAGACACACTAGATTAACAATTATTAGCCAAAAAAGAATTCTGACCTTATTATTTCTGTGCACAATTTCTAATTCTGAATCATATAAACATCAGTGCTCCTTGGATTGAAGCGTTTTCAGGTTAGATGTATTTGTATAATGAAGAAGGGTATGGCATTAAGTGATTAAAATCTTGTATTAACGTGGATAATTGTTTGACTTCTTCTCTGGTAAATGACTTAAAAAATTTGATTTAACTGATATTGAAGAGTATAATTGTTTCTAAAGTCTTTCAGATGGATGCAACACTTTTGAAATGACATAACTATTGAGATGTGAACACGAGGCAATTATAAGTTTTTTTGTAAGTAGTCAACAGGGTCGCAAAAATGCATCCAGCGAAAAAGGTGCAAATTAAGTGCAGAAGACTTGAGAAAAACGAAATGTGAAGATACCAGGAGCAGATTATCCTCCAGTGCTACCATATTCCAGAACAGCATCCTACATAGGGTGTTTATAAGAGCAAAGGGTACAGCTGACATAACCAAGGGGAAGAAGGCTAAAACATGACCCAGTCACTAAGGCTGGGTCAAAAATATTCATGACAACATATTTTTCAAAGATTTGAAAGATGGCTAAAAAAGACTCGTAATGAACCAGATGGATGGGCCCTGGCAGAGTCACAAATTCAAGTCAAATACCAGCAAGGTGAAGGAGTGCCGGCTGGTATGGACTGCTATCTTTAAGGATGAGCTCGTTGAACCTTTTTCAGTTCACAGAAAATCAACTCCCAAACTTACCAGCAGTTTCTGGACGATGGTAGAAGTCAACAGCGAACATCCAAAGACTCCACTATTCAGCTGCCAGGAGAGGCCTTAAATATGACTAAATAATGACTTCACCCCCTTCTTTACCCTCCTTAAATCCTATTGAGAACTTGTGAATCCTTCCCAAATACGAGATTTACAGTGATGGTAGATAAACTTCTTTGAAGGCATTTGGGAGGAACTGCTTGTTTCAGCAAAAGTTGATTGTGGACAGAAAACAAGCTAAAGAAATCCAGATGAAAAGCTCATGGCAGTTACTGAAAAGATGCCTACACCATTTCCCAAAATTGTCGTTCTGGACAACATGTTTGATTGTTTGTCACCAAAATGGGTCACACTGCAAGAGCCAAGGATCTGATGAGAAAGGCCAAGGTTAAAACACACCAGTCATGCCGGCGACTCAGTCAGAGGCTGAAAAATCTTGCTTGAAGATGATGTTTCTACGAGCACTGTGCATCATTATTAAACAGAAACGTTGGGGCTGAAAGCTTCCAAGAAGCAACGTACCCTGTGACTCATCAAGCTGCAAAAGGAGAAGAGACTGACTTTCACAAAGAAGCACATGAATCTGACTCCAAAAGACTGGGAGAACTGGATTTTCTCTGATGGATGCCCTCTCTACTTATTTCCAACACCCAACAGCCAAAACCACAGTATCTATACAGATGATCGTGAAAAAGTACCATCTTCTGAGTAAGCAAAATTCAGTGCTCATAGTATGGTTTGGGTGGCTATGCCCATTTCAGGTCTCTGAGCTGCACTTTGTGTCTCAAGGTACCACTGTGAATGCACAATATTTTACCAAAAGCATTCTAGAAAAGGTACTAAGTCGAGTTTTGGCCAGGAGGAAAAAATCGGGGCCTGTGACTGAACTGGTATTTATGTAAGATGGTGCCCCTGCTCACGCTGCCCGTATAAGGCAACTGCATTCTGAGCATCTACCTGGCTTTCTGCGTAAGGAAGAATGATCGCCAAACTCCCCTGACCTCAACCCATCTGAGGACTTTTGGGGAATCCTGAACAGTTGCATCTTTACCAGTCCACCATCCACCACCATGAAACAGCTCAACTCTAGGGCTGTGCGGGAGTGAGGGGAGGTAGAACCGTCCACACTGAAGAACCTCACATTCCATCACTGAAAGAATGAAAGCCGTGATCAAAGTGAAAGGGGGACATTCTGGTTATTGAATAAATTTAATTTATTGCATATTTAGTCTTTGTTTTTCTGGGGAGTGCAAACTCCATGCAGAAAGATCCCAGGCCCAGGCCGGGATTTGAACCGGGGATCTTCTTGCTGCAAGACCAAAGTGCTAACCACTACTCCACTGTGCAGTCCTTTGGAAAGACCAAAAATGTTATTTGTTATTTTGTGTTACTTATTTGCTACACTTACTTTAGAAATGGAGAATAGTTGCCTAATAATTGTTCACACTTAAATATTCCTGAGAAAGACAAAACTCATTTTTCTCTTTTCAAGCATTTTGATGTTAAAAAATGGATTGTGTGAGTGCATTGTACTTCTTTAACAATTCAGTAAATCTCTGAGTATGCAGTTTGCCTAGTGACTGTCTGCGGTGTATGTATAGTATGATAAAGTATATCATCCACTCTGATATCTAAAGGCAGAACATTTGTGAAGTTTGTGTTTAAAAAATGCTTTCTGAAACAAATTGACACTACAGCAGCACTAAACACGTGATATCAGGTTCAAAACTTTATCAAAGTGCTTTGTTGAAGAAATAGCCCAGATCTTATCTTTGGCTGTCTGCTGGAATCACCTTTAGTAGATGCATCAGAACAAGTGTATTTATTGCTGTTAGATGTTCAGATGAAAGATCATCTGACATTACAATTCTAGGAAATTGACAGCCTAACGGTCGAGTTGGTGGTTCTCACCTTTTTCCTCTGTCAGTCAGGAGAAGGTAGACTGCATCACAGTCAACTGTGAGCCAGTAAAAGCTGTCATTGATGACCTGATCCAGAGGCTGTTCGACATGCTGCTCTTATCCCTTAGGAAGTCTATACAAGGTAAGCACAGACACTTTGTCTTTGTGTTTGCCATTTATTTTTATTACTTTTTGAGGAGTCATACAAACACTCTCACCAGACTCACTTTGTTTCTTTTTTTTACAGCAGTAAACATTTTTTTTATACAGTACTCCATGCATTTTACATTAGTCACAAGCCAAGTGTTTTGTTTTTTTTTGCAGTTGCCATTTCCTTTTCTGTTCTCGTTTCTTTCGATTTTGTTCTCCCTTCTGTCTGCCCCTTGACATTTCCATGGCTTTCACTTTCACTCTTTCCTTTTCTGTATCCTTTCTGAATGCAAATTGTCTTCTGCCTTACTTTCAGGCCACACACAAGCCATAGACAGTTTTGTATCAGAATCAATGGAGGCCTTGTCCACTCGACCAGAAAGCATGGAGGAGATCGGGGCGGCAAATGGCAAACACAGCCAGATATTCGCTCGCAAACCTGAAGTAAGACATAAACAGTCCTCATCCCTGATTGATGACTTTGTTAAATGACAGGCGTGAAGCTTTAGGTTTGTGAAAATAAGTTTCTCCTATTCCCTAGAAACTATGAAATTAAGGTTACTATTCCACCTTTCAGTTAGATCTTTTTGCTACATGTCAAAAATAGTTAAGATAAAACAAAATCTTTTACATTTTAGTATGCAAGTTTTGCCAGCTGTTAGTCAAGACCATGACATGAATCACATGGACATTTATGCTGTTTGTCCTATTTCTGATACCTGATTTATAAGTGTCCTTTAATTCTATGTTTTGAGTAAGCTAATAATATTTTTATGCATATGTGTAGATCCTACCTCAGTTCCAGTGTGCTGAAGAGAAGAACCGCTTGCTGCGTGCGGTGGCCGGGGCCGGCATGGACTCTCTGTCCTCACTGAGGGCCAAGTGGGACAAACTAGAGCTTGTTATGGAGAGCCACCAGCTTATGATCAAAGAACAGGTGACAAACTCTCTCTCTCTCTCTCTCTCTCTCTCTCTCTCTCGCATGCACGCACGCATGCAGGTACGCACACACACACACACACACACACACACACACACACACACACACACACACACACACACACACACACACACACACACACACACACACACACACACACACACACTCATCAAAATTTTCTAAAACAGCTTTTGCTTTCTCCTACAGTACCTTTGTTTTCCTTTATCCATTTATTGTCTTTTTTCACCTCTTGACACAAATAATTTATTTCCTGTCTGACTCTGACTTTGTTCTTGTGTTGCTTTCTGTCTTTTTCATGTTCCCTTCTCAGATGGAGGTGATGCGAACTAATGCGGCAGGTCATATCAGTGCCTATAGGGCAGATCTGGAGCGGTTTAAGGCACGCTGGGACCAGCTGAAACCTAAAGATGAGATGCTTGAGACTGGTGATCATGCTGCCCTACTTGTCTGTCTCCAAACAATCAGGGAGAAACAGCAAGAGTTCCAGGAGCTAGAGCTTGTGCGCAGTAAACTGCTGTAAGTTTGTTTCAGTTTGCTGAATTCATCGTGATGTTTTCTTCAATGAGAGATTCACGATAGCTTAAGTGCAAAGGACATTTGTTGCCTTCCTACTGTGGTAAAAGAATAACTTATATAAAGCCTTTTTTTTGCTGATGGGGTTATTAGCAACTAAATCTGATGTAACAAGATCATATATATATAAAAATCACCCTTTAAAAAAAGAATGCATTTTTGTCCATGCTTACTTTTATTTATGGACTGTATTTACCAGATGTTATTATTTGTATTTAGCACTAGTCAATATTCGGACCTGGATTACTATATGCATATGTACCCTGGAATACTGAGAAATAATATCATTTTTGTGGCCTTTCCCTAATTGCACTACAGGCTTAGGCACTGTACAAAGCAGCCAAGAAATCTCCTGTCAAAGCCTACATTTGTCTCATGTTCTATTTGTATCTGGAAGCACTTAAAGAAAGGAAAAGTGTGCCGAATACCATCTAAGCTCAGTTGAAAGTGCTGTTTGGCAACATGGATGTCAAACACTTGTCCTCTTGTCTCTGCTCTTCTCCCCTCCACAGTGAAGACTGTACGTGTTTTGATCTGGACGTTCCAGATTTCTCTTTGGCAGAAGAGACAAAACGAGACATGGAGGAGGTTAGCCAAATGTGGGGTCTGTATGAGGAGTGGCAGCAGGGCTTCACAGAGAAGGCCCAGGAGGACTGGATCACATTCAGGTAGAGAGTCAGAACTTTTGGCCCCAAAAATCTCAACATTCACTTGGAGTTGTCCCTGTAATCTTTCCTAATTACATTGCGGTCTGTCGTGTGTTAATAAGTATTTTTCTGATCTACAGGAGTAAAACATACGTGTTTGAGGAGTTTCTGTTTATGTGGCAGGACAGACTAAGAAAACTGGAACAGCCCACTGCCATGTCTGTAAAACTACAAGGGGAAGTAGACAAATACAAGGTATTAACTAGTACAGTTAAACTATAATATACCATTGTCTTCTTTTCAGTTTCAATGTATTTTTTAATGCACTTTTAGACTATGAACTGACAATTCAACTATTCTTAGATTCTGCAAGGTGTTAAATGTTTGTGTTTTTTTTTCAGTGAGCATAAATTAATTCAGCAAATGTCGTGCTTGGCCTTCAGCTGTTACATTATGCTTTATGTGAATTTTAGGAAGTGGAGACACGAATAATTAAGGAAGCTGAAGGAAGGTCATGTCATCACTGAAATTTAGAAGAGTTCATCCTCTGTGGACCATAATATACCCACAGATTGCTATGAATAGACACATATAAACCATATTTAAAGTTTTTATAACCTTGAGAGCAATAATTGTATAAATGAGAATATATGATGAGATTGTATTTGAAGCAATAATGTAAGATCTATGCAAATGTGAGAGGTGACTGCTCTTTCTGATTTGATAGGGGATCGTGGTCCAAATCCTTCAGTGTTTTTATGTTTCTGTTTATTCATTTGCACGTCTAGAACATGGTTCCAGTGCTGAAGTACGTACGTGGGGAACACCTGTCTCAGGACCACTGGCTGGATATGTTTCGTTTGCTGGGTCTCCCAAGAGGGACCACCTTAGAAAGACTTACCTTTAACGATCTTCTTGGTGTTGCAAATACGATCACAGAAAAGGCGTTGGAGCTCAAGGTTAGTACAGACAGGCTGATGAAAGGGCACGCTTCCAAAGAGACACGGAACGTAGATCTGTGATTAAGACTGTAATCATTTTTCATTAAGGGTTTGTTTAGAAAAATAAAATGTAAGAAATAAGGAGGAAACAGCATAGCAGAAAGCATTGCATTTGTACAGTTTAATTACACAAATTAGAGTCTTTTGGGACTGATCATTATACATAGAAAAATGTTTTCCACTGTTCCTACAAACATTACTCATGTAATCAAATCTTTTAAATCATTAGAGAACACTGATAGTGTGAGTTTTCATCAGTTTGAGAGAGAAACAAGCCTCCTGCTCGTGTTATGAGTTTTGGTGTTTGACCAACCTTTTAGTTTCATTGAAATCTTAGATATTACTAAACATTCTTGAGTGCAAATGTTTATTTACTGTAGTGTTTTCTTTGGTGAATTTGGTGAATTATAATGAAATGAGATAATTTTACAATGACATTGCATTGTTTTTCAATCATCTTAGATTTGGATGTTTTCATAAATTCTTGTATATAACATCTCCACATTGACACATTGATAAAGTCTCTGCCATCTACACCAGAGGAGTGATGCAGATGTGTGTGTTTTTGGTTGTGTGTGTGTTTCTGTACAACCATGCAGGATCTGAACAGTCGTGCTCAGGCGGAGGTGACAATCAGAGAAGCACTCAGGGAGCTGGACTTGTGGGGAGCTGCAGCTACCTTCACCCTCACTGAGTACACAGACAACAGTGGACGCACTCTGACCCTCATCAAGGACTGGAGGGATGTAGTAAACCAGGTAGACATGCACACATAAAGAGACAGACTCACCTACTGCATACAAACACAAAACACATACTTGGTCCATGCTTTCATGCTGAATCATTGGTAGACTGAGGTCACTAGCATTCTATCAGTAATTTACTTTACTGTATGTTAACTTACAACAACATTTTCCTTCTGTTTCCAGTCACTGCCAAACACTCTTATCTTTTTGGACTGAACACTAGTTTCTATTGCTCCAGTCACCTGTAGTGAGAGGTCATAAGATTGACTTCCTGAACATAGCCATCTGTGAAAAGAAATCCTCTCATCCCCACTCAGCCTGATCCTTGCTCACATCTGTTCTACTGCAGTTAATTTCTTTACATTGTGGTGTTTCTCATAAATTGGACTTTTTGGGGGGAAAACAGTTTTTCTAAAATGTTTTCAATTCTAAGCACTGTGACTAAAATCATAACTTACCACCTTATTACCATTTTGAGTCATATTGTGCATTTTAAAGTACTTTTCCGTCAAGAGTGCAACAGGAAATCCCCGTTTGTGCAGTGTCAGTGCTAGAGATGTTTGCTAAAGTGAATCACTTCTTTTGCTCTCTTGGCATTCTCCCAGCTACACACCTTGAGGAAGCTTAAACAAAAAAATAGTTCCTGCCTAATTTAAATATGATGTTGTTGAGCAAACTGTCCCCAGTATTCTTAACTGAGCAGCTCTGTCGAACACAAAAGCACATACTGTGTGTGCCTTTGTGAGAAACTTCAGTTTTAATTTCAGTCATCATTTACACCTGGCCACGATACAGCTGACATTTAATATATATAACATATCACGGTCCCTCATTACCTCACTGACTATTTAGTTTAATCTCTGCACCACACACACAAACACACAGACATACCCCAAGATTGCCTGATGTAATAAAAAATTTAAAAGTAAATTAAAGAGAGTGATAATACAGATACACATAATAGACTGATTACCCTTGCATTTGCATATAAAGTTATCTCTAAGTCTGCACCATTGCTACCACTAATAATGCTGTGAGCTAAAAAGGTGTTTTTTTATTCTGCATTGTGCAATTTATTTATTACAGGTACTATCTAAATGGGAATGCTTGTTCAGCAGTATTTTTTTTTAGCATTTAATTATCTGTCAGGGCTCCTTAAGTTGTTGATGTCACTGTTGCCATCTTCAGACTTTGCCCAGGTGTGATCATTTTTGTTAAATAGTGCTTAAGACTGGTGAGTGAAAGGAGCTGGCCTCTTGATAGGGGGACATGGAAGGCATGAAAATGTCTTCAGGAAAATGCATACCATACCAACCTGGTGTCATTAAATGAAATCTTAAGGATTAGCAAACATTGCTTCTATCACCACTCTCTGCCCACCCAGGTGGGAGATAACCGCTGTCTGCTGCAGTCTCTGAAGGACTCCCCCTACTACCGCAGCTTCCAGGACAAGGTCAGCTCAAAGGCTTCAGTCCATGAATACACTTTAAAACTTTAAGTGCTTCATCTAAGTTTTTGGATAAAGCAACTCAAATCATTTTCTGTTTCATGAAGACATAGAATTTAAACAATGGCTTTAGTCTTATATTAATACGTGTTTTTTTGTACCTTGTATATAAAAGTCTAGTCCTTAATGAAGCTACACCCACCAGTGCTGTTAGATTTACTCCATTTTTATCCAGGTCAGTCTGTGGGAGGTTCGTCTGTCAGACTTAGATGAGTACCTGCTCAGTCTGAATGCTATCCAGAGGCGCTGGGTTTATCTGGAGCCTATTTTTGGACGAGGAGCATTGCCCCGAGAGGAGGCCCGCTTCAAACGGGTTGATGAAGACTTCAGGTACTCTTCTGTGTGTACATAGTGTAAATCCTGACATGCTGACCAGAGAGCTTTGGCTCAGTATTGCAAAGTTGTGTGTCAGATAAAAGCAAGTCAAAAATATATGTGGTAAATTTGTACACGTGTTTGCAGGAGTCCCTCCTACGCTCATGCATGTGAAATATAGCACTGCCAGCTGGATGTGAATATAAACACATTGGCATAAAACCTCAGTCTTTGTTTCTGTCCATGTTGGCTGCAAAATACTATATCTATATCCTGTATGAGAATATTTTCTCTCTTTTTGTCTTGCATGTATGTTGTGATGTATTTTTTAAACTTCAGCAACAGCTGACACTTTGGGACACCTTCAGGGGATTTCTTCAGACTTGACAGAATGTTTACTTGCACTTGAGGATTGAATTGATTAGAAATTCATAGTGAAAATTTAAGCTCACTATGACCTATCAAAAACACATTTTTGGTCATTTCTGAAAAATCCATGTGCTGATATGTCTAATAGAATGAAAGCTCAAAGCTCTTTACTTAGCGTTGTAACAGAAAGGGTGATTAGGACCATGTTTCACATTTGGTCAGATACTGAACTGGTGACACTAATAGTGTGACCATATTAAAATTGTGATGGGAGTATAAATCTCCTGTGGTGCTGGATTGAAGATGTGTGTAAAGCATTCACATTTGAGAATTTGTAGTAGAAATATCTATCTTTATAGCCTCGTCCACTGTCAAAGGTACAACTTTGTGTTCTATGAGAATCACTCTTAATGGCCAAACATGTCAACACAAGGAAGTCACTATTCTGTTTGATGAACTTACACACCTCAGAGTTTTCACTACACGTATTAAACGAGTCTAGACAGACATGGATGTTAATTACAACTTCTTAATTCCAGTTTTCTGTTTGTGTTTCAAATTTATACTGGCTGACAATCAATAAACTTGGAGGAAATATCTTTTGCTAATAGACAAATAGAAATGGTATTTTTAAAGAAACTACTGTATTTTATGCACAATAACAAAACATTTTCTCTATATGTGTAACAGGTCAATAATGTCGGACATCCAGAGGGATAACAGAGTTGTTTCTCTGAGCTCAAGGGCTGGAATCAGAAGCTCTCTGGTCACCATACTGGATCAGCTGCAGCGCTGCCAAAAGTCCCTCAATGAGTTTCTGGAGGTACACAAGCATACGTTTATGTTCGAAAAGACACGTGTAGTCCTTTTTACATGAGTTGCATTTATCACAGCTTCTTTATTTAATGTGTTTGCATTTGGTTATTGCAGGAGAAGCGTTCTGCTTTCCCGCGCTTCTATTTCATAGGAGATGATGACCTTTTAGAGATTCTAGGACAGGCAACCAATCCAGCTGTCATCCAGTCACACCTCAAGAAACTCTTTGCAGGTCAAACACCACTATTTTATTGTGCTCTATTCTTTATTGTTTTTTGTTGTCGTCATGCTCAGCTCTGTGGTGTTTACCTGTTTTGATCCATTCTCTTCTGTTTCATAATCCCCTGTTCAGTCCCTTTTCTGCTCTCGTACTTTTATTGCTTGTTTTATCACATTGTGTGGGACAGTAAAGATAATCTGCATGTGTTTGATCTGTGCAGGCATCCACAGTGTTGTGTTTGATGAACAGTGCCAGCACATTGTCGCAATGTGTTCTCTGGAAGGAGAAAAAGTACCACTAAGAAACCTTGTACGAATTTCCAGCCTTGTGGAGGTAAAACTGTCATTGAGTTCTGTGGGTTTTCCATGTGTATATATGCTGTATGTTCTGTGTTGTATGTATGCTTGAGTGGACATTTGGATCCCGTATGTATGTGTTGAAAACAGACACAATGTATTAATTTCCGTTTTATGCATTTTCTTTATTTTTACCTCTGTGGCTGTGCATGAACTTTTTCATTTTTCTAGGCATGGCTAAGTGAGCTGTCTGTGGAAATGAAGGAGACTCTGAAGCATCTGCTGTATGAATGCTTGTCAGCAGGGAGGAAGGGGGCCGTGGACCCCTCTCGTTATCCGTCACAGGTGTACACTCACTGCTATCTAACAAATTGTATTTGATGACACAGTTGTAGCTGTTATATAAATTGCGGGGTTATTTGTAGTACTTCTTTGCTCAAGTTGAGATCGTAGACCATATATGTCAGTAATTTGTTGTTTTTTAGTCTTAGCAAATACAGTGTGACCCATAAACTGGACTCCTAACAACTCTTAACTGAATTCTAATGGACTGAAGGGTTTGAACAATTTATTTTCCCCTGTAGATTCTCTGTTTGGCCGAGCAAATCCAGTTTACTGAGGACGTGGAAAGAGCTCTAAAAGAGCAAAATTTGCAGCAGTTGGAGATAGAGCTTAATGGCAAACTGGAACACTACACCACAGTGGACACCAGCTCTGATGACCACCCAAACACAGGTAGGGTCTGTGCATGTGTATGCATCTGTGTCCGTTCAGACTGGGTTTACTTCTTCCAAAACTGCACACGTACTGTTGCAATGCCACAGACTTTTAAATTACTTTGGTTGCATTAAACAAATGCTGTAGACAACCTCTAACAGTCTGTCCTTTCAGGAAGGAAAGTTACTGAAGATAAAACACAATTTTCAATCAATAGCAGCAATTTAGAGACACATTTTTCTTGGAAATTAAAAACATAAATCGCAAATGACTGTTTATTAACTCAAAGCTCCACAGTTACTGAGATAGATGTCAGATTTGTTTACATCTATGATCAGCTGATGTCCTCACTTGAAAGAGATAAATTGTTAGCTAATAGCTTTTTCTTTGTCTCCTCTTTTCATCAGTATCTGTGCAATGATTAGGTGGAATCACACATATTTAAGATTACCACATATTTTTTCAGGTTAAAACATTTTTATCCTGTATAGTTCTGTATGTACCAAATACTGTGGCACCCAAAGAAAAAGTACATTTCTGTTGACTAATTCAGTGATTACTATAAGAAACTGCCACCTTTAAAATTTGCTTCATGCTTCACGTCTGAGTTTGTATAATGTCTGATGATACATTAGGTTAGCTATATTTGAAGCTGTTATGACCCCTAGTGGCCATAATGAAAAATGATAAATGGAAAATAGTAAATGATGGTGGGATTGGTATAAACAAGTCACACCAATGTGGGTACTGCATCGCCTTATGCAACTGATGATATCTGCACTCTTGTTTAAGTACATACACTGCATCTTTACCTCATGCTGAAATTATATTTCTGTACTCCCATGATTATACTCTGATTATAACCTGGAGTCTCACTCAACATCAACATGATAAAACAACTGATGTTAGATTAATTAGACCACACCAGTCTGGCAGGTCTCTTTGTTTTCTATGTCAGGAGGTTAAGCCTATTTACTGCACATTAAGTGAGTGATTTTTTCCTTCTGCGTTTGGCTCATTAATTTCTGCAGCAGGTTGTTCATTCCTTCCTTGCCTCTGTTGGTTTCTCATCACATTCTTAACAAAATTGTCCTCTCTGAGACTGTCCTTATAAACAATTGCTACTTGACACTTGCTCTCCGTTCCACTATCAGACTCCCTCTTGTGTTGCTAATGATTGCATGCTGACTAAATCTTGGGTTGTTACTTAGGACTGAGAGATTAATGCCAAATGACTGCACTTGTGTGAATCTCTTCATCGCCACGGAAACTCAAGAGGCTGCAGAGGGGCATACCCTTTACAACTGTAGATGCTGTCAGGCTAATTTAATGGCCTGGGACTGAATATATTTCTACATAAAGAATGAGAGCTGAAGTTTTCCGGAGAACTTAAATTTGCCAGAAGAATTTAAAATTGAAATAAAGCGTTCTTATTCATGCATGAGATGAAAAGCTCCTCCATAACCTTGGTAGTGGCATAATTTCATGGGACATCGCTGCCAAATGCTGCACATTTTATTTCATATAAAAAGGCTTCCTGTTTTACAACAACTTACTGGGGGACATATTTTACAGCAAGTCTGCCAGATTTGACCTTAGACTTTTTGACATAGTTGTAGAATAACAAACATTTTATCATGAGACTATTATATGTTGTCAGATAATGGTTAATTCTGTGACTGTCTAGCATGAACGACTCTGCCATTCATACTTGAATTATCAACAGTCATTTCCACAATAGAATCCCATTAAGTTACGGTCTTTCTTGTAACAAACAGGTAGTTGATGAGGTTGTAGAGTGGTAGAACTGATGAAAGCAGATACAGTAATGGCAAAGAGGATCATCTAATTACCCAGTCTACATAAATGGGCCATAAACCCTGAGGGGAGTAAGGAACTTTCTGTCGTTTGGCACAGAGACGACACATGGTGGCATACATTTGGCAAGGTTTGTTGTATTTGTTTGCTTCTGGCATGACATCAGTAATGCATTCCTACAAACAATACAGTTACAGCAGCTACCAAGATAATAGCATTTAAACTATAAGAGATGGACGTAGAAAAGCAAACCATCGAAAAAATTACTGATTCAAAGATCTAAGCCTAAAATTTCTGTATGGAAAGTACATTTAGTTGAGTGTAGTCCAACTAAGTTTTTGGGCTTGTTTTAGATATGAGAGATTAGAAGTGAAGGGTCTGGAAGCAGAGCGGTTTCACCCACTTTCTACAGTTTTTGAGAAAAATAAATTCAGAGTTTTGTTTTCAAAACTGGTCTAACATTTGAAGCACCACTGTAACACTGTATTTGGGTTGTGGGTTAGACTACTCTGCTTCTAACCTCCTTAAGTGTTCAAGCACGTATGTATACAAGGATGGATCCTAGACATTTTGGTTTGTAAGTTGTTGTGACAAAGAAATGCTCTTCAGGGAGGCATTTTTTTGGTCAAATAGTAAACTTCATGCCTCATCACTTTATATTTATTACTTGTTTATTTTCTTATTTTTTGTTTAGCTGTGACCCTGTTCATGTGATATTTTAGAGGGTATGAAATAACTTCTGAAGAAGTTAGTAACTATGATGCTGTTTCTGATTCTGACGTTTCAGAATATCAGTGTAGCTGTGTTCACACCATTCCAGTTTCCCTTTCTAAATAGTTGTTTCTGCTTCTAAGCACGGTAACCTCATTATCTCAAAAAGTTCTCCTGAGATGGTGGCTTTGCTTACACAGTGAGTGGTCCTATTTGTTCTTGTCACCAGTGGATCTTAGGTTTTTACTTTGAACATTTCTTCTAACTGCTAACAAAAACTGCTGTTTTGTGACAAAATAACAGCTGTTGCCATTTTGTCTGCTTACAACAAATGTCTCCATCTGTTGATAGCAAAACAGAATGAAAAACTGCCTCGTAGACTTATTTAAGAACCTGGGTTTTATGTCAGTCCCAAAGCATAAAATATATTGGTAATTGCAAAAGTATAGCAGATTTAAGTATATAGATTTGATATTTAAGTAGGCAAGTTTTTGCAGTGAACCAACTAGACTATAGAGATGCTGCAACTCACTGCATGCACTAAATGCTTTGTGTTTCCTCCTGTGAGTAGTTGTCTTTTAAATTTTTTGATTTGTTTTTTTTCAAGAAACTTCAAATAATTGTTGGATGCTGTATATTACACTTACAGAAGTTACGATTTTTTATGATTAAATTTTGTAATTTGTTGAACTTTTCAGATTCTGCAAATCTGATATTTATGCCTGTCTCCCTGCACAGAGTCCAGCATCCTGCAGCTGAAGCTAAAGGCCTTGATTCTAGACATTATCCATAACATCAGTGTGGTGAAGCAGCTGAACCAGGCAGGTGTTAGCAGTACTGATGCATGGGCCTGGAAGAAGCAGCTTCGTTTCTACATGGGACCAGACAAATGCTGCCACATCCACATGGTGGATGCACAGTTCAACTATACTTATGAATACCAGGTGTGTTGGAAGGCAGAGTTGGATAAACTGCTTTTTTGGAGAAAGTCGATAGTGAAGGAAAGGAGGAAGCAACAAACATTTTCATTTTATTCAATTTATGAGTCATGTTTAATTGGGATAAAATAGATTTTTACTTGAAAAATAACTATGAATATAAATGAACAGTCCGACTGGATCAATTTATTCTTTGTAAATTGACATTATTTACTGAGACAGATTCCTGCTTTCATCCACCTGTAGGCCTTATTATATAATGGAGTAGGATGCAGATTTTTCTTCTGGCAGTTCATCCACAGATACATATTGGTGGTACTTATAGATACACAGTCTGTTTTTGCCAAGAAACATAAAATACTATTAGACATTGTACATGTTGAACATACCATACTTACTTGTAGTATGACACAGTATCACATAAGGTAGAATTAGGCATCTACTCAGCCCAAACCATATTAATAATTACATTATAGATAATTGTCCATCTGAGCCTCACTGTGAGAAAGGAAACAAGATAGAAGAGAGTTCTGCTTCGATATACATGTTGTGTACCTTTTAAAGCATTTCCACCGATGCCATCACATGCCCTAAAAGTAGAAAATTTAAATGGTACAGGACTTGACTGCTGTGAAAAATTGCTACCTTGTCATTTATTCAGGGTGTCACAAAAACATTTTTATGTTTGAACTTCTTCTTTAACCTTTTGGGGGCACTGTTTCTGCAGAGATGAGGATCACTGATGATGCCCTGCTGTATTTTCCCTCTGCAGTTCTCTACAAACATACCCTAGGCTCAGTCTATCTCTTTTTTTGTCTGTCCTTCATTTGTTTTTCATTTCTTTCCTTCTTCATCCATCGTCTGCCTGTTTGCTTTTATCCTCTGCTGGATTCCCTGAACCTTGATTCTGCCCCTCCACCTATATCTTTACTTCTCTCTGGCCATCGTCGCTTTCCTCTCCTGTCTTTATCTCTAACTTCCTTGTCTATCTCACCCCTTGTGTCTCCCAGGGGAATGCAGCTAAGCTGGTACACACTCCACTGACTGATAAGTGCTACCTGACTCTGACCCAGGCCATGAAGATGGGCCTTGGGGGGAACCCATATGGGCCAGCTGGTACAGGCAAGACTGAGTCTGTCAAAGCCTTAGGGGGGCTGTTTGGACGTCAGGTGCTGGTGTTCAACTGTGATGAGGTATGAAGGTGCTACTGGTGATAATGGGAATGATTTAGCATCTAAAGCTTTAAACATTTAATCTAAATCTGGACACTATTTTGTTGGAAATGCCAATACCATACTGGTTAGTAATTGACACACGACAAGCTCTTTCTTTGTTATCTATTGTTTTCCAGGGTATCGATGTGAAGTCAATGGGCCGAATCTTTGTGGGGCTGGTAAAGTGTGGAGCATGGGGCTGCTTTGATGAGTTCAATCGTTTAGAAGAAGCAGTACTATCTGCAGTTTCTATGCAGATTCAGGCCATTCAAGACTCCCTCAAACATCACAAGAACACATGTGAACTGCTGGGAAAAGAGGTCAGAAAATAAAAATAGACAAACGCATTAATGTTTTTGGCATCAAGCACTGATGCCAAAAACCAATTACTTGCTCTCAGTCTATTTTCATGTCTACCTCCATCATTATGTGTTTATGTTTACTTCACTGACTTGTGACACAGTGCATCCTTAAGTCAAATCAGTATGTCAGTAAATCAGTCGTTTTTGATCCTTTGAAGCAGTATTGGTTAGGTCATTAATCAGCAAGCAATCAATCAAGCTATATTTATGAAAATGTATAACACACTTTATTACTGATAATAACTTTTCCTTCTTTTTATCATCCTCCAGGTGGAACTGGACCCAAACTCTGGAGTGTTTATCACATTGAACCCAGCAGGAAAAGGTTATGGGGGTAGGCAGAAACTTCCAGACAACCTTAAGCAGCTGTTCAGGCCTGTGGCCATGAGCAGGCCAGACAATGAACTCATCTCTGAAGTCATCCTTTACTCTGAGGGCTTCAAACATGGAGAAATACTGGGGCGTAAACTGGTTGCAATCTTCAACCTGGCCAGGTACAAGATTTGAGCTTAAGTCTTTGATTTTGATTCAGACATTTATTGCAATGTCTATCAATTTTCCAGCAGGAAATTCAGTACAGAATGTATGTGACAGGTGTCACTCGTCTGTTTTTTGTGTAGTTTCCAAAGTGATCTTTATTGTGTCTGAAATTGAATCATGCAAGCATTCTGTGTTTGAATTCTTTAGAAATTTCCTATAATGCCACTACTGTCTGTTGTAGCGTATTGATTTTGTGGATAAATTATCCTCTACCTCCCACCCCTGAGTGCAATACTAGTGCTAGTGTCAACTGAGGGTGTGTGTGGATATGTGTGAAAATGTGCCTTTATTTGTCTGTCCAGGGAGCTGTTGACTCCCCAGCAACACTATGATTGGGGTTTGCGTGCTCTGAAGACGGTGCTGAAGGCCTGTGGCAGTCTCCTGCAGCAACAGAGGAGGAGTCATGACAAGGACAGGAGTAAGACCCCCTCTGGCTGTTTTTTTATTTTAACGTACAATATTTCAGTGAGGCAGTTTTTCCTTTTCCAATATGAGATTTGACAAGAAAGTTAGGAGAAAGTGGGTGCATCTTTGGCCATTACCCTGAGTCACATTCTTTGCTGCCAGTGGCACAAAGTATACAATCTCATGCACTTGTTTGGTGCAAACATTTATTATAGCGGTTGCATTTGACAGATGTTACCAATGAAGAGCACCAGGATTTACTGAGTGAAAAACACTGCATCGTGTTGATGTATGCTGTTCTGTGCTATCGAGGGCTGAGAAAAGAGATGCTTTCAATCTAACCAAAGACAACACCAGATGATTTTCCTGATGATTTCTTCCTTTTTGAAATTGAAGATGTGCTAATCAGTGAAATCATTCAACATGAACTGTAGCTGAAAATGAAAACTTAAAAGAGAGAACTACACAGAATCTGATAAATTGCCTCAAGTCACTTGAGTCCACATTGATTGAGACTACAAGTTTGAAAATGAAAATGATGGGTTGTGAAGTTAGAAAGAAGTAGCTGCATTGCATCTGTGCTTAGGGCCAGCACCTGAAGGCAGCATTCACTGCTGCTACAGGGACACATCCAGAACTTCAACCCAACTATTGGCACTGTAGTTGTACTGTGGTGCCAGGTGCTGACAAGGAAGAAGAGTATACAGTATAAAGATTATGTTTTGACTTTAAGAACTTTATTGAACTGCCTAACATGAGTCCAAGAATGTAATGGGTATGATCTGTGGACTTTTCTTTACTGTATGTTCCTAGCCTTCCCAAGACAAATTTAAATGATTGAGGCTGTAGTGTAGTTTGGCATAATGTATCATTTTTAGAGATTAGCCTAGTGCTACAGTTGACATACTGTATAAGTCAACAAGCATCCTACACAATTTAGAGAATGCATCTGTAGATGTATTTTATAGTGCTGGTAAGATTGGTTGAAGAGGATTACTGAACTTTTAATAATCATTCACCATTCAACAGTGTTACATAACACACTTTATGGATTGTGAGTCTTTTTATTGGCAGTAACAACGGAAAACTACATTGTTGGCTTGACTAAGAATTTATTTATTGAAAAAACTGTATGAAACTGTATCAAAGTAAATGTCATGAAGTGACGTGTGTACAAACAAGGAAATAAATAGACATTTTACATTCAGCATTCTATGAAAGTAGAAGTTTCTTTGGGTAAATGATAAAAACAGTTGTACATGTAATATTGTAAGTAAACTTTTATAGACATGCCAGCCCAAAGGGCTAAAATCTAGACTAAAATATGAGTACTATATATGTATCCTGCTGCTACATAAATACACAAAAAATGACCATGATCAGAAATGCAGGAACATTCACTAACCACACACCTAGTTTCTATGTTCAGAGCTAACTGTAAGACATGAACCTTTAGATCCATCAAAAGGAATTAGTTCAAAAACTAAATTATTCAATCAGTTATGCAATTTAGATTGTGTGGTTTTTACACAACTGATTCTTGGATTTGTACCAGCTTATTCAATAGATCAGAAATAGAAATACCACGAAGGCAGAGCAGACATACACTACCATTCATATGTTTGGGTCACTCAGGCAGTTTCATGTTTTAAACTCCCACTTTTATCCATGTGCTAACATAACTGAACAAGGATTTTCTAACCATCAATGAGCTTTTCAACACCATCAGCTAACACAATGTAGCATTAGAACACAGGAAATGTTCCTCTGTACCCCTATGGAGATATTCCATTAAAAACCAGCTGTTTACAGATACAATAGTCATTTACCACATTAACAATGACTAGAATGTATTTCTGATTAATTAAATTTTATCTTCATTGACAAAAAAATGCTTTTCTTTCAAAAATTAGGACATTTCTAAGTGACCCCAAACTTTTAAATGATAGTGTAACCATCACATAGTATGTTACACTGTATATTAGTATATTAGCTGATTGAAGTGAATCAACATTTAATGTCTACATATGATTTTTTTTTGTCAATTACTTTTCCCTATTCATTGTTTCACAATCAGAAGAGTGGCTGTTCTACATTTATGTATCTTATAACTTCTCTGAGGTGTATGGTTTGAATAATAAGTTAGAGGAAATCAAAAATCCATCATTGCTTGTGGTTTTTGGAACATCTTTAGACCAACATGTTGGATTTTTTCTTTTTCTATGCTCTCTGGAAACAGAAATTCTGCCAGAAATCCCTATTCAGTGTCTTGTGATTCCAAAAAAAAAAAAAAAAAAAAAAAAAATCAATTCAATTCAATCGATTGAAAAACTTATTTTTTAGCTATTTGGTCAAAGTATGTCTAAAATATGTCCCTTTAGAAATGCGGAAGCTGCTGTACTGATCGTAGTCTTTAGACCTGGAAAACAGAAAATCACATAGGACTGATAAAAAGGATTAGAGGACAAGTTGATACTAAAAATTTGACTGGTTTAGAGATACGTATCCTCTACCCAGCAGGGTCATGCTGCAAAATATTTTGTTAATCTGCTCCTCTCTGCATGAGTATCCATTGAATGCAGTTTGATAAACACTAAGAGTCAGTATACTGAAACACCAAAAGGCTCTATTGACCAGCACTTTCTGTACACACCTGCTGCCCTCTAAATCTTGTAATATGCAATGCCATCATGTGACATTTATCCCAAATGCTTCCCTAAAAAACTTTTCTTCCCATGGGTTTTTTTCCTCTTCTGCCTGTACTTTTGTCCTTCTCCATTCTCTCGTTTGCAAGCACTTTGCCAAAGTTCTGTTGTTTACCTCTTCAGTACCTCTTTCCCCACCTCCTTCTCCCTCCTCCTGACCTCTTGTTAGCTCTCTCTCTAATACCCGCCTGTCGATGTTGCTCTCGTCCCATTCTCTCTCGCTCGCTGCCCTGCGTTTCTCACCCCCTTCTCACCTTCATGTCTCTGCTTTTCAATACTTCAATACTCTTCGTTTTCCTCTCTGCCTTTTCTTGATTTTGTTCCTCTCTCTCTCTTTCAAATTCGTCTGTTCCACCACCCACCCTTTATCTGTCCAACACACACACACAGACCACATGCACCTCCTGTCTCTTGATGAGTCCCCAAGGTTTTCTTGTGTTTGTCTCTGTGTGTAGTCTGGCCAAGTGTTCCTCTCTGCTGTGGAAAAAGAACCAAACACATTTGTGCCTGCAGGGAAGGCCAGCATCTTTGGAAAAGAGAACAAAAGTATTGACAAACTCTTAAATCATAACAGGCTTTGGTAATTAGCACATTTTAAACAGGGGACCTATGCAAGAGCAAAGCAGTAATGTGTGGACAAGTTAACTTTCATAACCTTTTCTTTTATTCTTCTCCATCAAGCCTGTGTAGTATTCTTTCTTTGATCATATTTCTGCATATACTTTTTCACCAATATAAAGCTTTTATCATTTTAATCATCCTTTTTGAAGTCATTTCATTTTTACAGGGTTTTAAATCCTTTTGTCTTCTGCAATCTTCAGTTCAGGAGAGCAGTCTGGTTGTGCAGGCTTTGAGACTGAACACCATGTCCAAGCTGACGTTTGCCGATAGCTCTCGGTTTGATGCTTTGGTCAAGGATGTGTTCTCTAGCGTTAGCTTCACTGACGTGGAAGACCAGATACTAATGCAGGCACTGGAGCAAGTCTACAAGGAGGCACAACTTGAACTTATACCCAGCCAGGTGTGTATATGAAGACATCTGTCTGTTATTGACTGAACATGCACATACTACAGTCACAATAATTTAATGTCCTAAACAAGTATTTGGCCAGTGTTTGTACTACCTACATAGTGCAAGAAAGACTGGTGAAAAATAACAAGTCAAAAAAACAAAAAACAATTCAATATCTCAATCACTAACTGTTGCAGCTGAAAAAAGCATTGGAGCTGAATGAACAGCTGAGACAGCGTATGGGTGTAGTCATCGTAGGGCCAAGTGGAGCAGGCAAATCTACACTGTGGAGGATGCTGAGGGCAGCTCTCAGCAAGACAGGCAAAGTGGTGAGTAGAGACACAAACTCCTGTTCCCTAAGTTAATACCAAACATTTTAAATACATTTAAAATGTTGGACTTAGAGTCCCATGTTATTATCCATATAGATGAGTGTGGAAAACATTATTTAAAGATTACAGATCATCTTTTTTGCTAATACTGTGCTGTGTTTTTGTAGGTGAAACAGTACACAATGAATCCTAAGGCCATGCCCAGACAGCAGTTGTTGGGACATATAGACATGGACACCAGAGAATGGGCTGATGGCGTCCTTACACACAGCGCCAGGAGGGTTGTCAGAGAACCACAGGGTAAGAGTGATAGAGATTGATGGTCTGTCTTGCTTAGCCAGACTTTTCACAACTAGGATGGAGTTTTGGCCACATTATTGCCCACTTCAGCTTGATTTTTTTTTCTTTTTGCACTGCACCCAGTCCACTCTGCAAGGACAGAACAAAGTTAGCTTGAAGTTGCCTACATTTATTGTTCTCTACACTGTGATTAATGTACTGTTTGCACCTTTACAATGTATTTTTGCATTTTCTAGAGGTGAACTCCTGGATTGTCTGTGATGGTGATATTGACCCAGAGTGGATTGAGAGTCTGAACTCTGTGCTTGACGACAATCGGCTGTTAACCATGCCTAGCGGAGAACGCATCCAGTTTGGACCCAATGTCAACTTCTTGTTTGAGACCCACGACCTCAGCTGTGCTTCACCTGCCACTGTTTCCCGCATGGGCATGATATTTCTAAGGTTAGTTACCATGCAAAGCCTCAAGTACCTATTGGTATCAAATTCCATTGTTCTCAATGCTCATCTCCCTGTTGTTCTGCCTCTCTTTACTTCTTCATATTTCAAGTGATGAGGACATTGATGTGGGTGCCTTGGTGCAGTCCTGGTTAAGAGGTCAGCCAGAAGAGTGTCGCAGTAACCTAGAAAACTGGCTTGGAGACTACTTCCAAAGATCCCTGGACTGGGTCCTCAAACAGGTAACCTTTCCTCCCACTAAATCTGCAGACTGGCTCACAAGCAGTCCGTTTTCTTGTGTTGAATTGCTTGGGTGCTGAAACAGTGCTGTCATAATTTTGCATGCACTGAACAACCTACAGCAGTGTTTGTGCTGAGATATAGAACTCTGTGAATTATCTCCACTTATCCCGACCAGTGTTTATTGTGATGGATTTCATAGCTAGTATTATAAAAGTGAGTTACATTCATAGAAATCACTTTTGACAAATCCAGTTAGCTTATCCCGTTGACTTAAATAATGCTTACATACTGGGGTTCTTTTCAATCTGTGTATTTCACACTGTTCATAGATTTTTATTTCAGACTTGTTTATCCACTTTTTCTTTTCCCCTGACTTCAGAATGACTTTGTGGTGGAAACGAGTCTGGTGGGCACAGTGTTCAACTGCCTGTCACACCTCAGTGCTGTGACAGAGAGAGGCCAGTTCGTTGTTGGTCTTCTTCGAGGCATGGGGGGAAACCTAAACCTCAAAACACGACAAGAATTTGCCAAGGAGGTGAGGATCTCTGTGTTTTTGTGTGAGCAGAAGGTGACTCTCATAACCTCTTAATTTCAGGAAATAAATTGTATTAATGGCACAACTTCTAAAATTCATCACAGGAAGTCTTCTTAGTTGTAACTTATCAAAGTGCAAGGATGTGTGATTTTTAAAGTAAGATATTGATGATTTGATGTATGCTTTTTTTAAATGTTTATTTCTGTAGTTGCTGAGCTGGGCCAGGGAAACTCCACCAGACACCAGAAAACCACTTGACACCTACTATGACTCGGACAGTGGCCATCTAGCAGCCTATACGTTCCAGCGTCCTGAGACTCTCACTCTGGATCACTTATCTCATACACATAAACTACCTGTTATTGAGACTCCAGGCATGCAGAGAGGTCTGCACTGCTTCTCTCCATGGCTCACAGCTCAGCACAGGCAACCCTTCATGGTGGTGGGGCCAGAAGGTTGCGGAAAGGGGTAATTACATAGGCAGTACAAATGCATGCATACACAGAACACAGCCATTTGTATAATCATAAACAGAGGAGGCCTTTGCACAGACTCACACAGTTTCATGTATATAGGTACACTGTGCATATACAAGCGTATGAATAATGTTTAGATCCAAACTCCAAAATATATGCTTCTTCAAAATAGTTAAAACCAGGTCATGGTTAGTGTCACCATGCTTGCTAGGGAACTATTACATTACTTTACATTAATTTAGCAGCTTTGCTGTGATTGTTAGATATTTTTTTTAATCAACTGACAATCCGTGTAACTGTGTAAAGAATTTACAAGGACACTATCCTACACCAACTTCATGTTAGTCTTCTTGTAGAAGCAGGGCTCGTGAGCTCATGTTGGGAGAGTTTCATTATGTATTGTGAGACTCAGATGTAAAGACTCAAAGTGACACAATCAGCACTGAAATCAAAGCAGCTTTTATTCCAGACATGACCTTTCTTGTAAAGGCACTGACAGCTCGGAATAGGAGTCAGATCTGTGGGTGCACATGTGTGTGTGGAAAGTGCTCGGGCTTAGGCTGTGTATGTGAACACGCAGAGTCGTTGCCTCAGAAGTAATTGCGTCCCTCCCCAGGGGTTTGAAGAACAAGGGTCCCTCGGTTTGCCTTAGACACTCCAGTTGAGTCTCCCTCAGTCTTGCCTGTTCTCATCTCCTTGCCTTGCCTCACTTTGCCTGAAAGGTCACTGTTCCTGTGAGCCAGTGGGTTTGTCGGCTTATTCTTCTGATGAAAGAACATGTAATTAATTTACACACACATTTACTGGAATGTGTGTACATACACACACACACGCCATATTTCCTTTCCATGTATTTTTTTCTCTGTTTGCAACCTCAAAAATGTCTTACTTTGCCTTTGGGCCTTTTCTGACAAACATTGCTTTTAAGATCTCAGAGGGCCCTTTTGTAAAATAAACATTTCTTCTGCTTATCTTTTCTTGCTGTCCTGACACCATCCTAAACATGTTGGAAAATGATCTGTCTAAAAGTGAAAGCATTTACACATTGGCTTTCTCTGTACATTGTTTTCTTTGCAGTATGCTCCTTCGCTATGCCTTATCTCGGTTGCGTTCCACCCAAGTTGCTGTGGTTCACTGCAGTGCCCAGACCTCATCTCGCCATGTCCTCCAGAAGCTTAGCCAGACATGCCTGTTGCTCAGCTCTAACACTGGCCGAGTGTTCAGACCCAAGGACTGTGAGAACCTGGTCCTTTACTTAAAAGACATCAACCTACCCAAACCAGACAAATGGGGGACCAGCAACCTCACTGCCTTCCTGAAACAGGTAGAGGGGCTGTAAACACAATAGGGCAGAGGGCTAAGCAAATTAATTGGTATCGGTGGATAATGTGGCGTGAAAAGTACAGTTTTGAAGGCTCATACTATAAGACATCAGCAAAATCAACTGCACCTGAAATGATCTTTTTCCTTACTCTTTCTTCAGGTGTTGACATATAAGGGATTCTATGATGAAAATCTGGAGTGGGTGAGCCTTGAGAATGTTCAAGTGGTGGCCTCCATGTCAACTGGGGGTGCTGTTGGAAGCCATTCTCTCACTACTCGCTTCTCATCTATCGTACGCATCTGCACCATAGAGTAAGTACAGAGCAGCAAGCACCAAATACCATATATCATCTGTTCTTCTATATTTCACTGACCCCCCCATATTTTTATTACTGTTTCTCTAACTGCCTTTAGCTATCCAGACAGGGAACAGCTGCAGACCATCTACTCAGCTTACCTACAGCCAGTACTCCAGCATAGTCTGGGCAGCGAGGAAGGCTGGGCCAGCACTGGGAAAACACACCAGCTGGCCGGGTCTCTCGTCCAGCTCTATGAACAGGTATTGAATTCGATAGGGTGTTCATTCATGATTATATCTGTATTTGTAACACCATATTCTTGCCTGAGATACTGAATGCATAAAAAGACATTAGAGACTCTAATTTGAATTTGAGTAATTCCACATTAAATCCAGTCTTGTTTCCCAGCAGAGGGACAGCACACGCATTATGACTGATGGTCGCAATCAGGACGAAATCTCTACTGCCCAAGCCCTTGTTTGCTTTAAAAATAAATATCCCTTTGGATTCGAGGGTACCGGTTGACTTTCTAGCAGCATTTTCAAAAGCATCAGCTTTTTACATAATCAATGCAAGTTATCCAAAAGAACAAATGTGTTATACAGTGTTTCCCCTGGGTTGAAATGGCTGTGAGGCAGTGGGGTGTAGGCAAGGGCCAACGGGGTGGGGGGTGGCGGGGTGCGGGTTGCGCGGTTTGTCCCGGGCATACGAGCGGCGGCAGGTGTTAGCCGACCAGCTAGCGGGGGAGACCGGGGGAGAGCAGCCGGCGGACCCGCAGAGTTAAAAATGAAAGCTCCGGTGGCTTGGTGCTTTCCGTTTTTTTTTTTTTTTTGGGCGCGGACCAGTGAGGCGGCAATTTCGGCAAAATTGTAGTGAGGCGGTGGCCTATACCAGCGAGGCGGTCCGCCTCGTCGGTCATATAGGAGGGGAAACACTGTTATAGTTGCATGAGTTATGTAACAGATTTTATGCATAGCAAACTCAGGCACTCAGCAATTAGCTGATGAATGTTACAGTTTTATTTATAAACCATAGTAGTAGTAACTGAATGCACATTTGTCCACATTTAGGGAGAGGAAATTTTTGTTTTGATAGTATTATATAAACTGCAATATACTACTGGATTATCAAGACTGCAATACTATCAAAACAAAACCTGTACCCATGTGAGAACTATTGAAAAGTCTCAAATGAAGAAGTACAAGTGAATTGTTTTATGCCCTTTGGCGGGGCATTGTACTTTACAAACAGGAATTATAGATGGAGTACAAATATTTCTGAAACGTGTTTTTGTTGATGAGGTCATCCAATTAAAATATATCCTGTAGTTATGTGTTTTGTTACCTCTGTGTGTTTGTTTCTGTTGTCTTAGGTGAAAGCCAAATTTACAGTGGATCACCACAGCCACTACCTGTTTACCCCCTGCATTCTCACTGAATGGGTTCTCAGCTTACTGCGATATGACCTCACTGCAGGTAACCAAAGTTAGATGCAAGAATGTACACATACACATGTAACCGTCTCTAAGTTGTGCAACACGTAATATCCGTGAGCCTTGTTTACTTTGGTAGTACAGGAACCATCAACCATCAGACCCGTAGTCCGTTAGGGGCTTTGACTCACATTTGCAGAGGCACTACTGTACACAAATAAAAACAGGTGAATAGAATGACCTGTTGTTTTTCTACTAATTAGTTGAAAAACTAGTCCTTATGTAGGAACATTTTGCTGAGTAACAAAGCTTTAATAATAATAAATCAAAGAACCAGGTGGCTGAATTTGTCAATATTCTTTCAGCTCAGAGCTACTTTTTCCAACTTCCACCTTTCTCTTCGTTCTGTCGTTCTCTCTCACTCCTCTTTCCCCAATTCCTCTCTGCCAATCGTCTCTCCCTCTTTTATCATCCTCTCCCTTTGCTGTCCTTTCATCTCTCCCTCTGTCACTCTTTCTCTCCTTCTGCAATGTGTTCCTGCTGTGATAGTGCGTCCAATCATTTATTTTAATTAAACACGTCAGCAGACAAACTTCTCCTTCCGTATGCTCATCATTTTTTTTAACTTACTCTTACTTTTTCCTTCCTCTTCTTCTCCTTGCTGCTTACCTTATTTTTGGTATGTAAAAACCTTCTCTCTTTTTATTTTTTCTGTGACTGTGTTGATGTATGTGTATGTTGGGAGTTAAAATGTGCATGTGATCACATAAATATTACTTTACAAACTTCATAACTTTCAACTTTAATGGAGGTGCCACTAACTTAGAATTTGTACTAAACACCAAATGTGATTGTGCATGATTCCTGTAAATGTCATGTATAATGGTTGCCAGCCTTTATTTTTACAGAGATTTACTTTGTGTGTATTTGAGCTGATAGATACAAATGTATTTACACTGAATACTTATGCAGATACTGTATCATTATCAGCACATATATTAGCCAAAAACTGCAAAGACAAGATATCCTAGAGATAGTGTTGTCATTACACAGATTTTTTCAACTCTTGTACACATTTATTTGTGTTATCATTATTAATATTACAGCAATAACCACAAACTGTACAGAGTGCCAAATAAAACTGTTGCACTCTACAAAAAAGTGATTCTCAATCCTTAATCCTTAACTTCTCCATAGGAACCAGCCCTGATCATTTCTTCTTGTTCTATACATTCCAGCAGAAAGCCAGCATATTTGGCGCTTTTTCCCCTGGGGACAAATATTTGTAGAATATTGTGACGGGGTAGGCCATATTGATTTTGTTTTTTTCACATGTATGTAAACGCATACAAAGCAACCAGTCTAACCTAATGGGGAAATGTGCGAATACACAGAGAAGAGTTTTTCTCAGCAGTATACAGAGGACAGCGGTGTATGTGATTTTCACAGAAATGCACAAATATACAGCACAACCCTATACATTATCTAGCCTCTTTTGGTGGTGATCAGGTGCATTCATAGTGAGCAGATTACCATAATCCAATAAAAACAACAAAAAATTTAAAAAATCAACAGCTTTTTTGCCTGGATAGAGAAACCAGATTTATTCTTAAAAATTAGCTTTGAGATTCAGTTTGGAAATGTCTCCAATGTGTGATTTCAACAACAAAATCTGACTGATGATTATACCTAAATACTTATACGTTTTGACCATGTTGTTTTCATCCTCTTGATGAATTGAGATTTTATAAATATTATTTGTAGTGTAATCTTCTCAACAGGAATTCTGGCATTCTTATCAAAATAGTTTCTTCTATAGATTATTTATGTTTGTATGTATTCATTGTATTTACCATGCCACAAACAACAAATATTAACCTTTGTGATGCATCAGTATTACAGTTTTTATCAGTAATATGTCTACGCACTCCAGAATCAACTAGGAAGTATTGTCCTTATTTATTTTGGTAGTAAAGTCGGTTCTGAAGTTGAGTTTGCGAAAGGACAGCCATAGGCATAAAGAGTAGCTTGACAGTTTAGCATGACAACTTGGCACTTGACATGTTTTTTTTATTTTCCTTAGTGGCTTTTAAAATTTAATATGCCAGGAAAACCCCAGAGTGTGAACTGTGTCTGCGTTTGACTACTTCTTCTGCACTTTCAATATAATGTGACAGACCCAGTGGAAACCAGTGGCCGATGAGGCCACAACCTGTCCCTCTAGCGCTCTCTTTTTAGTTAGCAGCACTCTGCTGTTTCTTGGGGGAATTTAATACTTTTAGCCTGACCCTGCAAGGGGCTTTTAATATGCCTAATTCTGATGAAAAACAGCCTTTGGACTCATGTTCAGTTGTGAGTCATTGTATAAGTGTGTTGCTTGTGTCTCTCCTTTATGAAGCTTAAACAACTATGACAGGTACAGACAGACTGGAAGATGCTCATATGTGCAGTATTATGAGATTCAGATTCAGCAAAATTTGGTATCAGGATATTTTTAATTGGCCATGCTAAATGGGGCGGTATGGCTCAGTGGGTAAAGTGGCCGTCTTGTGTCTTGTGGCCGTCGAGGTGTCTCTGAGCAAGACACCGAACCCCTAACTGCTCCTGGTGGGTCGTGGTTAGCGCCTTGCATGGCAGCTTCCGCCATGAATGAATGTGTGAATGTGACGTATCATGTAAAGCGTTATGGATAAAAGCGCTATATAAATACAACCATTTAAATGTTACGTAACGGTTCTGATCAGGCAAAAACCTAATAAAATCACTAAATCTTATTGTGTGAATGTGTGCAGACCTACTCACATTTTGTTGAGCATTAATCTAAATATGTGTCTGTTTAAATTTTTCCCATTTAGCTCAATCTAATGTGACAGACAGCGTGTTGGAGGTGGTAGCATATGAGGCCAGGAGGCTGTTCAGAGACCGGCTAGTGTCCTCAAAAGACCTTCACACCTTTGATAACATCCTGTCCTCCATCATACGGGGAGACTGGGGCTCTGACGCTCTGGATAACATGACCGGTATGAGATGGCTCAGATCTTCTTGCTAATGCATGAGCCCAGCATTAGGGCAAAGTGAAGAAAAGATTTCACTGTAGATGAAGCAGACCATGTCAACATTTACAGATTTCCACTCATGCCTGAACAAAGGAAGTATTTGATCATTTTTAGACCTTGTTTGACAACTCTGCATATGTCATTATGTGTGCCTTTTTTTCTGCTAAAGGTTTGCTTTAGTCTAAACTGGCTGTAGTCTAAACCAGTATGACGTTGAACATGAGTTCTTTTTTCCACTTGGTTTGACTGCTTTAAATCACTTATATTGTAAACAAACAGTGTGCTTAATAATGTTTGCTATCCTCTGATCAAGATTAATAATATCACCCACAGGGCAAAACATCTGAATTCTTTGCTGTTCTATTAGGTGTGAGAAATTGGCTCCTGCTGATAGAATATATAATTATTCACAGCAGGCAAAAATCCAATGCTACACTTACCCTTTAATTCCTAGTGTGAGATACATAAGAGTCAGGAATAGAGGCTCATAGTAGAATGATATATAGCGCTATGTAGGAAGCCCCATTTAGATCATAAGAGCAATAAAAGTAAAAGACAAATGCAGATTCTGCTCTGGCATATACAGTGAGTATGCACACTGTTGTAGTAATACTAATACGTGCTTTGTTTGGTCATGGTTTTCATAGCAGCTCTAGGAATGACTGGCAAATGACGAGCCATAGTCAATATTCTTTATGGAAAATGATACTGGAAACTAGAATAAAAACATGCAGAGAAGTCTGGCTGAGCCACAGAGAGGTAGAATTATCAAAAGCAACTCCTGTCTGCTGAACGGATACAATGACATCTGAATGCAAGGCCCTTTAAAGTTCCGACAGAAAGGCTTACAGTACTGGCAGCTACACTAAAGAGATACAGACACAAACCTAAAGGATAAATGGCCTTTTCATCACATCCTAAGTGTGCTTCCAGTTGCAGTGCCATATGAAGAACCAGCTTGCCAAAAGTTTAAACTAAACATTGCTGCCCGATGGCTAAGAGACAAAAAACTGCAATATCCCAGAATGTGCCTCCTAAAAGGGAGGACTATCTGGGAAGAGTTTTCTGATATGAATGCAGTCTAAAACTAGCAGCTTTCTTTGTAACCTCAGTGAGGAATTTTCCCTCTAAACTGTGGCCAGACATGCAGCCCAACAGCAAAACTAAACACTTGCTTTTCCATGACATCCAGTGTATTAGCTGGAGTACTTGAAAACACATTGAAATTTCTTGTGCACACTTTGTACTTATAGACACAGTCTGGCAATATTAATAATATCGCACACACAGCTTTTTGTCATTTACATATACAGGTGATTGGTAGTAGAACGATGCACTTTGCAATGCTCATATTTTTGTGTAGTTTGTCTTACTTTTGTAGACAGCCTTCATAAGTTGATCTGAATGCTTGTGGGTATGTTACTAATAGTTTGTAAATTTTCCCCTGTCTGCAGACGGTTTCTATGTGACATGGGGAGCCTCTGAAGGGGCTGTAATGGCTCCAGGGCTGTCTCTTCCTCCTCATGGCAAACAACTGGGACGTCTGGGTTCTGCTGACCTGAAACAGGTTATACATAAGGTATGCAGTGAGGAACTGCTGCTTGGTGTTTTCAGGCTTCTGGGATTAATTATACACGTGTGTGCTTGCATACAATAGAAGAGTACCTACATTTATTTCCCTTCATTCTGATTAACTACAATACTGAAATGCTGCTTTTAAGTTAATATAAATTAATACGATACATTTTTCATATAATAATAACATTCTGAAACAGGCTAATTTACATAATGAGAACTATTGATTTAATGTTTTGCTCAAGGTTTTACTAAAGTAAGATAAAGAAAAAAATCTGAATATGTGATTTTGTTTTAATGATAATGTATTGTGGATTCTAAAAGCTGTGGTTTTGCAACTTTGCCGCGGTAATTTAAAGACTTCTTCCATCTGCATTCTTGTGTTTGTTCGTCTTTGCTTTCTGTATTCATTTCATTCTGTTTACTGGAGTGTCTGCTGTTTACCTCCTCACCTATGTGTTCAACCCTTTTCTTCCTCTAGGGAGTAGTGCTGTACAGTCGTGATAACAGAGAGCTGGATCTTCTCCTGTTCTGGGAAGTTTGTGACTTTGTATCCCGGGTGGATCGGGTCCTGAGCCGACCTGGTGGTTCTCTGCTCCTGGCGGGGCGGAGCGGAGTGGGTCGGCACACAGCCACGTGCCTGGTGTCACACATGCATGGATTTACATTGTTCACTCCTAAAGTCTCTCGTGGTTATACTCTTAAGCATTTCAACAATGATCTAAAGACGGTAAGAGAGGATCGCCTTTTGAAGACTTTATCAGTTTGACTGTTTTTCAGATTGAAATCGATTAAAGTGAATGCTGTAGGAAATTTGCTGTCAGTGTACCTGTGGTGTGTTCAGATGTGTCACTAATGTGTGTGTGTGTACGTATCGTATGCTTAGGTGATGCAGCTGGCAGGTCTGGAGGGCCAGCAGGTGGTTCTGCTGTTAGAGGACTACCAGTTTGTCCATCCGGCTTTCTTAGAGATGGTCAACAGCCTGTTGTCATCAGGTATGTATTATGTGCATTTGTGTTTTCCCTTATTAACATTTTGATGAGAACACATTTGAGTTTGTGGACCTCAAGGTTTTATAATTTGTTTTTTAGAGTTGAGGCTCAAAAGGTTACATCATGTTAATAAAAGCAGTATTTTCCTTTTTCTACAGCAGCATCAACTGAAATATAAAAATGACAAGTTGTGTTGTTACTTGAGGTTATGTGCTGCAGTATTTCTCAGCTGAACAGGCTCCAGCAAGCTTTATAGGGGCTGTTTAACGGAGCTAGGCGATGATCGGCGTTGATCTGTCTGTTAGCTACATTACTCAAAAATGGAAGAACAGATTTACATGACATTTTCAGGGAAGGTCAGAAACGACACAGGGACCAGTTGATTAGATTTTGGCAGTGATGCGGCTTTATAGATCCACGATTTCTGTATCATTGATAAGGGCACGGAGCCACTATGACGATAACTATGACAGCGAGTGAACACTACATCAGCTGCCTGCTGATCTCATGATTGCAATCCTGCTACAAATCCACCGCTGTGGTCTTATCGGGACTGATCCTTTGGAAATGATACAGTGAATGAGCAGCTTTGGCAGAGTTCTGCACTCTTTGAGTGCTTTTCTAGTTTTGTTTTTTTTGTTACCATCAGACTGAGACTAGCCAGCTGGTTTTACTTGTTTCCAGTCTATATGCTAAACTAAGTTGACTGGTTTCTCTGGTTTCTTTCTGAACTGTCACATATGATTGACTGAACTGATATGGATCTTTTCA